>NC_141289.1:4660000-5097383 GCF_037954325.1 Fistularia commersonii | reverse complement strand
TGTAAATACTATAGATTCCATTCTAGCAGCTTGCTAGGTGCTGAAATATGTTGGAAAAGGGCTTATTCCTGCATAATATAAGTCAAATCATTGTGATCCTGCAACATTTTAAATAGATATAGCCATATGGTCAATAAGAAGTGTTTTTCTCACTGAGTGAAGCTTTTTTGCAACAGAGTGTAAATAACTAAAGATTCCATTCTAGCAGCTTGCTGGTGCTGAAATATGTTGAAAAGGGGCTTGATTCTGCATAATATAAGTCAAAATCATTGTGATCCTGCAACAATTTAAATAGATATAGCCATATGGTCAAAAAGTGTTTTCTCACTGAGTTGAAGCTTTTTTGCAACAGAGTGTAAATAACTAAAGATTCCATTCTAGCAGCTTGCTGGTGCTGAAATATGTTGAAAAGGGCTTGATTCTGCATAATATAAGTCAAAATCATTGTGATCCTGCAACCATTTTAAATAGATATAGCCATATGGTCAAAAAAGTGTTTATCTCACTGAGTTGAAGCTTTTTTGCAACAGAGTGTAATTAACTAAAGATTCCATTCTAGCAGCTTGCTGGTGCTGAAATATGTTGAAAAGGGCTTGATTCTGCATAATATAAGTCAAAATCATTGTGAATCCTGCAACATTTTAAATAGATATAGCCATATGGTCAAAAAGTGTTTATCTCACTGAGTTGAAGCTTTTTTGCAACAGAGTGATAATAACTAAAGATTCCCTTCTAGCAGCTTGCTGGTGCTGAAATATGTTGAAAAGGGCTTGATTCTGCATAATATAAGTCAAATCATTGTGATCCTGCAACATTTGAAAAGATATAGCCATACGGTCAAAAAGTGTTTATCTCACTGAGTTTGAAGCTTTTTTGCAACAGAGTGTCAATAACTAAAGATTCCTTTCTAGCAGCTTGCTGGTGCTGAAATATGTTGAAAAGGGCTTGATTCTGCATAATATAAGTCAAAATCATTGTGATCCTGCAACACTTTGAAAAGATATAGCCATACGGTCAAAAAGTGTTTATCTCACTGAGTTGAAGCTTTTTTTGCAACAGAGTGTCAATAACTAAAGATTCCTTTCTAGCAGCTTGCTGGTGCTGAAATATGTTGAAAAGGGCTTGATTCTGCATAATATAAGTCAAAATCATTGTGATCCTGCAACACCTTGAAAAGATATAGCCATACGGTCAAAAGTGTTTATCTCACTGAGTTTGAAGCTTTTTTGCAACAGAGTGTCAATAACTAAAGATTCCTTTCTAGCAGCTTGCTGGTGCTGAAATAATGTTGAAAAGGGGCTTGATTCTGCATAATATAAGTCAAAATCATTGTGATCCTGCAACATTGTTGAAAAAGATATAGCCATACGGTCAAAAAGTGTTTATCTCACTGAGTTGAAGCTTTTTTGCAACAGAGTGTCAATAACTAAAGATTCCTTTCTAGCAGCTTGCTGGTGCCTGAAATATGTTGAAAAGGGCTTGATTCTGCATAATATAAGTCAAAATCATTGTGATCCTGCAACATTTTGAAACAATATAGCCATATGGTCAAAAAGTGTTTATCTCACTGAGTTGACGCTTTTTTGCAACAGAGTGTAAATAACTAAAGTTCCCATTCTAGCAGCTTGCTGGTGCTGAAATATGTTGAAAAGGGCTTGATTCTGCATAATATAAGTCAAAATCATTGTGATCCTGCAACATTTTGAAACTATATAGCCATACGGTCAAAAAGTGTTTATCTCACTGAGTTGAAGCTTTTTTGAAACAGAATGTCAATTACTAAAGATTACTTTCTAGCAGCTTGCTGGTGCTGAAATATGTTGAAAAGGGCTTGATTCTGCATAATATAAGTCAAAATCATTGTGATCCTGCAACATTTTGAAACAATATAGCCATATGGTCAAAAAGTGTTTATCTCACTGAGTTGACGCTTTTTTGCAACAGAGTGTAAATAACTAAAGTTCCCATTCTAGCAGCTTGCTGGTGCTGAAATATGTTGAAAAGGGCTTGATTCTGCATAATATAAGTCAAAATCATTGTGATCCTGCAACATTTTAAATAGATATAGCCATATGGTCAAAAAGTGTTTATCTCACTGAGTTGAAGCTTTTTTGAAACAGAGTGATAATAACTAAAGATTCCATTCTAGCAGCTTGCTGGTGCTGAAATATGTTGAAAAGGGCTGTATTCTGCATAATATAAGTCAAAATCATTGTGATCCTGCAACATTTTGAAACGATATAGCCATATGGTCAAAAAGTGTTTATCTCACTGAGTTGACGCTTTTTTGCAACAGACTATAAATAACTAAAGTTTCAATTCTAGCAGCTTGCTGGTGCTGAAATATGTTGAAAAGGGTTTGATTCTGCATAATATAAGTCAAAATCATTGTGATCCTGCAACATTTTAAATAGATATAGCCATATGGTCAAAAAGTGTTTATCTCACTGAGTTGACGCTTTTTTGCAACAGAGTGTAAATAACTAAAGATTCCATTCTAGCAGCTTGCTGGTGCTGAAATATGTTGAAAAGGGCTTGATTCTGCATAATATAAGTCAAAATCATTGTGATCCTGCAACATTTTAAATAGATATAGCCATATGGTCAAAAAGTGTTTATCTCACTGAGTTGACGCTTTTTTGCAACAGAGTGTAAATAACTAAAGATTCCATTCTAGCAGCTTGCTGGTGCTGAAATATGTTGAAAAGGGCTTGATTCTGCATAATATAAGTCAAAATCATTGTGATCCTGCAACATTTTAAATAGATATAGCCATATGGTCAAAAAGTGTTTTTCTCACTGAGTTGAAGCTTTTTTGCAACAGACTATAAATAACTAAAGTTTCAATTATAGCAGCTTGCTGGTGCTGAAATATGTTGAAAAGGGCTTGATTCTGCATAATATAAGTCAAAATCATTGTGATCCTGCAACATTTTGAAACGATATAGCCATATGGTCAAAAAGTGTTTATCTCACTGAGTTGACGCTTTTTTGCAACAGAGTGTAAATAACTAAAGATTCCATTTTAGCAGCTTGCTGGTGCTGAAATATGTTAAAAAAGGGCTTGATTCTGCATAATATAAGTCAAAATCATTGTGATCCTGCAACATTTTGAAACGATATAGCCATATGGTCAAAAAGTGTTTTTCTCACTGAGTTGAAGCTTTTTTGCAACAGACTGTAAATAACTAAAGTTTCAATTCTAGCAGCTTGCTGGTGCTGAAATATGTTGAAAAGGGCTTGATTCTGCATAATATAAGTCAAAATCATTGTGATCCTGCAACATTTTGAAACAATATAGCCATATGGTCAAAAAGTGTTTATCTCACTGAGTTGACGCTTTTTTGCAACAGAGTGTAAATAACTAAAGATTCCATTCTAGCAGCTTGCTGGTGCTGAAATATGTTGAAAAGGGCTTGATTCTGCATAATATAAGTCAAAATCATTGTGATCCTGCAACATTTTAAATAGATATAGCCATATGGTCAAAAAGTGTTTTTCTCACTGAGTTGAAGCTTTTTTGCAACAGAGTGTAAATAACTAAAGATTCCATTCTAGCAGCTTGCTGGTGCTGAAATATGTTGAAAAGGGCTTGATTCTGCATAATATAAGTCAAAATCATTGTGATCCTGCAACATTTTGAAAAGATATAGCCATACGGTCAAAAAGTGTTTATCTCACTGAGTTGAAGCTTTTTTGCAACAGAGTGTCAATAACTAAAGATTCCATTCTAGCAGCTTGCTGGTGCTGAAATATGTTGAAAAGGGCTTGATTCTGCATAATATAAGTCAAAATCATTGTGATCCTGCAACACCTTGAAAAGATATAGCCATACGGTCAAAAAGTGTTTATCTCACTGAGTTGAAGCTTTTTTGAAACAGAATGTCAATTACTAAAGATTACTTTCTAGCAGCTTGCTGGTGCTGAAATATGTTGAAAAGGGCTTGATTCTGCATAATATAAGTCAAAATCATTGTGATCCTGCAACATTTTGAAACAATATAGCCATATGGTCAAAAAGTGTTTATCTCACTGAGTTGACGCTTTTTTGCAACAGAGTGTAAATTACTAAAGTTCCCATTCTAGCAGCTTGCTGGTGCTGAAATATGTTGAAAAGGGCTTGATTCTGCATAATATAAGTCAAAATCATTGTGATCCTGCAACATTTTAAATAGATATAGCCATATGGTCAAAAAGTGTTTATCTCACTGAGTTGAAGCTTTTTTGAAACAGAGTGATAATAACTAAAGATTCCATTCTAGCAGCTTGCTGGTGCTGAAATATGTTGAAAAGGGCTGTATTCTGCATAATATAAGTCAAAATCATTGTGATCCTGCAACATTTTGAAACGATATAGCCATATGGTCAAAAAGTGTTTATCTCACTGAGTTGACGCTTTTTTGCAACAGACTATAAATAACTAAAGTTTCAATTCTAGCAGCTTGCTGGTGCTGAAATATGTTGAAAAGGGCTTGATTCTGCATAATATAAGTCAAAATCATTGTGATCCTGCAACATTTTAAATAGATATAGCCATATGGTCAAAAAGTGTTTATCTCACTGAGTTGACGCTTTTTTGCAACAGAGTGTAAATAACTAAAGATTCCATTCTAGCAGCTTGCTGGTGCTGAAATATGTTGAAAAGGGCTTGATTCTGCATAATATAAGTCAAAATCATTGTGATCCTGCAACATTTTAAATAGATATAGCCATATGGTCAAAAAGTGTTTATCTCACTGAGTTGACGCTTTTTTGCAACAGAGTGTAAATAACTAAAGATTCCATTCTAGCAGCTTGCTGGTGCTGAAATATGTTGAAAAGGGCTTGATTCTGCATAATATAAGTCAAAATCATTGTGATCCTGCAACATTTTAAATAGATATAGCCATATGGTCAAAAAGTGTTTTTCTCACTGAGTTGAAGCTTTTTTGCAACAGACTATAAATAACTAAAGTTTCAATTCTAGCAGCTTGCTGGTGCTGAAATATGTTGAAAAGGGCTTGATTCTGCATAATATAAGTCAAAATCATTGTGATCCTGCAACATTTTGAAACGATATAGCCATATGGTCAAAAAGTGTTTATCTCACTGAGTTGACGCTTTTTTGCAACAGAGTGTAAATAACTAAAGATTCCATTCTAGCAGCTTGCTGGTGCTGAAATATGTTAAAAAGGGCTTGATTCTGCATAATAAAAGTCAAAATCATTGTGATCCTGCAACATTTTGAAACGATATAGCCATATGGTCAAAAAGTGTTTTTCTCACTGAGTTGAAGCTTTTTTGCAACAGACTGTAAATAACTAAAGTTTCAATTCTAGCAGCTTGCTGGTGCTGAAATATGTTGAAAAGGGCTTGATTCTGCATAATATAAGTCAAAATCATTGTGATCCTGCAACATTTTAAATAGATATAGCCATATGGTCAAAAAGTGTTTATCTCACTGAGTTGAAGCTTTTTTGAAACAGAATGTAAATAACTAAAGTTTCAATTCTAGCAGCTTGCTGGTGCTGAAATATGTTGAAAAGGGCTTGATTCTGCATAATATAAGTCAAAATCATTGTGATCCTGCAACATTTTGAAACAATATAGCCATATGGTCAAAAAGTGTTTATCTCACTGAGTTGACGCTTTTTTGCAACAGAGTGTAAATAACTAAAGATTCCATTCTAGCAGCTTGCTGGTGCTGAAATATGTTGAAAAGGGCTTGATTCTGCATAATATAAGTCAAAATCATTGTGATCCTGCAACATTTTAAATAGATATAGCCATATGGTCAAAAAGTGTTTTTCTCACTGAGTTGAAGCTTTTTTGCAACAGAGTGTAAATAACTAAAGATTCCATTCTAGCAGCTTGCTGGTGCTGAAATATGTTGAAAAGGGCTTGATTCTGCATAATATAAGTCAAAATCATTGTGATCCTGCAACAATTTAAATAGATATAGCCATATGGTCAAAAAGTGTTTATCTCACTGAGTTGAAGCTTTTTTGCAACAGAGTGTAAATAACTAAAGATTCCATTCTAGCAGCTTGCTGGTGCTGAAATATGTTGAAAAGGGCTTGATTCTGCATAATATAAGTCAAAATCATTGTGATCCTGCAACATTTTAAATAGATATAGCCATATGGTCAAAAAGTGTTTATCTCACTGAGTTGAAGCTTTTTTGAAACAGAGTGATAATAACTAAAGATTCCATTCTAGCAGCTTGCTGGTGCTGAAATATGTTGAAAAGGGCTTGATTCTGCATAATATAAGTCAAAATCATTGTGATCCTGCAACATTTTGAAAAGATATAGCCATACGGTCAAAAAGTGTTTATCTCACTGAGTTGAAGCTTTTTTGCAACAGAGTGTCAATAACTAAAGATTCCTTTCTAGCATCTTGCTGGTGCTGAAATATGTTGAAAAGGGCTTGATTCTGCATAATATAAGTCAAAATCATTGTGATCCTGCAACACCTTGAAAAGATATAGCCATACGGTCAAAAAGTGTTTATCTCACTGAGTTGAAGCTTTTTTGCAACAGAGTGTCAATAACTAAAGATTCCTTTCTAGCAGCTTGCTGGTGCTGAAATATGTTGAAAAGGGCTTGATTCTGCATAATATAAGTCAAAATCATTGTGATCCTGCAACATTTTGAAAAGATATAGCCATACGGTCAAAAAGTGTTTATCTCACTGAGTTGACGCTTTTTTGCAACAGAGTGTAAATAACTAAAGATTCCATTCTAGCAGCTTGCTGGTGCTGAAATATGTTGAAAAGGGCTTGATTCTGCATAATATAAGTCAAAATCATTGTGATCCTGCAACATTTTAAATAGATATAGCCATATGGTCAAAAAGTGTTTTTCTCACTGAGTTGAAGCTTTTTTGCAACAGACTATAAATAACTAAAGTTTCAATTCTAGCAGCTTGCTGGTGCTGAAATATGTTGAAAAGGGCTTGATTCTGCATAATATAAGTCAAAATCATTGTGATCCTGCAACATTTTGAAACGATATAGCCATATGGTCAAAAAGTGTTTATCTCACTGAGTTGACGCTTTTTTGCAACAGAGTGTAAATAACTAAAGATTCCATTCTAGCAGCTTGCTGGTGCTGAAATATGTTAAAAAGGGCTTGATTCTGCATAATAAAAGTCAAAATCATTGTGATCCTGCAACATTTTGAAACGATATAGCCATATGGTCAAAAAGTGTTTTTCTCACTGAGTTGAAGCTTTTTTGCAACAGACTGTAAATAACTAAAGTTTCAATTCTAGCAGCTTGCTGGTGCTGAAATATGTTGAAAAGGGCTTGATTCTGCATAATATAAGTCAAAATCATTGTGATCCTGCAACATTTTAAATAGATATAGCCATATGGTCAAAAAGTGTTTATCTCACTGAGTTGAAGCTTTTTTGAAACAGAATGTAAATAACTAAAGTTTCAATTCTAGCAGCTTGCTGGTGCTGAAATATGTTGAAAAGGGCTTGATTCTGCATAATATAAGTCAAAATCATTGTGATCCTGCAACATTTTGAAACAATATAGCCATATGGTCAAAAAGTGTTTATCTCACTGAGTTGACGCTTTTTTGCAACAGAGTGTAAATAACTAAAGATTCCATTCTAGCAGCTTGCTGGTGCTGAAATATGTTGAAAAGGGCTTGATTCTGCATAATATAAGTCAAAATCATTGTGATCCTGCAACATTTTAAATAGATATAGCCATATGGTCAAAAAGTGTTTTTCTCACTGAGTTGAAGCTTTTTTGCAACAGAGTGTAAATAACTAAAGATTCCATTCTAGCAGCTTGCTGGTGCTGAAATATGTTGAAAAGGGCTTGATTCTGCATAATATAAGTCAAAATCATTGTGATCCTGCAACAATTTAAATAGATATAGCCATATGGTCAAAAAGTGTTTATCTCACTGAGTTGAAGCTTTTTTGCAACAGAGTGTAAATAACTAAAGATTCCATTCTAGCAGCTTGCTGGTGCTGAAATATGTTGAAAAGGGCTTGATTCTGCATAATATAAGTCAAAATCATTGTGATCCTGCAACATTTTAAATAGATATAGCCATATGGTCAAAAAGTGTTTATCTCACTGAGTTGAAGCTTTTTTGAAACAGAGTGATAATAACTAAAGATTCCATTCTAGCAGCTTGCTGGTGCTGAAATATGTTGAAAAGGGCTTGATTCTGCATAATATAAGTCAAAATCATTGTGATCCTGCAACATTTTGAAAAGATATAGCCATACGGTCAAAAAGTGTTTATCTCACTGAGTTGAAGCTTTTTTGCAACAGAGTGTCAATAACTAAAGATTCCTTTCTAGCATCTTGCTGGTGCTGAAATATGTTGAAAAGGGCTTGATTCTGCATAATATAAGTCAAAATCATTGTGATCCTGCAACACCTTGAAAAGATATAGCCATACGGTCAAAAAGTGTTTATCTCACTGAGTTGAAGCTTTTTTGCAACAGAGTGTCAATAACTAAAGATTCCTTTCTAGCAGCTTGCTGGTGCTGAAATATGTTGAAAAGGGCTTGATTCTGCATAATATAAGTCAAAATCATTGTGATCCTGCAACATTTTGAAAAGATATAGCCATACGGTCAAAAAGTGTTTATCTCACTGAGTTGAAGCTTTTTTGCAACAGAGTGTCAATAACTAAAGATTCCTTTCTAGCAGCTTGCTGGTGCTGAAATATGTTGAAAAGGGCTTGATTCTGCATAATATAAGTCAAAATCATTGTGATCCTGCAACATTTTGAAACAATATAGCCATATGGTCAAAAAGTGTTTATCTCACTGAGTTGACGCTTTTTTGCAACAGAGTGTAAATAACTAAAGTTCCCATTCTAGCAGCTTGCTGGTGCTGAAATATGTTGAAAAGGGCTTGATTCTGCATAATATAAGTCAAAATCATTGTGATCCTGCAACATTTTGAAACTATATAGCCATACGGTCAAAAAGTGTTTATCTCACTGAGTTGAAGCTTTTTTGAAACAGAATGTCAATTACTAAAGATTACTTTCTAGCAGCTTGCTGGTGCTGAAATATGTTGAAAAGGGCTTGATTCTGCATAATATAAGTCAAAATCATTGTGATCCTGCAACATTTTGAAACAATATAGCCATATGGTCAAAAAGTGTTTATCTCACTGAGTTGACGCTTTTTTGCAACAGAGTGTAAATAACTAAAGTTCCCATTCTAGCAGCTTGCTGGTGCTGAAATATGTTGAAAAGGGCTTGATTCTGCATAATATAAGTCAAAATCATTGTGATCCTGCAACATTTTAAATAGATATAGCCATATGGTCAAAAAGTGTTTATCTCACTGAGTTGAAGCTTTTTTGAAACAGAGTGATAATAACTAAAGATTCCATTCTAGCAGCTTGCTGGTGCTGAAATATGTTGAAAAGGGCTGTATTCTGCATAATATAAGTCAAAATCATTGTGATCCTGCAACATTTTGAAACGATATAGCCATATGGTCAAAAAGTGTTTATCTCACTGAGTTGACGCTTTTTTGCAACAGACTATAAATAACTAAAGTTTCAATTCTAGCAGCTTGCTGGTGCTGAAATATGTTGAAAAGGGCTTGATTCTGCATAATATAAGTCAAAATCATTGTGATCCTGCAACATTTTAAATAGATATAGCCATATGGTCAAAAAGTGTTTATCTCACTGAGTTGACGCTTTTTTGCAACAGAGTGTAAATAACTAAAGATTCCATTCTAGCAGCTTGCTGGTGCTGAAATATGTTGAAAAGGGCTTGATTCTGCATAATATAAGTCAAAATCATTGTGATCCTGCAACATTTTAAATAGATATAGCCATATGGTCAAAAAGTGTTTATCTCACTGAGTTGACGCTTTTTTGCAACAGAGTGTAAATAACTAAAGATTCCATTCTAGCAGCTTGCTGGTGCTGAAATATGTTGAAAAGGGCTTGATTCTGCATAATATAAGTCAAAATCATTGTGATCCTGCAACATTTTAAATAGATATAGCCATATGGTCAAAAAGTGTTTTTCTCACTGAGTTGAAGCTTTTTTGCAACAGACTATAAATAACTAAAGTTTCAATTCTAGCAGCTTGCTGGTGCTGAAATATGTTGAAAAGGGCTTGATTCTGCATAATATAAGTCAAAATCATTGTGATCCTGCAACATTTTGAAACGATATAGCCATATGGTCAAAAAGTGTTTATCTCACTGAGTTGACGCTTTTTTGCAACAGAGTGTAAATAACTAAAGATTCCATTCTAGCAGCTTGCTGGTGCTGAAATATGTTAAAAAGGGCTTGATTCTGCATAATATAAGTCAAAATCATTGTGATCCTGCAACATTTTGAAACGATATAGCCATATGGTCAAAAAGTGTTTTTCTCACTGAGTTGAAGCTTTTTTGCAACAGACTGTAAATAACTAAAGTTTCAATTCTAGCAGCTTGCTGGTGCTGAAATATGTTGAAAAGGGCTTGATTCTGCATAATATAAGTCAAAATCATTGTGATCCTGCAACATTTTAAATAGATATAGCCATATGGTCAAAAAGTGTTTATCTCACTGAGTTGACGCTTTTTTGCAACAGAGTGTAAATAACTAAAGATTCCATTCTAGCAGCTTGCTGGTGCTGAAATATGTTGAAAAGGGCTTGATTCTGCATAATATAAGTCAAAATCATTGTGATCCTGCAACATTTTAAATAGATATAGCCATATGGTCAAAAAGTGTTTTTCTCACTGAGTTGAAGCTTTTTTGCAACAGACTATAAATAACTAAAGTTTCAATTCTAGCAGCTTGCTGGTGCTGAAATATGTTGAAAAGGGCTTGATTCTGCATAATATAAGTCAAAATCATTGTGATCCTGCAACATTTTGAAACGATATAGCCATATGGTCAAAAAGTGTTTATCTCACTGAGTTGAAGCTTTTTTGAAACAGAGTGATAATAACTAAAGATTCCATTCTAGCAGCTTGCTGGTGCTGAAATATGTTGAAAAGGGCTTGATTCTGCATAATATAAGTCAAAATCATTGTGATCCTGCAACATTTTGAAACGATATAGCCATATGGTCAAAAAGTGTTTATCTCACTGAGTTGAAGCTTTTTTGCAACAGAGTGTAAATAACTAAAGATTCCATTCTAGCAGCTTGCTGGTGCTGAAATATGTTGAAAAGGGCTTGATTCTGCATAATATAAGTCAAAATCATTGTGATCCTGCAACATTTTAAATAGATATAGCCATATGGTCAAAAAGTGTTTTTCTCACTGAGTTGAAGCTTTTTTGCAACAGACTATAAATAACTAAAGTTTCAATTCTAGCACCTTGCTGGTGCTGAAATATGTTGAAAAGGGCTTGATTCTGCATAATATAAGTCAAAATCATTGTGATCCTGCAACATTTTAAATAGATATAGCCATATGGTCAAAAAGTGTTTATCTCACTGAGTTGAAGCTTTTTTGAAACAGAGTGATAATAACTAAAGATTCCATTCTAGCAGCTTGCTGGTGTTAAAATATGTTGAAAAGGGCTTGATTCTGCATAATATAAGTCAAAATCATTGTGATCCTGCAACATTTTAAATAGATATAGCCATATGGTCAAAAAGTGTTTATCTCACTGAGTTGAAGCTTTTTTGCAACAGAGTGTAAATAACTAAAGATTCCATTCTAGCAGCTTGCTGGTGCTGAAATATGTTGAAAAGGGCTTGATTCTGCATAATATAAGTCAAAATCATTGTGATCCTGCAACATTTTAAATAGATATAGCCATATGGTCAAAAAGTGTTTATCTCACTGAGTTGAAGCTTTTTTGAAACAGAGTGTAAATAACTAAAGATTCCATTCTAGCAGCTTGCTGGTGCTGAAATATGTTGAAAAGGGCTTGATTCTGCATAATATAAGTCAAAATCATTGTGATCCTGCAACATTTTAAATAGATATAGCCATATGGTCAAAAAGTGTTTTTCTCACTGAGTTGAAGCTTTTTTGCAACAGAGTGTAAATAACTAAAGATTCCATTCTAGCAGCTTGCTGGTGCTGAAATATGTTGAAAAGGGCTTGATTCTGCATAATATAAGTCAAAATCATTGTGATCCTGCAACATTTTAAATAGATATAGCCATATGGTCAAAAAGTGTTTATCTCACTGAGTTGAAGCTTTTTTGAAACAGAGTGATAATAACTAAAGATTCCATTCTAGCAGCTTGCTGGTGCTGAAATATGTTGAAAAGGGCTTGATTCTGCATAATATAAGTCAAAATCATTGTGATCCTGCAACATTTTGAAAAGATATAGCCATACGGTCAAAAAGTGTTTATCTCACTGAGTTGAAGCTTTTTTGCAACAGAGTGTCAATAACTAAAGATTCCTTTCTAGCATCTTGCTGGTGCTGAAATATGTTGAAAAGGGCTTGATTCTGCATAATATAAGTCAAAATCATTGTGATCCTGCAACACCTTGAAAAGATATAGCCATACGGTCAAAAAGTGTTTATCTCACTGAGTTGAAGCTTTTTTGCAACAGAGTGTAAATAACTAAAGATTCCATTTTAGCAGCTTGCTGGTGCTGAAATATGTTTAAAAGGGCTTTATTCTGCATAATATAAGTCAAAATAATTGTGATCCTGCAACATTTTGAAAAGATATAGCCATACGGTCAAAAAGTGTTTATCTCACTGAGTTGACGCTTTTTTGCAACAGAGTGTAAATAACTAAAGTTCCCATTCTAGCAGCTTGCTGGTGCTGAAATATGTTGAAAAGGGCTTGATTCTGCATAATATAAGTCAAAATCATTGTGATCCTGCAACATTTTAAATAGATATAGCCATATGGTCAAAAAGTGTTTATCTCACTGAGTTGAAGCTTTTTTGAAACAGAGTGATAATAACTAAAGATTCCATTCTAGCAGCTTGCTGGTGCTGAAATATGTTGAAAAGGGCTGTATTCTGCATAATATAAGTCAAAATCATTGTGATCCTGCAACATTTTGAAACGATATAGCCATATGGTCAAAAAGTGTTTATCTCACTGAGTTGACGCTTTTTTGCAACAGACTATAAATAACTAAAGTTTCAATTCTAGCAGCTTGCTGGTGCTGAAATATGTTGAAAAGGGCTTGATTCTACATAATATAAGTCAAAATCATTGTGATCCTGCAACATTTTAAATAGATATAGCCATATGGTCAAAAAGTGTTTATCTCACTGAGTTGAAGCTTTTTTGAAACAGAATGTCAATTACTAAAGATTACTTTCTAGCAGCTTGCTGGTGCTGAAATATGTTGAAAAGGGCTTGATTCTGCATAATATAAGTCAAAATCATTGTGATCCTGCAACATTTTGAAACAATATAGCCATATGGTCAAAAAGTGTTTATCTCACTGAGTTGACGCTTTTTTGCAACAGAGTGTAAATAACTAAAGTTCCCATTCTAGCAGCTTGCTGGTGCTGAAATATGTTGAAAAGGGCTTGATTCTGCATAATATAAGTCAAAATCATTGTGATCCTGCAACATTTTAAATAGATATAGCCATATGGTCAAAAAGTGTTTATCTCACTGAGTTGAAGCTTTTTTGAAACAGAGTGATAATAACTAAAGATTCCATTCTAGCAGCTTGCTGGTGCTGAAATATGTTGAAAAGGGCTGTATTCTGCATAATATAAGTCAAAATCATTGTGATCCTGCAACATTTTGAAACGATATAGCCATATGGTCAAAAAGTGTTTATCTCACTGAGTTGACGCTTTTTTGCAACAGACTATAAATAACTAAAGTTTCAATTCTAGCAGCTTGCTGGTGCTGAAATATGTTGAAAAGGGCTTGATTCTACATAATATAAGTCAAAATCATTGTGATCCTGCAACATTTTAAATAGATATAGCCATATGGTCAAAAAGTGTTTATCTCACTGAGTTGACGCTTTTTTGCAACAGAGTGTAAATAACTAAAGATTCCATTCTAGCAGCTTGCTGGTGCTGAAATATGTTGAAAAGGGCTTGATTCTGCATAATATAAGTCAAAATCATTGTGATCCTGCAACATTTTAAATAGATATAGCCATATGGTCAAAAAGTGTTTATCTCACTGAGTTGACGCTTTTTTGCAACAGAGTGTAAATAACTAAAGATTCCATTCTAGCAGCTTGCTGGTGCTGAAATATGTTGAAAAGGGCTTGATTCTGCATAATATAAGTCAAAATCATTGTGATCCTGCAACATTTTAAATAGATATAGCCATATGGTCAAAAAGTGTTTTTCTCACTGAGTTGACGCTTTTTTGCAACAGAGTGTAAATAACTAAAGATTCCATTCTAGCAGCTTGCTGGTGCTGAAATATGTTGAAAAGGGCTTGATTCTGCATAATATAAGTCAAAATCATTGTGATCCTGCAACATTTTAAATAGATATAGCCATATGGTCAAAAACTGTTTTTCTCACTGAGTTGAAGCTTTTTTGCAACAGACTATAAATAACTAAAGTTTCAATTCTAGCAGCTTGCTGGTGCTGAAATATGTTGAAAAGGGCTTGATTCTGCATAATATAAGTCAAAATCATTGTGATCCTGCAACATTTTAAATAGATATAGCCATATGGTCAAAAAGTGTTTATCTCACTGAGTTGACGCTTTTTTGCAACAGAGTGTAAATAACTAAAGATTCCATTCTAGCAGCTTGCTGGTGCTGAAATATGTTGAAAAGGGCTTGATTCTGCATAATATAAGTCAAAATCATTGTGATCCGGCAACATTTTAAATAGATATAGCCATATGGTCAAAAAGTGTTTTTCTCACTGAGTTGAAGCTTTTTTGCAACAGACTATAAATAACTAAAGATTCCTTTCTAGCAGCTTGCTGGTGCTGAAATATGTTAAAAAGGGCTTGATTCTGCATAATATAAGTCAAAATCATTGTGATCCTGCAACATTTTGAAACGATATAGCCATATGGTCAAAAAGTGTTTATCTCACTGAGTTGACGCTTTTTTGCAACAGACTATAAATAACTAAAGTTTCAATTCTAGCAGCTTGCTGGTGCTGAAATATGTTGAAAAGGGCTTGATTCTGCATAATATAAGTCAACATCATTGTGATCCTGCAACATTTTAAATAGATATAGCCATATGGTCAAAAAGTGTTTATCTCACTGAGTTGACGCTTTTTTGCAACGGAGTGTAAATAACTAAAGATTCCATTCTAGCAGCTTGCTGGTGCTGAAATATGTTGAAAAGGGCTTGATTCTGCATAATATAAGTCAAAATCATTGTGATCCTGCAACATTTTAAATAGATATAGCCATATGGTCAAAAAGTGTTTTTCTCACTGAGTTGAAGCTTTTTTGCAACAGACTATAAATAACTTAAGTTTCAATTCTAGCAGCTTGCTGGTGCTGAAATATGTTGAAAAGGGCTTGATTCTGCATAATATAAGTCAAAATCATTGTGATCCTGCAACATTTTGAAACGATATAGCCATATGGTCAAAAAGTGTTTATCTCACTGAGTTGACGCTTTTTTGCAACAGAGTGTAAATAACTAAAGATTCCATTCTAGCAGCTTGCTGGTGCTGAAATATGTTAAAAAGGGCTTGATTCTGCATAATATAAGTCAAAATCATTGTGATCCTGCAACATTTTGAAACGATATAGCCATATGGTCAAAAAGTGTTTTTCTCACTGAGTTGAAGCTTTTTTGCAACAGACTGTAAATAACTAAAGTTTCAATTCTAGCAGCTTGCTGGTGCTGAAATATGTTGAAAAGGGCTTGATTCTGCATAATATAAGTCAAAATCATTGTGATCCTGCAACATTTTAAATAGATATAGCCATATGGTCAAAAAGTGTTTTTCTCACTGAGTTGAAGCTTTTTTGCAACAGACTATAAATAACTAAAGTTTCAATTCTAGCAGCTTGCTGGTGCTGAAATACGTTGAAAAGGGCTTGATTCTGCATAATATAAGTCAAAATCATTGTGATCCTGCAACATTTTGAAACGATATAGCCATATGGTCAAAAAGTGTTTATCTCACTGAGTTGACGCTTTTTTGCAACAGAGTGTAAATAACTAAAGATTCCATTCTAGCAGCTTGCTGGTGCTGAAATATGTTAAAAAGGGCTTGATTCTGCATAATATAAGTCAAAATCATTGTGATCCTGCAACATTTTGAAACGATATAGCCATATGGTCAAAAAGTGTTTTTCTCACTGAGTTGAAGCTTTTTTGCAACAGACTGTAAATAACTAAAGTTTCAATTCTAGCATCTTGCTGGTGCTGAAATATGTTGAAAAGGGCTTGATTCTGCATAATATAAGTCAAAATCATTGTGATCCTGCAACATTTTAAATAGATATAGCCATATGGTCAAAAAGTGTTTATCTCACTGAGTTGACGCTTTTTTGCAACAGAGTGTAAATAACTAAAGATTCCATTCTAGCAGCTTGCTGGTGCTGAAATATGTTGAAAAGGGCTTGATTCTGCATAATATAAGTCAAAATCATTGTGATCCTGCAACATTTTAAATAGATATAGCCATATGGTCAAAAAGTGTTTTTCTCACTGAGTTGAAGCTTTTTTGCAACAGACTATAAATAACTAAAGTTTCAATTCTAGCAGCTTGCTGGTGCTGAAATATGTTGAAAAGGGCTTGATTCTGCATAATATAAGTCAAAATCATTGTGATCCTGCAACATTTTGAAACGATATAGCCATATGGTCAAAAAGTGTTTATCTCACTGAGTTGACGCTTTTTTGCAACAGAGTGTAAATAACTAAAGATTCCATTCTAGCAGCTTGCTGGTGCTGAAATATGTTAAAAAGGGCTTGATTCTGCATAATATAAGTCAAAATCATTGTGATCCTGCAACATTTTGAAACGATATAGCCATATGGTCAAAAAATGTTTTTCTCACTGAGTTGAAGCTTTTTTGCAACAGACTGTAAATAACTAAAGTTTCAATTCTAGCAGCTTGCTGGTGCTGAAATATGTTGAAAAGGGCTTGATTCTGCATAATATAAGTCAAAATCATTGTGATCCTGCAACATTTTAAATAGATATAGCCATATGGTCAAAAAGTGTTTTTCTCACTGAGTTGAAGCTTTTTTGCAACAGACTATAAATAACTAAAGTTTCAATTCTAGCAGCTTGCTGGTGCTGAAATATGTTAAAAAGGGCTTGATTCTGCATAATATAAGTCAAAATCATTGTGATCCTGCAACATTTTGAAACGATATAGCCATATGGTCAAAAAGTGTTTTTTCTCACTGAGTTGAAGCTTTTTTGCAACAGACTGTAAATAACTAAAGTTTCAATTCTAGCAGCTTGCTGGTGCTGAAATATGTTGAAAAGGGCTTGATTCTGCATAATATAAGTCAAAATCATTGTGATCCTGCAACATTTTAAATAGATATAGCCATATGGTCAAAAAGTGTTTATCTCACTGAGTTGACGCTTTTTTGCAACAGAGTGTAAATAACTAAAGATTCCATTCTAGCAGCTTGCTGGTGCTGAAATATGTTGAAAAGGGCTTGATTCTGCATAATATAAGTCAAAATCATTGTGATCCTGCAACATTTTAAATAGATATAGCCATATGGTCAAAAAGTGTTTTTCTCACTGAGTTGAAGCTTTTTTGCAACAGACTATAAATAACTAAAGTTTCAATTCTAGCAGCTTGCTGGTGCTGAAATATGTTGAAAAGGGCTTGATTCTGCATAATATAAGTCAAAATCATTGTGATCCTGCAACATTTTGAAACGATATAGCCATATGGTCAAAAAGTGTTTATCTCACTGAGTTGACGCTTTTTTGCAACAGAGTGTAAATAACTAAAGATTCCATTCTAGCAGCTTGCTGGTGCTGAAATATGTTAAAAAGGGCTTGATTCTGCATAATATAAGTCAAAATCATTGTGATCCTGCAACATTTTGAAACGATATAGCCATATGGTCAAAAAATGTTTTTCTCACTGAGTTGAAGCTTTTTTGCAACAGACTGTAAATAACTAAAGTTTCAATTCTAGCAGCTTGCTGGTGCTGAAATATGTTGAAAAGGGGCTTGATTCTGCATAATATAAGTCAAAATCATTGTGATCCTGCAACATTTTAAATAGATATAGCCATATGGTCAAAAAGTGTTTTTCTCACTGAGTTGAAGCTTTTTTGCAACAGACTATAAATAACTAAAGTTTCAATTCTAGCAGCTTGCTGGTGCTGAAATATGTTGAAAAGGGCTTGATTCTGCATAATATAAGTCAAAATCATTGTGATCCTGCAACATTTTGAAACGATATAGCCATATGGTCAAAAAGTGTTTATCTCACTGAGTTGACGCTTTTTTGCAACAGAGTGTAAATAACTAAAGATTCCATTCTAGCAGCTTGCTGGTGCTGAAATATGTTAAAAAGGGCTTGATTCTGCATAATATAAGTCAAAATCATTGTGATCCTGCAACATTTTGAAACGATATAGCCATATGGTCAAAAAGTGTTTTTCTCACTGAGTTTGAAGCTTTTTTGCAACAGACTGTAAATAACTAAAGTTTCAATTCTAGCAGCTTGCTGGTGCTGAAATATGTTGAAAAGGGCTTGATTCTGCATAATATAAGTCAAAATCATTGTGATCCTGCAACATTTTAAATAGATATAGCCATATGGTCAAAAAGTGTTTATCTCACTGAGTTGACGCTTTTTTTGCAACAGAGTGTAAAATAACTAAAGATTCCATTCTAGCAGCTTGCTGGTGCTGAAATATGTTGAAAAGGGCTTGATTCTGCATAATATAAGTCAAAATCATTGTGATCCTGCAACATTTTAAATAGATATAGCCATATGGTCAAAAAGTGTTTATCTCACTGAGTTGAAGCTTTTTTGCAACAGACTATAAATAACTAAAGTTTTCAATTCTAGCAGCTTGCTGGTGCTGAAATATGTTGAAAAGGGCTTGATTCTGCATAATATAAGTCAAAATCATTGTGATCCTGCAACATTTTGAAACGATATAGCCATAATGGTCAAAAAGTGTTTATCTCACTGAGTTGACGCTTTTTTGCAACAGATTGTAAATAACTAAAGATTCCATTCTAGCAGCTTGCTGGTGCTGAAATATGTTGAAAAGGGCTTGATTCTGCATAATATAAGTCAAAATCATTGTGATCCTGCAACATTTTAAATAGATATAGCCATATGGTCAAAAAGTGTTTATCTCACTGAGTTGAAGCTTTTTTGAAACAGAGTGATAATAACTAAAGATTCCATTCTAGCAGCTTGCTGGTGTTAAAATATGTTGAAAAGGGCTTGATTCTGCATAATATAAGTCAAAATCATTGTGATCCTGCAACATTTTGAAACGATATAGCCATATGGTCAAAAAGTGTTTATCTCACTGAGTTGACGCTTTTTTGCAACAGAGTGTAAATAACTAAAGATTCCATTCTAGCAGCTTGCTGGTGCTGAAATATGTTGAAAAGGGCTTGATTCTGCATAATATAAGTCAAAATCATTGTGATCCTGCAACATTTTAAATAGATATAGCCATATGGTCAAAAAGTGTTTATCTCACTGAGTTGACGCTTTTTTGCAACAGAGTGTAAATAACTAAAGATTCCATTCTAGCAGCTTGCTGGTGCTGAAATATGTTGAAAAGGGCTTGATTCTGCATAATATAAGTCAAAATCATTGTGATCCTGCAACATTTTAAATAGATATAGCCATATGGTCAAAAAGTGTTTATCTCACTGAGTTGAGCTTTTTTGCAACAGACTATAAATAACTAAAGTTTCAATTCTAGCAGCTTGCTGGTGCTGAAATATGTTGAAAAGGGCTTGATTCTGCATAATATAAGTCAAAATCATTGTGATCCTGCAACATTTTGAACGATATAGCCATATGGTCAAAAAGTGTTTATCTCACTGAGTTGACGCTTTTTGCAACAGATTGTAAATAACTAAAGATTCCATTCTAGCAGCTTGCTGGTGCTGAAATATGTTGAAAAGGGCTTGATTCTGCATAATATAAGTCAAAATCATTGTGATCCTGCAACATTTTAAATAGATATAGCCATATGGTCAAAAAGTGTTTATCTCACTGAGTTGAAGCTTTTTTGAAACAGAGTGATAATAACTAAAGATTCCATTCTAGCAGCTTGCTGGTGTTAAAATATGTTGAAAAGGGCTTGATTCTGCATAATATAAGTCAAAAATCATTGTGATCCTGCAACATTTTGAAACGATATAGCCATATGGTCAAAAAGTGTTTATCTCACTGAGTTGAAGCTTTTTTGAAACAGAGTGATAATAACTAAAGATTCCATTCTAGCAGCTTGCTGGTGCTGAAATATGTTGAAAAGGGCTTGATTCTGCATAATATAAGTCAAAATCATTGTGATCCTGCAACATTTTAAATAGATATAGCCATATGGTCAAAAAGTGTTTATCTCACTGAGTTGAAGCTTTTTTGCAACAGACTATAAATAACTAAAGTTTCAATTCTAGCAGCTTGCTGGTGCTGAAATATGTTGAAAAGGGCTTGATTCTGCATAATATAAGTCAAAATCATTGTGATCCTGCAACATTTTGAAACGATATAGCCATATGGTCAAAAAGTGTTTATCTCACTGAGTTGACGCTTTTTTGCAACAGATTGTAAATAACTAAAGATTCCATTCTAGCAGCTTGCTGGTGCTGAAATATGTTGAAAAGGGCTTGATTCTGCATAATATAAGTCAAAATCATTGTGATCCTGCAACATTTTAAATAGATATAGCCATATGGTCAAAAAGTGTTTATCTCACTGAGTTGAAGCTTTTTTGAAACAGAGTGATAATAACTAAAGATTCCATTCTAGCAGCTTGTTGGTGTTAAAATATGTTGAAAAGGGCTTGATTCTGCATAATATAAGTCAAAATCATTGTGATCCTGCAACATTTTGAAACGATATAGCCATATGGTCAAAAAGTGTTTATCTCACTGAGTTGAAGCTTTTTTGAAACAGAGTGATAATAACTAAAGATTCCATTCTAGCAGCTTGCTGGTGCTGAAATATGTTGAAAAGGGCTTGATTCTGCATAATATAAGTCAAAATCATTGTGATCCTGCAACATTTTAAATAGATATAGCCATATGGTCAAAAAGTGTTTTTCTCACTGAGTTGAAGCTCTTTTGCAACAGACTATAAATAACTAAAGTTTCAATTCTAGCAGCTTGCTGGTGCTGAAATATGTTGAAAAGGGCTTGATTCTGCATAATATAAGTCAAAATCATTGTGATCCTGCAACATTTTAAATAGATATAGCCATATGGTCAAAAAGTGTTTATCTCACTGAGTTGACGCTTTTTTGCAACAGAGTGTAAATAACTAAAGATTCCATTCTAGCAGCTTGCTGGTGCTGAAATATGTTGAAAAGGGCTTGATTCTGCATAATATAAGTCAAAATCATTGTGATCCTGCAACATTTTGAAACGATATAGCCATATGGTCAAAAAGTGTTTATCTCACTGAGTTGAAGCTTTTTTGGAACAGAGTGATAATAACTAAAGATTCCATTCTAGCAGCTTGCTGGTGCTGAAATATGTTGAAAAGGGCTTGATTCTGCATAATATAAGTCAAAATCATTGTGATCCTGCAACATTTTAAATAGATATAGCCATATGGTCAAAAAGTGTTTTTCTCACTGAGTTGAAGCTTTTTTGCAACAGACTATAAATAACTAAAGTTTCAATTCTAGCAGCTTGCTGATGCTGAAATATGTTGAAAAGGGCTTGATTCTGCATAATATAAGTCAAAATCATTGTGATCCTGCAACATTTTAAATAGATATAGCCATATGGTCAAAAAGTGTTTATCTCACTGAGTTGACGCTTTTTTGCAACAGAGTGTAAATAACTAAAGATTCCATTCTAGCAGCTTGCTGGTGCTGAAATATGTTAAAAAGGGCTTGATTCTGCATAATATAAGTCAAAATCATTGTGATCCTGCAACATTTTGAATAGATATAGCCATATGGTCAAAAAGTGTTTTTCTCACTGAGTTGAAGCTTTTTTGCAACAGACTGTAAATAACTAAAGTTTCAATTCTAGCAGCTTACTGGTGCTGAAATATGTTGAAAAGGGCTTGATTCTGCATAATATAAGTCAAAATCATTGTGATCCTGCAACATTTTAAATAGATATAGCCATATGGTCAAAAAGTGTTTATCTCACTGAGTTGACGCTTTTTTGCAACAGAGTGTAAATAACTAAAGATTCCATTCTAGCAGCTTGCTGGTGCTGAAATATGTTAAAAAGGGCTTGATTCTGCATAATATAAGTCAAAATCATTGTGATCCTGCAACATTTTAAATAGATATAGCCATATGGTCAAAAAGTGTTTTTCTCACTGAGTTGAAGCTTTTTTGCAACAGACTATAAATAACTAAAGTTTCAATTCTAGCAGCTTGCTGGTACTGAAATATGTTGAAAAGGGCTTGATTCTGCATAATATAAGTCAAAATCATTGTGATCCTGCAACATTTTGAAACGATATAGCCATATGGTCAAAAAGTGTTTATCTCACTGAGTTGACGCTTTTTTGCAACAGAGTGTAAATAACTAAAGATTCCATTCTAGCAGCTTGCTGGTGCTGAAATATGTTGAAAAGGGCTTGATTCTGCATAATATAAGTCAAAATCATTGTGATCCTGCAACATTTTAAATAGATATAGCCATATGGTCAAAAAGTGTTTATCTCACTGAGTTGAAGCTTTTTTGCAACAGACTATAAATAACTAAAGTTTCAATTCTAGCAGCTTGCTGGTGCTGAAATATGTTGAAAAGGGCTTGATTCTGCATAATATAAGTCAAAATCATTGTGATCCTGCAACATTTTGAAACGATATAGCCATATGGTCAAAAAGTGTTTATCTCACTGAGTTGACGCTTTTTTGCAACAGATTGTAAATAACTAAAGATTCCATTCTAGCAGCTTGCTGGTGCTGAAATATGTTGAAAAGGGCTTGATTCTGCATAATATAAGTCAAAATCATTGTGATCCTGCAACATTTTAAATAGATATAGCCATATGGTCAAAAAGTGTTTATCTCACTGAGTTGAAGCTTTTTTGAAACAGAGTGATAATAACTAAAGATTCCATTCTAGCAGCTTGCTGGTGTTAAAATATGTTGAAAAGGGCTTGATTCTGCATAATATAAGTCAAAATCATTGTGATCCTGCAACATTTTGAAACGATATAGCCATATGGTCAAAAAGTGTTTATCTCACTGAGTTGAAGCTTTTTTGAAACAGAGTGATAATAACTAAAGATTCCATTCTAGCAGCTTGCTGGTGCTGAAATATGTTGAAAAGGGCTTGATTCTGCATAATATAAGTCAAAATCATTGTGATCCTGCAACATTTTAAATAGATATAGCCATATGGTCAAAAAGTGTTTTTCTCACTGAGTTGAAGCTCTTTTGCAACAGACTATAAATAACTAAAGTTTCAATTCTAGCAGCTTGCTGGTGCTGAAATATGTTGAAAAGGGCTTGATTCTGCATAATATAAGTCAAAATCATTGTGATCCTGCAACATTTTAAATAGATATAGCCATATGGTCAAAAAGTGTTTATCTTACTGAGTTGACGCTTTTTTGCAACAGAGTGTAAATAACTAAAGATTCCATTCTAGCAGCTTGCTGGTGCTGAAATATGTTGAAAAGGGCTTGATTCTGCATAATATAAGTCAAAATCATTGTGATCCTGCAACATTTTAAATAGATATAGCCATATGGTCAAAAAGTGTTTTTCTCACTGAGTTGAAGCTTTTTTGCAACAGACTATAAATAACTAAAGTTTCCATTCTAGCAGCTTGCTGGTGCTGAAATATGTAAAAAAGGGCTTGATTCTGCATAATATAAGTCAAAATCATTGTGATCCTGCAACATTTTGAAACGATATAGCCATATGGTCAAAAAGTGTTTATCTCACTGAGTTGAAGCTTTTTTGGAACAGAGTGATAATAACTAAAGATTCCATTCTAGCAGCTTGCTGGTGCTGAAATATGTTGAAAAGGGCTTGATTCTGCATAATATAAGTCAAAATCATTGTGATCCTGCAACATTTTAAATAGATATAGCCATATGGTCAAAAAGTGTTTTTCTCACTGAGTTGAAGCTTTTTTGCAACGGACTATAAATAACTAAAGTTTCAATTCTAGCAGCTTGCTGATGCTGAAATATGTTGAAAAGGGCTTGATTCTGCATAATATAAGTCAAAATCATTGTGATCCTGCAACATTTTAAATAGATATAGCCATATGGTCAAAAAGTGTTTATCTCACTGAGTTGACGCTTTTTTGCAACAGAGTGTAAATAACTAAAGATTCCATTCTAGCAGCTTGCTGGTGCTGAAATATGTTAAAAAGGGCTTGATTCTGCATAATATAAGTCAAAATCATTGTGATCCTGCAACATTTTGAATAGATATAGCCATATGGTCAAAAAGTGTTTTTCTCACTGAGTTGAAGCTTTTTTGCAACAGACTGTAAATAACTAAAGTTTCAATTCTAGCAGCTTACTGGTGCTGAAATATGTTGAAAAGGGCTTGATTCTGCATAATATAAGTCAAAATCATTGTGATCCTGCAACATTTTAAATAGATATAGCCATATGGTCAAAAAGTGTTTATCTCACTGAGTTGACGCTTTTTTGCAACAGAGTGTAAATAACTAAAGATTCCATTCTAGCAGCTTGCTGGTGCTGAAATATGTTAAAAAGGGCTTGATTCTGCATAATATAAGTCAAAATCATTGTGATCCTGCAACATTTTAAATAGATATAGCCATATGGTCAAAAAGTGTTTTTCTCACTGAGTTGAAGCTTTTTTGCAACAGACTATAAATAACTAAAGTTTCAATTCTAGCAGCTTGCTGGTACTGAAATATGTTGAAAAGGGCTTGATTCTGCATAATATAAGTCAAAATCATTGTGATCCTGCAACATTTTGAAACGATATAGCCATATGGTCAAAAAGTGTTTATCTCACTGAGTTGACGCTTTTTTGCAACAGAGTGTAAATAACTAAAGATTCCATTCTAGCAGCTTGCTGGTGCTGAAATATGTTAAAAAGGGCTTGATTCTGCATAATATAAGTCAAAATCATTGTGATCCTGCAACATTTTGAAACGATATAGCCATATGGTCAAAAAGTGTTTTTCTCACTGAGTTGAAGCTTTTTTGCAACAGACTGTAAATAACTAAAGTTTCAATTCTAGCAGCTTGCTGCTGCTGAAATATGTTGAAAAGGGCTTGATTCTGCATAATATAAGTCAAAATCATTGTGATCCTGCAACATTTTAAATAGATATAGCCATATGGTCAAAAAGTGTTTATCTCACTGAGTTGACGCTTTTTTGCAACAGAGTGTAAATAACTAAAGATTCCATTCTAGCAGCTTGCTGGTGCTGAAATATGTTGAAAAGGGCTTGATTCTGCATAATATAAGTCAAAATCATTGTGATCCTGCAACATTTTAAATAGATATAGCCATATGGTCAAAAACTGTTTTTCTCACTGAGTTGAAGCTTTTTTGCAACAGACTATAAATAACTAAAGTTTCAATTCTAGCAGCTTGCTGGTGCTGAAATATGTTGAAAAGGGCTTGATTCTGCATAATATAAGTCAAAATCATTGTGATCCTGCAACATTTTGAAACGATATAGCCATATGGTCAAAAAGTGTTTATCTCACTGAGTTGACGCTTTTTTGCAACAGTCTATAAATAACTAAAGTTTCAATTCTAGCAGCTTGCTGGTGCTGAAATATGTTGAAAAGGGCTTGATTCTGCATAATATAAGTCAAAATCATTGTGATCCTGCAACATTTTAAATAGATATAGCCATATGGTCAAAAAGTGTTTATCTCACTGAGTTGACGCTTTTTTGCAACAGAGTGTAAATAACTAAAGATTCCATTCTAGCAGCTTGCTGGTGCTGAAATATGTTGAAAAGGGCTTGATTCTGCATAATATAAGTCAAAATCATTGTGATCCTGCAACATTTTAAATAGATATAGCCATATGGTCAAAAAGTGTTTATCTCACAAAGTTGACGCTTTTTTGCAACAGAGTGTAAATAACTAAAGATTCCATTCTAGCAGCTTGCTGGTGCTGAAATATGTTGAAAAGGGCTTGATTCTGCATAATATAAGTCAAAATCATTGTGATCCTGCAACATTTTAAATAGATATAGCCATATGGTCAAAAACTGTTTTTCTCACTGAGTTGAAGCTTTTTTGCAACAGACTATAAATAACTAAAGTTTCAATTCTAGCAGCTTGCTGGTGCTGAAATATGTTGAAAAGGGCTTGATTCTGCATAATATAAGTCAAAATCATTGTGATCCTGCAACATTTTGAAACGATATAGCCATATGGTCAAAAAAGTGTTTATCTCACTGAGTTGAAGCTTTTTTGCAACAGACTATAAATAACTAAAGTTTCAATTCTAGCAGCTTGCTGGGTGCTGAAATATGTTGAAAAGGGCTTGATTCTGCATAATATAAGTCAAAATCATTGTGATCCTGCAACATTTTAAATAGATATAGCCATATGGTCAAAAAGTGTTTATCTCACTGAGTTGACGCTTTTTTGCAACAGAGTGTAAATAACTAAAGATTCCATTCTAGCAGCTTGCTGGTGCTGAAATATGTTGAAAAGGGCTTGATTCTGCATAATATAAGTCAAAATCATTGTGATCCTGCAACATTTTAAATAGATATAGCCATATGGTCAAAAAGTGTTTTTCTCACTGAGTTGAAGCTTTTTTGCAACAGACTATAAATAACTAAAGTTTCAATTCTAGCAGCTTGCTGGTGCTGAAATATGTTGAAAAGGGCTTGATTCTGCATAATATAAGTCAAAATCATTGTGATCCTGCAACATTTTGAAACGATATAGCCATATGGTCAAAAAGTGTTTATCTCACTGAGTTGACGCTTTTTTGCAACAGAGTGTAAATAACTAAAGATTCCATTCTAGCAGCTTGCTGGTGCTGAAATATGTTAAAAAGGGCTTGATTCTGCATAATATAAGTCAAAATCATTGTGATCCTGCAACATTTTGAAACGATATAGCCATATGGTCAAAAAATGTTTTTCTCACTGAGTTGAAGCTTTTTTGCAACAGACTGTAAATAACTAAAGTTTCAATTCTAGCAGCTTGCTGGTGCTGAAATATGTTGAAAAGGGCTTGATTCTGCATAATATAAGTCAAAATCATTGTGATCCTGCAACATTTTAAATAGATATAGCCATATGGTCAAAAAGTGTTTTTCTCACTGAGTTGAAGCTTTTTTTGCAACAGACTATAAATAACTAAAGTTTCAATTCTAGCAGCTTGCTGGTGCTGAAATATGTTGAAAAGGGCTTGATTCTGCATAATATAAGTCAAAATCATTGTGATCCTGCAACATTTTGAAACGATATAGCCATATGGTCAAAAAGTGTTTATCTCACTGAGTTGACGCTTTTTTGCAACAGAGTGTAAATAACTAAAGATTCCATTCTAGCAGCTTGCTGGTGCTGAAATATGTTAAAAAGGGCTTGATTCTGCATAATATAAGTCAAAATCATTGTGATCCTGCAACATTTTGAAACGATATAGCCATATGGTCAAAAAGTGTTTTTCTCACTGAGTTGAAGCTTTTTCGCAACAGACTGTAAATAACTAAAGTTTCAATTCTAGCAGCTTGCTGGTGCTGAAATATGTTGAAAAGGGCTTGATTCTGCATAATATAAGTCAAAATCATTGTGATCCTGCAACATTTTAAATAGATATAGCCATATGGTCAAAAAGTGTTTTTCTCACTGAGTTGAAGCTTTTTTGCAACAGACTATAAATAACTAAAGTTTCAATTCTAGCAGCTTGCTGGTGCTGAAATATGTTGAAAAGGGCTTGATTCTGCATAATATAAGTCAAAATCATTGTGATCCTGCAACATTTTAAATAGATATAGCCATATGGTCAAAAAGTGTTTTTCTCACTGAGTTGAAGCTTTTTTGCAACAGACTATAAATAACTAAAGTTTCAATTCTAGCAGCTTGCTGGTGCTGAAATATGTTGAAAAGGGCTTGATTCTGCATAATATAAGTCAAAATCATTGTGATCCTGCAACATTTTAAATAGATATAGCCATATGGTCAAAAAGTGTTTTTCTCACTGAGTTGAAGCTTTTTTGCAACAGACTATAAATAACTAAAGTTTCAATTCTAGCAGCTTGCTGGTGCTGAAATATGTTGAAAAGGGCTTGATTCTGCATAATATAAGTCAAAATCATTGTGATCCTGCAACATTTTGAAACGATATAGCCATATGGTCAAAAAGTGTTTATCTCACTGAGTTGACGCTTTTTTGCAACAGAGTGTAAATAACTAAAGATTCCATTCTAGCAGCTTGCTGGTGCTGAAATATGTTAAAAAGGGCTTGATTCTGCATAATATAAGTCAAAATCATTGTGATCCTGCAACATTTTGAAACGATATAGCCATATGGTCAAAAAGTGTTTTTCTCACTGAGTTGAAGCTTTTTTGCAACAGACTGTAAATAACTAAAGTTTCAATTCTAGCAGCTTGCTGGTGCTGAAATATGTTGAAAAGGGCTTGATTCTGCATAATATAAGTCAAAATCATTGTGATCCTGCAACATTTTAAATAGATATAGCCATATGGTCAAAAAGTGTTTTTCTCACTGAGTTGAAGCTTTTTTGCAACAGACTATAAATAACTAAAGTTTCAATTCTAGCAGCTTGCTGGTGCTGAAATATGTTGAAAAGGGCTTGATTCTGCATAATATAAGTCAAAATCATTGTGATCATGCAACATTTTGAAACGATATAGCCATATGGTCAAAAAGTGTTTATCTCACTGAGTTGACGCTTTTTTGCAACAGAGTGTAAATAACTAAAGATTCCATTCTAGCAGCTTGCTGGTGCTGAAATATGTTGAAAAGGGCTTGATTCTGCATAATATAAGTCAAAATCATTGTGATCCTGCAACATTTTAAATAGATATAGCCATATGGTCAAAAAGTGTTTTTCTCACTGAGTTGAAGCTTTTTTGCAACAGACTATAAATAACTAAAGTTTCAATTCTAGCAGCTTGCTGGTGCTGAAATATGTTGAAAAGGGCTTGATTCTGCATAATATAAGTCAAAATCATTGTGATCCTGCAACATTTTAAATAGATATAGCCATATGGTCAAAAAGTGTTTATCTCACTGAGTTGAAGCTTTTTTGCAACAGACTATAAATAACTAAAGATTCCATTCTAGCAGCTTACTGGTGCTGAAATATGTTGAAAAGGGCTTGATTCTGCATAATATAAGTCAAAATCATTGTGATCCTGCAACATTTTAAATAGATATAGCCATATGGTCAAAAAGTGTTTATCTCACTGAGTTGACGCTTTTTTGCAACAGAGTGTAAATAACTAAAGATTCCATTCTAGCAGCTTGCTGGTGCTGAAATATGTTAAAAAGGGCTTGATTCTGCATAATATAAGTCAAAATCATTGTGATCCTGCAACATTTTAAATAGATATAGCCATATGGTCAAAAAGTGTTTTTCTCACTGAGTTGAAGCTTTTTTGCAACAGACTATAAATAACTAAAGTTTCAATTCTAGCAGCTTGCTGGTACTGAAATATGTTGAAAAGGGCTTGATTCTGCATAATATAAGTCAAAATCATTGTGATCCTGCAACATTTTGAAACGATATAGCCATATGGTCAAAAAGTGTTTATCTCACTGAGTTGACGCTTTTTTGCAACAGAGTGTAAATAACTAAAGATTCCATTCTAGCAGCTTGCTGGTGCTGAAATATGTTAAAAAGGGCTTGATTCTGCATAATATAAGTCAAAATCATTGTGATCCTGCAACATTTTGAAACGATATAGCCATATGGTCAAAAAGTGTTTTTCTCACTGAGTTGAAGCTTTTTTGCAACAGACTGTAAATAACTAAAGTTTCAATTCTAGCAGCTTGCTGCTGCTGAAATATGTTGAAAAGGGCTTGATTCTGCATAATATAAGTCAAAATCATTGTGATCCTGCAACATTTTAAATAGATATAGCCATATGGTCAAAAAGTGTTTATCTCACTGAGTTGACGCTTTTTTGCAACAGAGTGTAAATAACTAAAGATTCCATTCTAGCAGCTTGCTGGTGCTGAAATATGTTGAAAAGGGCTTGATTCTGCATAATATAAGTCAAAATCATTGTGATCCTGCAACATTTTAAATAGATATAGCCATATGGTCAAAAACTGTTTTTCTCACTGAGTTGAAGCTTTTTTGCAACAGACTATAAATAACTAAAGTTTCAATTCTAGCAGCTTGCTGGTGCTGAAATATGTTGAAAAGGGCTTGATTCTGCATAATATAAGTCAAAATCATTGTGATCCTGCAACATTTTGAAACGATATAGCCATATGGTCAAAAAGTGTTTATCTCACTGAGTTGACGCTTTTTTGCAACAGTCTATAAATAACTAAAGTTTCAATTCTAGCAGCTTGCTGGTGCTGAAATATGTTGAAAAGGGCTTGATTCTGCATAATATAAGTCAAAATCATTGTGATCCTGCAACATTTTAAATAGATATAGCCATATGGTCAAAAAGTGTTTATCTCACTGAGTTGACGCTTTTTTGCAACAGAGTGTAAATAACTAAAGATTCCATTCTAGCAGCTTGCTGGTGCTGAAATATGTTGAAAAGGGCTTGATTCTGCATAATATAAGTCAAAATCATTGTGATCCTGCAACATTTTAAATAGATATAGCCATATGGTCAAAAAGTGTTTATCTCACAAAGTTGACGCTTTTTTGCAACAGAGTGTAAATAACTAAAGATTCCATTCTAGCAGCTTGCTGGTGCTGAAATATGTTGAAAAGGGCTTGATTCTGCATAATATAAGTCAAAATCATTGTGATCCTGCAACATTTTAAATAGATATAGCCATATGGTCAAAAACTGTTTTTCTCACTGAGTTGAAGCTTTTTTGCAACAGACTATAAATAACTAAAGTTTCAATTCTAGCAGCTTGCTGGTGCTGAAATATGTTGAAAAGGGCTTGATTCTGCATAATATAAGTCAAAATCATTGTGATCCTGCAACATTTTGAAACGATATAGCCATATGGTCAAAAAGTGTTTATCTCACTGAGTTGAAGCTTTTTTGCAACAGACTATAAATAACTAAAGTTTCAATTCTAGCAGCTTGCTGGTGCTGAAATATGTTGAAAAGGGCTTGATTCTGCATAATATAAGTCAAAATCATTGTGATCCTGCAACATTTTAAATAGATATAGCCATATGGTCAAAAAGTGTTTATCTCACTGAGTTGACGCTTTTTTGCAACAGAGTGTAAATAACTAAAGATTCCATTCTAGCAGCTTGCTGGTGCTGAAATATGTTGAAAAGGGCTTGATTCTGCATAATATAAGTCAAAATCATTGTGATCCTGCAACATTTTAAATAGATATAGCCATATGGTCAAAAAGTGTTTTTCTCACTGAGTTGAAGCTTTTTTGCAACAGACTATAAATAACTAAAGTTTCAATTCTAGCAGCTTGCTGGTGCTGAAATATGTTGAAAAGGGCTTGATTCTGCATAATATAAGTCAAAATCATTGTGATCCTGCAACATTTTGAAACGATATAGCCATATGGTCAAAAAGTGTTTATCTCACTGAGTTGACGCTTTTTTGCAACAGAGTGTAAATAACTAAAGATTCCATTCTAGCAGCTTGCTGGTGCTGAAATATGTTAAAAAGGGCTTGATTCTGCATAATATAAGTCAAAATCATTGTGATCCTGCAACATTTTGAAACGATATAGCCATATGGTCAAAAAATGTTTTTCTCACTGAGTTGAAGCTTTTTTGCAACAGACTGTAAATAACTAAAGTTTCAATTCTAGCAGCTTGCTGGTGCTGAAATATGTTGAAAAGGGCTTGATTCTGCATAATATAAGTCAAAATCATTGTGATCCTGCAACATTTTAAATAGATATAGCCATATGGTCAAAAAGTGTTTTTCTCACTGAGTTGAAGCTTTTTTGCAACAGACTATAAATAACTAAAGTTTCAATTCTAGCAGCTTGCTGGTGCTGAAATATGTTGAAAAGGGCTTGATTCTGCATAATATAAGTCAAAATCATTGTGATCCTGCAACATTTTGAAACGATATAGCCATATGGTCAAAAAGTGTTTATCTCACTGAGTTGACGCTTTTTTGCAACAGAGTGTAAATAACTAAAGATTCCATTCTAGCAGCTTGCTGGTGCTGAAATATGTTAAAAAGGGCTTGATTCTGCATAATATAAGTCAAAATCATTGTGATCCTGCAACATTTTGAAACGATATAGCCATATGGTCAAAAAGTGTTTTTCTCACTGAGTTGAAGCTTTTTCGCAACAGACTGTAAATAACTAAAGTTTCAATTCTAGCAGCTTGCTGGTGCTGAAATATGTTGAAAAGGGCTTGATTCTGCATAATATAAGTCAAAATCATTGTGATCCTGCAACATTTTAAATAGATATAGCCATATGGTCAAAAAGTGTTTTTCTCACTGAGTTGAAGCTTTTTTGCAACAGACTATAAATAACTAAAGTTTCAATTCTAGCAGCTTGCTGGTGCTGAAATATGTTGAAAAGGGCTTGATTCTGCATAATATAAGTCAAAATCATTGTGATCCTGCAACATTTTAAATAGATATAGCCATATGGTCAAAAAGTGTTTTTCTCACTGAGTTGAAGCTTTTTTGCAACAGACTATAAATAACTAAAGTTTCAATTCTAGCAGCTTGCTGGTGCTGAAATATGTTGAAAAGGGCTTGATTCTGCATAATATAAGTCAAAATCATTGTGATCCTGCAACATTTTAAATAGATATAGCCATATGGTCAAAAAGTGTTTTTCTCACTGAGTTGAAGCTTTTTTGCAACAGACTATAAATAACTAAAGTTTCAATTCTAGCAGCTTGCTGGTGCTGAAATATGTTGAAAAGGGCTTGATTCTGCATAATATAAGTCAAAATCATTGTGATCCTGCAACATTTTGAAACGATATAGCCATATGGTCAAAAAGTGTTTATCTCACTGAGTTGACGCTTTTTTGCAACAGAGTGTAAATAACTAAAGATTCCATTCTAGCAGCTTGCTGGTGCTGAAATATGTTAAAAAGGGCTTGATTCTGCATAATATAAGTCAAAATCATTGTGATCCTGCAACATTTTGAAACGATATAGCCATATGGTCAAAAAGTGTTTTTCTCACTGAGTTGAAGCTTTTTTGCAACAGACTGTAAATAACTAAAGTTTCAATTCTAGCAGCTTGCTGGTGCTGAAATATGTTGAAAAGGGCTTGATTCTGCATAATATAAGTCAAAATCATTGTGATCCTGCAACATTTTAAATAGATATAGCCATATGGTCAAAAAGTGTTTTTCTCACTGAGTTGAAGCTTTTTTGCAACAGACTATAAATAACTAAAGTTTCAATTCTAGCAGCTTGCTGGTGCTGAAATATGTTGAAAAGGGCTTGATTCTGCATAATATAAGTCAAAATCATTGTGATCATGCAACATTTTGAAACGATATAGCCATATGGTCAAAAAGTGTTTATCTCACTGAGTTGACGCTTTTTTGCAACAGAGTGTAAATAACTAAAGATTCCATTCTAGCAGCTTGCTGGTGCTGAAATATGTTGAAAAGGGCTTGATTCTGCATAATATAAGTCAAAATCATTGTGATCCTGCAACATTTTAAATAGATATAGCCATATGGTCAAAAAGTGTTTTTCTCACTGAGTTGAAGCTTTTTTGCAACAGACTATAAATAACTAAAGTTTCAATTCTAGCAGCTTGCTGGTGCTGAAATATGTTGAAAAGGGCTTGATTCTGCATAATATAAGTCAAAATCATTGTGATCCTGCAACATTTTAAATAGATATAGCCATATGGTCAAAAAGTGTTTATCTCACTGAGTTGAAGCTTTTTTGCAACAGACTATAAATAACTAAAGATTCCATTCTAGCAGCTTGCTGGTGCTGAAATATGTTGAAAAGGGCTTGATTCTGCATAATATAAGTCAAAATCATTGTGATCCTGCAACATTTTAAATAGATATAGCCATATGGTCAAAAAGTGTTTATCTCACTGAGTTGAAGCTTTTTTGAAACAGAGTGATAATAACTAAAGATTCCATTCTAGCAGCTTGCTGGTGTTAAAATATGTTGAAAAGGGCTTGATTCTGCATAATATGAGTCAAAATCATTGTGATCCTGCAACATTTTGAAACGATATAGCCATATGGTCAAAAAGTGTTTATCTCACTGAGTTGACGCTTTTTTGCAACAGAGTGTAAATAACTAAAGATTCCATTCTAGCAGCTTGCTGGTGCTGAAATATGTTGAAAAGGGCTTGATTCTGCATAATATAAGTCAAAATCATTGTGATCCTGCAACATTTTAAATAGATATAGCCATATGGTCAAAAAGTGTTTATCTCACTGAGTTGACGCTTTTTTGCAACAGAGTGTAAATAACTAAAGATTCCATTCTAGCAGCTTGCTGGTGCTGAAATATGTTGAAAAGGGCTTGATTCTGCATAATATAAGTCAAAATCATTGTGATCCTGCAACATTTTAAATAGATATAGCCATATGGTCAAAAAGTGTTTATCTCACTGAGTTGAAGCTTTTTTGCAACAGACTATAAATAACTAAAGTTTCAATTCTAGCAGCTTGCTGGTGCTGAAATATGTTGAAAAGGGCTTGATTCTGCATAATATAAGTCAAAATCATTGTGATCCTGCAACATTTTGAAACGATATAGCCATATGGTCAAAAAGTGTTTATCTCACTGAGTTGACGCTTTTTTGCAACAGATTGTAAATAGCTAAAGATTCCATTCTAGCAGCTTGCTGGTGCTGAAATATGTTGAAAAGGGCTTGATTCTGCATAATATAAGTCAAAATCATTGTGATCCTGCAACATTTTAAATAGATATAGCCATATGGTCAAAAAGTGTTTATCTCACTGAGTTGAAGCTTTTTTGAAACAGAGTGATAATAACTAAAGATTCCATTCTAGCAGCTTGCTGGTGTTAAAATATGTTGAAAAGGGCTTGATTCTGCATAATATAAGTCAAAATCATTGTGATCCTGCAACATTTTGAAACGATATAGCCATATGGTCAAAAAGTGTTTATCTCACTGAGTTGAAGCTTTTTTGAAACAGAGTGATAATAACTAAAGATTCCATTCTAGCAGCTTGCTGGTGCTGAAATATGTTGAAAAGGGCTTGATTCTGCATAATATAAGTCAAAATCATTGTGATCCTGCAACATTTTAAATAGATATAGCCATATGGTCAAAAAGTGTTTTTCTCACTGAGTTGAAGCTCTTTTGCAACAGACTATAAATAACTAAAGTTTCAATTCTAGCAGCTTGCTGGTGCTGAAATATGTTGAAAAGGGCTTGATTCTGCATAATATAAGTCAAAATCATTGTGATCCTGCAACATTTTAAATAGATATAGCCATATGGTCAAAAAGTGTTTATCTCACTGAGTTGACGCTTTTTTGCAACAGAGTGTAAATAACTAAAGATTCCATTCTAGCAGCTTGCTGGTGCTGAAATATGTTGAAAAGGGCTTGATTCTGCATAATATAAGTCAAAATCATTGTGATCCTGCAACATTTTAAATAGATATAGCCATATGGTCAAAAAGTGTTTATCTCACTGAGTTGACGCTTTTTTGCAACAGAGTGTAAATAACTAAAGATTCCATTCTAGCAGCTTGCTGGTGCTGAAATATGTTGAAAAGGGCTTGATTCTGCATAATATAAGTCAAAATCATTGTGATCCTGCAACATTTTAAATAGATATAGCCATATGGTCAAAAAGTGTTTTTCTCACTGAGTTGAAGCTTTTTTGCAACAGACTATAAATAACTAAAGTTTCCATTCTAGCAGCTTGCTGGTGCTGAAATATGTAAAAAAGGGCTTGATTCTGCATAATATAAGTCAAAATCATTGTGATCCTGCAACATTTTGAAACGATATAGCCATATGGTCAAAAAGTGTTTATCTCACTGAGTTGAAGCTTTTTTGGAACAGAGTGATAATAACTAAAGATTCCATTCTAGCAGCTTGCTGGTGCTGAAATATGTTGAAAAGGGCTTGATTCTGCATAATATAAGTCAAAATCATTGTGATCCTGCAACATTTTAAATAGATATAGCCATATGGTCAAAAAGTGTTTTTCTCACTGAGTTGAAGCTTTTTTGCAACAGACTATAAATAACTAAAGTTTCAATTCTAGCAGCTTGCTGGTGCTGAAATATGTTGAAAAGGGCTTGATTCTGCATAATATAAGTCAAAATCATTGTGATCCTGCAACATTTTGAAACGATATAGCCATATGGTCAAAAAGTGTTTATCTCACTGAGTTGACGCTTTTTTGCAACAGAGTGTAAATAACTAAAGATTCCATTCTAGCAGCTTGCTGGTGCTGAAATATGTTAAAAAGGGCTTGATTCTGCATAATATAAGTCAAAATCATTGTGATCCTGCAACATTTTGAAACGATATAGCCATATGGTCAAAAAGTGTTTTTCTCACTGAGTTGAAGCTTTTTTGCAACAGACTGTAAATAACTAAAGTTTCAATTCTAGCAGCTTGCTGGTGCTGAAATATGTTGAAAAGGGCTTGATTCTGCATAATATAAGTCAAAATCATTGTGATCCTGCAACATTTTAAATAGATATAGCCATATGGTCAAAAAGTGTTTATCTCACTGAGTTGACGCTTTTTTGCAACAGAGTGTAAATAACTAAAGATTCCATTCTAGCAGCTTGCTGGTGCTGAAATATGTTAAAAAGGGCTTGATTCTGCATAATATAAGTCAAAATCATTGTGATCCTGCAACATTTTGAATAGATATAGCCATATGGTCAAAAAGTGTTTTTCTCACTGAGTTGAAGCTTTTTTGCAACAGACTGTAAATAACTAAAGTTTCAATTCTAGCAGCTTACTGGTGCTGAAATATGTTGAAAAGGGCTTGATTCTGCATAATATAAGTCAAAATCATTGTGATCCTGCAACATTTTAAATAGATATAGCCATATGGTCAAAAAGTGTTTATCTCACTGAGTTGACGCTTTTTTGCAACAGAGTGTAAATAACTAAAGATTCCATTCTAGCAGCTTGCTGGTGCTGAAATATGTTAAAAAGGGCTTGATTCTGCATAATATAAGTCAAAATCATTGTGATCCTGCAACATTTTAAATAGATATAGCCATATGGTCAAAAAGTGTTTTTCTCACTGAGTTGAAGCTTTTTTGCAACAGACTATAAATAACTAAAGTTTCAATTCTAGCAGCTTGCTGGTACTGAAATATGTTGAAAAGGGCTTGATTCTGCATAATATAAGTCAAAATCATTGTGATCCTGCAACATTTTGAAACGATATAGCCATATGGTCAAAAAGTGTTTATCTCACTGAGTTGACGCTTTTTTGCAACAGAGTGTAAATAACTAAAGATTCCATTCTAGCAGCTTGCTGGTGCTGAAATATGTTAAAAAGGGCTTGATTCTGCATAATATAAGTCAAAATCATTGTGATCCTGCAACATTTTGAAACGATATAGCCATATGGTCAAAAAGTGTTTTTCTCACTGAGTTGAAGCTTTTTTGCAACAGACTGTAAATAACTAAAGTTTCAATTCTAGCAGCTTGCTGCTGCTGAAATATGTTGAAAAGGGCTTGATTCTGCATAATATAAGTCAAAATCATTGTGATCCTGCAACATTTTAAATAGATATAGCCATATGGTCAAAAAGTGTTTATCTCACTGAGTTGACGCTTTTTTGCAACAGAGTGTAAATAACTAAAGATTCCATTCTAGCAGCTTGCTGGTGCTGAAATATGTTGAAAAGGGCTTGATTCTGCATAATATAAGTCAAAATCATTGTGATCCTGCAACATTTTAAATAGATATAGCCATATGGTCAAAAACTGTTTTTCTCACTGAGTTGAAGCTTTTTTGCAACAGACTATAAATAACTAAAGTTTCAATTCTAGCAGCTTGCTGGTGCTGAAATATGTTGAAAAGGGCTTGATTCTGCATAATATAAGTCAAAATCATTGTGATCCTGCAACATTTTGAAACGATATAGCCATATGGTCAAAAAGTGTTTATCTCACTGAGTTGACGCTTTTTTGCAACAGTCTATAAATAACTAAAGTTTCAATTCTAGCAGCTTGCTGGTGCTGAAATATGTTGAAAAGGGCTTGATTCTGCATAATATAAGTCAAAATCATTGTGATCCTGCAACATTTTAAATAGATATAGCCATATGGTCAAAAAGTGTTTATCTCACTGAGTTGACGCTTTTTTGCAACAGAGTGTAAATAACTAAAGATTCCATTCTAGCAGCTTGCTGGTGCTGAAATATGTTGAAAAGGGCTTGATTCTGCATAATATAAGTCAAAATCATTGTGATCCTGCAACATTTTAAATAGATATAGCCATATGGTCAAAAAGTGTTTATCTCACAAAGTTGACGCTTTTTTGCAACAGAGTGTAAATAACTAAAGATTCCATTCTAGCAGCTTGCTGGTGCTGAAATATGTTGAAAAGGGCTTGATTCTGCATAATATAAGTCAAAATCATTGTGATCCTGCAACATTTTAAATAGATATAGCCATATGGTCAAAAACTGTTTTTCTCACTGAGTTGAAGCTTTTTTGCAACAGACTATAAATAACTAAAGTTTCAATTCTAGCAGCTTGCTGGTGCTGAAATATGTTGAAAAGGGCTTGATTCTGCATAATATAAGTCAAAATCATTGTGATCCTGCAACATTTTGAAACGATATAGCCATATGGTCAAAAAGTGTTTATCTCACTGAGTTGACGCTTTTTTGCAACAGACTATAAATAACTAAAGTTTCAATTCTAGCAGCTTGCTGGTGCTGAAATATGTTGAAAAGGGCTTGATTCTGCATAATATAAGTCAAAATCATTGTGATCCTGCAACATTTTAAATAGATATAGCCATATGGTCAAAAAGTGTTTATCTCACTGAGTTGACGCTTTTTTGCAACAGAGTGTAAATAACTAAAGATTCCATTCTAGCAGCTTGCTGGTGCTGAAATATGTTGAAAAGGGCTTGATTCTGCATAATATAAGTCAAAATCATTGTGATCCTGCAACATTTTAAATAGATATAGCCATATGGTCAAAAAGTGTTTATCTCACTGAGTTGACGCTTTTTTGCAACAGAGTGTAAATAACTAAAGATTCCATTCTAGCAGCTTGCTGGTGCTGAAATATGTTGAAAAGGGCTTGATTCTGCATAATATAAGTCAAAATCATTGTGATCCTGCAACATTTTAAATAGATATAGCCATATGGTCAAAAAGTGTTTATCTCACTAAGTTGACGCTTTTTTGCAACAGAGTGTAAATAACTAAAGATTCAATTCTAGCAGCTTGCTGGTGCTGAAATATGTTGAAAAGGGCTTGATTCTGCATAATATAAGTCAAAATCATTGTGATCCTGCAACATTTTAAATAGATATAGCCATATGGTCAAAAAGTGTTTTTCTCACTGAGTTGAAGCTTTTTTGCAACAGACTATAAATAACTAAAGTTTCAATTCTAGCAGCTTGCTGGTGCTGAAATATGTTGAAAAGGGCTTGATTCTGCATAATATAAGTCAAAATCATTGTGATCCTGCAACATTTTGAAACGATATAGCCATATGGTCAAAAAGTGTTTATCTCACTGAGTTGAAGCTTTTTTGAAACAGAGTGATAATAACTAAAGATTCCATTCTAGCAGCTTGCTGGTGCTGAAATATGTTGAAAAGGGCTTGATTCTGCATAATATAAGTCAAAATCATTGTGATCCTGCAACATTTTAAATAGATATAGCCATATGGTCAAAAAGTGTTTATCTCACTGAGTTGACGCTTTTTTGCAACAGAGTGTAAATAACTAAAGATTCCATTCTAGCAGCTTGCTGGTGCTGAAATATGTTGAAAAGGGCTTGATTCTGCATAATATAAGTCAAAATTATTGTGATCCTGCAACATTTTAAATAGATATAGCCATATGGTCAAAAAGTGTTTATCTCACTGAGTTGAAGCTTTTTTGAAACAGAGTGATAATAACTAAAGATTCCATTCTAGCAGCTTGCTGGTGCTGAAATATGTTGAAAAGGGCTTGATTCTGCATAATATAAGTCAAAATCATTGTGATCCTGCAACATTTTAAATAGATATAGCCATATGGTCAAAAAGTGTTTATCTCACTGAGTTGAAGCTTTTTTGAAACAGAGTGATAATAACTAAAGATTCCATTCTAGCAGCTTGCTGGTGCTGAAATATGTTGAAAAGGGCTTGATTCTGCATAATATAAGTCAAAATCATTGTGATCCTGCAACATTTTAAATAGATATAGCCATATGGTCAAAAAGTGTTTTTCTCACTGAGTTGAAGCTCTTTTGCAACAGACTATAAATAACTAAAGTTTCAATTCTAGCAGCTTGCTGGTGCTGAAATATGTTGAAAAGGGCTTGATTCTGCATAATATAAGTCAAAATCATTGTGATCCTGCAACATTTTAAATAGATATAGCCATATGGTCAAAAAGTGTTTATCTCACTGAGTTGACGCTTTTTTGCAACAGAGTGTAAATAACTAAAGATTCCATTCTAGCAGCTTGCTGGTGCTGAAATATGTTGAAAAGGGCTTGATTCTGCATAATATAAGTCAAAATTATTGTGATCCTGCAACATTTTAAATAGATATAGCCATATGGTCAAAAAGTGTTTATCTCACTGAGTTTAAGCTTTTTTGAAACAGAGTGATAATAACTAAAGATTCCATTCTAGCAGCTTGCTGGTGCTGAAATATGTTGAAAAGGGCTTGATTCTGCATAATATAAGTCAAAATCATTGTGATCCTGCAACATTTTAAATAGATATAGCCATATGGTCAAAAAGTGTTTATCTCACTGAGTTGAAGCTTTTTTGAAACAGAGTGATAATAACTAAAGATTCCATTCTAGCAGCTTGCTGGTGCTGAAATATGTTGAAAAGGGCTTGATTCTGCATAATATAAGTCAAAATCATTGTGATCCTGCAACATTTTAAATAGATATAGCCATATGGTCAAAAAGTGTTTTTCTCACTGAGTTGAAGCTCTTTTGCAACAGACTATAAATAACTAAAGTTTCAATTCTAGCAGCTTGCTGGTGCTGAAATATGTTGAAAAGGGCTTGATTCTGCATAATATAAGTCAAAATCATTGTGATCCTGCAACATTTTAAATAGATATAGCCATATGGTCAAAAAGTGTTTATCTCACTGAGTTGACGCTTTTTTGCAACAGAGTGTAAATAACTAAAGATTCCATTATAGCAGCTTGCTGGTGCTGAAATATGTTGAAAAGGGCTTGATTCTGCATAATATAAGTCAAAATTATTGTGATCCTGCAACATTTTAAATAGATATAGCCATATGGTCAAAAAGTGTTTATCTCACTGAGTTGAAGCTTTTTTGAAACAGAGTGATAATAACTAAAGATTCCATTCTAGCAGCTTGCTGGTGCTGAAATATGTTGAAAAGGGCTTGATTCTGCATAATATAAGTCAAAATCATTGTGATCCTGCAACATTTTAAATAGATATAGCCATATGGTCAAAAAGTGTTTATCTCACTGAGTTGAAGCTTTTTTGAAACAGAGTGATAATAACTAAAGATTCCATTCTAGCAGCTTGCTGGTGCTGAAATATGTTGAAAAGGGCTTGATTCTGCATAATATAAGTCAAAATCATTGTGATCCTGCAACATTTTAAATAGATATAGCCATATGGTCAAAAAGTGTTTATCTCACTGAGTTGACGCTTTTTTGCAACAGAGTGTAAATAACTAAAGATTCCATTCTAGCAGCTTGCTGGTGCTGAAATATGTTGAAAAGGGCTTGATTCTGCATAATATAAGTCAAAATCATTGTGATCCTACAACATTTTAAATAGATATAGCCATATGGTCAAAAAGTGTTTATCTCACTGAGTTGACGCTTTTTTGCAACAGAGTGTAAATAACTAAAGATTCCATTCTAGCAGCTTGCTGGTGCTGAAATATGTTGAAAAGGGCTTGATTCTGCATAATATAAGTCAAAATCATTGTGATCCTGCAACATTTTAAATAGATATAGCCATATGGTCAAAAAGTGTTTATCTCACTGAGTTGAAGCTTTTTTGAAACAGAGTGATAATAACTAAAGATTCCATTCTAGCAGCTTGCTGGTGCTGAAATATGTTGAAAAGGGCTTGATTCTGCATAATATAAGTCAAAATCATTGTGATCCTGCAACATTTTAAATAGATATAGCCATATGGTCAAAAAGTGTTTATCTCACTGAGTTGAAGCTTTTTTGAAACAGAGTGATAATAACTAAAGATTCCATTCTAGCAGCTTGCTGGTGCTGAAATATGTTGAAAAGGGCTTGATTCTGCATAATATAAGTCAAAATCATTGTGATCCTGCAACATTTTAAATAGATATAGCCATATGGTCAAAAAGTGTTTATCTCACTGAGTTGAAGCTTTTTTGAAACAGAGTGATAATAACTAAAGATTCCATTCTAGCAGCTTGCTGGTGCTGAAATATGTTGAAAAGGGCTTGATTCTGCATAATATAAGTCAAAATCATTGTGATCCTGCAACATTTTAAATAGATATAGCCATATGGTCAAAAAGTGTTTATCTCACTGAGTTGACGCTTTTTTGCAACAGAGTGTAAATAACTAAAGATTCCATTCTAGCAGCTTGCTGGTGCTGAAATATGTTGAAAAGGGCTTGATTCTGCATAATATAAGTCAAAATCATTGTGATCCTGCAACATTTTAAATAGATATAGCCATATGGTCAAAAAGTGTTTATCTCACTGAGTTGACGCTTTTTTGCAACAGAGTGTAAATAACTAAAGATTCCATTCTAGCAGCTTGCTGGTGCTGAAATATGTTGAAAAGGGCTTGATTCTGCATAATATAAGTCAAAATCATTGTGATCCTGCAACATTTTAAATAGATATAGCCATATGGTCAAAAAGTGTTTATCTCACTGAGTTGAAGCTTTTTTGCAACAGACTATAAATAACTAAAGTTTCAATTCTAGCAGCTTGCTGGTGCTGAAATATGTTGAAAAGGGCTTGATTCTGCATAATATAAGTCAAAATCATTGTGATCCTGCAACATTTTAAATAGATATAGCCATATGGTCAAAAAGTGTTTTTCTCACTGAGTTGAAGCTTTTTTGCAACAGACTATAAATAACTAAAGTTTCAATTCTAGCAGCTTGCTGGTGCTGAAATATGTTGAAAAGGGCTTGATTCTGCATAATATAAGTCAAAATCATTGTGATCCTGCAACATTTTGAAACGATATAGCCATATTGTCAAAAAGTGTTTATCTCACTGAGTTGACGCTTTTTTGCAACAGACTATAAATAACTAAAGTTTCAATTCTAGCAGCTTGCTGGTGCTGAAATATGTTGAAAAGGGCTTGATTCTGCATAATATAAGTCAAAATCATTGTGATCCTGCAACATTTTAAATAGATATAGCCATATGGTCAAAAAGTGTTTATCTCACTGAGTTGACGCTTTTTTGCAACAGAGTGTAAATAACTAAAGATTCCATTATAGCAGCTTGCTGGTGCTGAAATATGTTAAAAAGGGCTTGATTCTGCATAATATAAGTCAAAATCATTGTGATCCTGCAACATTTTAAATAGATATAGCCATATGGTCAAAAAGTGTTTTTCTCACTGAGTTGAAGCTCTTTTGCAACAGACTATAAATAACTAAAGTTTCAATTCTAGCAGCTTGCTGGTGCTGAAATATGTTGAAAAGGGCTTGATTCTGCATAATATAAGTCAAAATCATTGTGATCCTGCAACATTTTAAATAGATATAGCCATATGGTCAAAAAGTGTTTATCTCACTGAGTTGACGCTTTTTTGCAACAGAGTGTAAATAACTAAAGATTCCATTCTAGCAGCTTGCTGGTGCTGAAATATGTTGAAAAGGGCTTGATTCTGCATAATATAAGTCAAAATCATTGTGATCCTGCAACATTTTAAATAGATATAGCCATATGGTCAAAAAGTGTTTATCTCACTGAGTTGAAGCTTTTTTGAAACAGAGTGATAATAACTAAAGATTCCATTCTAGCAGCTTGCTGGTGCTGAAATATGTTGAAAAGGGCTTGATTCTGCATAATATAAGTCAAAATCATTGTGATCCTGCAACATTTTAAATAGATATAGCCATATGGTCAAAAAGTGTTTATCTCACTGAGTTGAAGCTTTTTTGAAACAGAGTGATAATAACTAAAGATTCCATTCTAGCAGCTTGCTGGTGCTGAAATATGTTGAAAAGGGCTTGATTCTGCATAATATAAGTCAAAATCATTGTGATCCTGCAACATTTTAAATAGATATAGCCATATGGTCAAAAAGTGTTTATCTCACTGAGTTGACGCTTTTTTGCAACAGAGTGTAAATAACTAAAGATTCCATTCTAGCAGCTTGCTGGTGCTGAAATATGTTGAAAAGGGCTTGATTCTGCATAATATAAGTCAAAATCATTGTGATCCTGCAACATTTTAAATAGATATAGCCATATGGTCAAAAAGTGTTTATCTCACTGAGTTGAAGCTTTTTTGAAACAGAGTGATAATAACTAAAGATTCCATTCTAGCAGCTTGCTGGTGCTGAAATATGTTGAAAAGGGCTTGATTCTGCATAATATAAGTCAAAATCATTGTGATCCTGCAACATTTTAAATAGATATAGCCATATGGTCAAAAAGTGTTTATCTCACTGAGTTGAAGCTTTTTTGAAACAGAGTGATAATAACTAAAGATTCCATTCTAGCAGCTTGCTGGTGCTGAAATATGTTGAAAAGGGCTTGATTCTGCATAATATAAGTCAAAATCATTGTGATCCTGCAACATTTTGAAACGATATAGCCATATGGTCAAAAAGTGTTTATCTCACTGAGTTGACGCTTTTTTGCAACAGACTATAAATAACTAAAGTTTCAATTCTAGCAGCTTGCTGGTGCTGAAATATGTTGAAAAGGGCTTGATTCTGCATAATATAAGTCAAAATCATTGTGATCCTGCAACATTTTAAATAGATATAGCCATATGGTCAAAAAGTGTTTATCTCACTGAGTTGAAGCTTTTTTGAAACAGAGTGATAATAACTAAAGATTCCATTCTAGCAGCTTGCTGGTGCTGAAATATGTTGAAAAGGGCTTGATTCTGCATAATATAAGTCAAAATCATTGTGATCCTGCAACATTTTAAATAGATATAGCCATATGGTCAAAAAGTGTTTATCTCACTGAGTTGAAGCTTTTTTGAAACAGAGTGATAATAACTAAAGATTCCATTCTAGCAGCTTGCTGGTGCTGAAATATGTTGAAAAGGGCTTGATTCTGCATAATATAAGTCAAAATCATTGTGATCCTGCAACACTTTAAATAGATATAGCCATATGGTCAAAAAGTGTTTATCTCACTGAGTTGACGCTTTTTTGCAACAGAGTGTAAATAACTAAAGATTCCATTCTAGCAGCTTGCTGGTGCTGAAATATGTTGAAAAGGGCTTGATTCTGCATAATATAAGTCAAAATCATTGTGATCCTGCAACATTTTAAATAGATATAGCCATATGGTCAAAAAGTGTTTATCTCACTGAGTTGACGCTTTTTTGCAACAGAGTGTAAATAACTAAAGATTCCATTCTAGCAGCTTGCTGGTGCTGAAATATGTTGAAAAGGGCTTGATTCTGCATAATATAAGTCAAAATCATTGTGATCCTGCAACATTTTAAATAGATATAGCCATATGGTCAAAAAGTGTTTATCTCACTGAGTTGAAGCTTTTTTGAAACAGAGTGATAATAACTAAAGATTCCATTCTAGCAGCTTGCTGGTGCTGAAATATGTTGAAAAGGGCTTGATTCTGCATAATATAAGTCAAAATCATTGTGATCCTGCAACATTTTAAATAGATATAGCCATATGGTCAAAAAGTGTTTTTCTCACTGAGTTGAAGCTTTTTTGAAACAGAGTGATAATAACTAAAGATTCCATTCTAGCAGCTTGCTGGTGCTGAAATATGTTGAAAAGGGCTTGATTCTGCATAATATAAGTCAAAATCATTGTGATCCTGCAACATTTTAAATAGATATAGCCATATGGTCAAAAAGTGTTTATCTCACTGAGTTGACGCTTTTTTGCAACAGAGTGTAAATAACTAAAGATTCCATTCTAGCAGCTTGCTGGTGCTGAAATATGTTGAAAAGGGCTTGATTCTGCATAATATAAGTCAAAATCATTGTGATCCTGCAACATTTTAAATAGATATAGCCATATGGTCAAAAAGTGTTTATCTCACTGAGTTGACGCTTTTTTGCAACAGAGTGTAAATAACTAAAGATTCCATTCTAGCAGCTTGCTGGTGCTGAAATATGTTGAAAAGGGCTTGATTCTGCATAATATAAGTCAAAATCATTGTGATCCTGCAACATTTTAAATAGATATAGCCATATGGTCAAAAAGTGTTTTTCTCACTGAGTTGAAGCTTTTTTGCAACAGACTATAAATAACTAAAATTTCAATTCTAGCAGCTTGCTGGTGCTGAAATATGTTGAAAAGGGCTTGATTCTGCATAATATAAGTCAAAATCATTGTGATCCTGCAACATTTTGAAACGATATAGCCATATGGTCAAAAAGTGTTTATCTCACTGAGTTGAAGCTTTTTTGCAACAGACTATAAATAACTAAAGTTTCAATTCTAGCAGCTTGCTGGTGCTGAAATATGTTGAAAAGGGCTTGATTCTGCATAATATAAGTCAAAATCATTGTGATCCTGCAACATTTTAAATAGATATAGCCATATGGTCAAAAAGTGTTTATCTCACTGAGTTGAAGCTTTTTTGAAACAGAGTGATAATAACTAAAGATTCCATTCTAGCAGCTTGCTGGTGCTGAAATATGTTGAAAAGGGCTTGATTCTGCATAATATAAGTCAAAATCATTGTGATCCTGCAACATTTTAAATAGATATAGCCATATGGTCAAAAAGTGTTTATCTCACTGAGTTGACGCTTTTTTGCAACAGAGTGTAAATAACTAAAGATTCCATTCTAGCAGCTTGCTGGTGCTGAAATATGTTGAAAAGGGCTTGATTCTGCATAATATAAGTCAAAATCATTGTGATCCTGCAACATTTTAAATAGATATAGCCATATGGTCAAAAAGTGTTTATCTCACTGAGTTGACGCTTTTTTGCAACAGAGTGTAAATAACTAAAGATTCCATTCTAGCAGCTTGCTGGTGCTGAAATATGTTGAAAAGGGCTTGATTCTGCATAATATAAGTCAAAATCATTGTGATCCTGCAACATTTTAAATAGATATAGCCATATGGTCAAAAAGTGTTTATCTCACTGAGTTGAAGCTTTTTTGCAACAGACTATAAATAACTAAAGTTTCAATTCTAGCAGCTTGCTGGTGCTGAAATATGTTGAAAAGGGCTTGATTCTGCATAATATAAGTCAAAATCATTGTGATCCTGCAACATTTTAAATAGATATAGCCATATGGTCAAAAACTGTTTTTCTCACTGAGTTGAAGCTTTTTTGCAACAGACTATAAATAACTAAAGTTTCAATTCTAGCAGCTTGCTGGTGCTGAAATATGTTGAAAAGGGCTTGATTCTGCATAATATAAGTCAAAATCATTGTGATCCTGCAACATTTTAAATAGATATAGCCATATGGTCAAAAAGTGTTTATCTCACTGAGTTGAAGCTTTTTTGAAACAGAGTGATAATAACTAAAGATTCCATTCTAGCAGCTTGCTGGTGCTGAAATATGTTGAAAAGGGCTTGATTCTGCATAATATAAGTCAAAATCATTGTGATCCTGCAACATTTTAAATAGATATAGCCATATGGTCAAAAAGTGTTTATCTCACTGAGTTGACGCTTTTTTGCAACAGAGTGTAAATAACTAAAGATTCCATTCTAGCAGCTTGCTGGTGCTGAAATATGTTGAAAAGGGCTTGATTCTGCATAATATAAGTCAAAATCATTGTGATCCTGCAACATTTTAAATAGATATAGCCATATGGTCAAAAAGTGTTTATCTCACTGAGTTGAAGCTTTTTTGAAACAGAGTGATAATAACTAAAGATTCCATTCTAGCAGCTTGCTGGTGCTGAAATATGTTGAAAAGGGCTTGATTCTGCATAATATAAGTCAAAATCATTGTGATCCTGCAACATTTTAAATAGATATAGCCATATGGTCAAAAAGTGTTTATCTCACTGAGTTGAAGCTTTTTTGAAACAGAGTGATAATAACTAAAGATTCCATTCTAGCAGCTTGCTGGTGCTGAAATATGTTGAAAAGGGCTTGATTCTGCATAATATAAGTCAAAATCATTGTGATCCTGCAACATTTTAAATAGATATAGCCATATGGTCAAAAAGTGTTTATCTCACTGAGTTGACGCTTTTTTGCAACAGAGTGTAAATAACTAAAGATTCCATTCTAGCAGCTTGCTGGTGCTGAAATATGTTGAAAAGGGCTTGATTCTGCATAATATAAGTCAAAATCATTGTGATCCTGCAACATTTTAAATAGATATAGCCATATGGTCAAAAAGTGTTTATCTCACTGAGTTGACGCTTTTTTGCAACAGAGTGTAAATAACTAAAGATTCCATTCTAGCAGCTTGCTGGTGCTGAAATATGTTGAAAAGGGCTTGATTCTGCATAATATAAGTCAAAATCATTGTGATCCTGCAACATTTTAAATAGATATAGCCATATGGTCAAAAAGTGTTTATCTCACTGAGTTGAAGCTTTTTTGCAACAGACTATAAATAACTAAAGTTTCAATTCTAGCAGCTTGCTGGTGCTGAAATATGTTGAAAATGGCTTGATTCTGCATAATATAAGTCAAAATCATTGTGATCCTGCAACATTTTGAAACGATATAGCCATATGGTCAAAAAGTGTTTATCTCACTGAGTTGACGCTTTTTTGCAACAGAGTGTAAATAACTAAAGATTCCATTCTAGCAGCTTGCTGGTGCTGAAATATGTTAAAAAGGGCTTGATTCTGCATAATATAAGTCAAAATCATTGTGATCCTGCAACATTTTAAATAGATATAGCCATATGGTCAAAAAGTGTTTATCTCACTGAGTTGACGCTTTTTTGCAACAGAGTGTAAATAACTAAAGATTCCATTCTAGCAGCTTGCTGGTGCTGAAATATGTTGAAAAGGGCTTGATTCTGCATAATATAAGTCAAAATCATTGTGATCCTGCAACATTTTAAATAGATATAGCCATATGGTCAAAAACTGTTTTTCTCACTGAGTTGAAGCTTTTTTGCAACAGACTATAAATAACTAAAGTTTCAATTCTAGCAGCTTGCTGGTGCTGAAATATGTTGAAAAGGGCTTGATTCTGCATAATATAAGTCAAAATCATTGTGATCCTGCAACATTTTGAAACGATATAGCCATATGGTCAAAAAGTGTTTATCTCACTGAGTTGACGCTTTTTTGCAACAGACTATAAATAACTAAAGTTTCAATTCTAGCAGCTTGTTGGTGCTGAAATATGTTGAAAAGGGCTTGATTCTGCATAATATAAGTCAAAATCATTGTGATCCTGCAACATTTTAAATAGATATAGCCATATGGTCAAAAAGTGTTTATCTCACTGAGTTGACGCTTTTTTGCAACAGAGTGTAAATAACTAAAGATTCCATTCTAGCAGCTTGCTGGTGCTGAAATATGTTGAAAAGGGCTTGATTCTGCATAATATAAGTCAAAATCATTGTGATCCTGCAACATTTTAAATAGATATAGCCATATGGTCAAAAAGTGTTTATCTCACTGAGTTGACGCTTTTTTGCAACAGAGTGTAAATAACTAAAGATTCCATTCTAGCAGCTTGCTGGTGCTGAAATATGTTAAAAAGGGCTTGATTCTGCATAATATAAGTCAAAATCATTGTGATCCTGCAACATTTTGAAACGATATAGCCATATGGTCAAAAAGTGTTTTTCTCACTGAGTTGAAGCTTTTTTGCAACAGACTGTAAATAACTAAAGTTTCAATTCTAGCAGCTTGCTGGTGCTGAAATATGTTGAAAAGGGCTTGATTCTGCATAATATAAGTCAAAATCATTGTGATCCTGCAACATTTTAAATAGATATAGCCATATGGTCAAAAAGTGTTTATCTCACTGAGTTGACGCTTTTTTGCAACAGAGTGTAAATAACTAAAGATTCCATTCTAGCAGCTTGCTGGTGCTGAAATATGTTGAAAAGGGCTTGATTCTGCATAATATAAGTCAAAATCATTGTGATCCTGCAACATTTTGAATAGATATAGCCATATGGTCAAAAAGTGTTTTTCTCACTGAGTTGAAGCTTTTTTACAACAGACTATAAATAACTAAAGTTTCAATTCTAGCAGCTTGCTGGTGCTGAAATATGTTGAAAAGGGCTTGATTCTGCATAATATAAGTCAAAATCATTGTGCTCCTGCAACATTTTAAATAGATATAGCCATATGGTCAAAAAGTGTTTTTCTCACTGAGTTGAAGCTTTTTTGCAACAGACTATAAATAACTAAAGTTTCAATTCTAGCAGCTTGCTGGTGCTGAAATATGTTGAAAAGGGCTTGATTCTGCATAATATAAGTCAAAATCATTGTGATCCTGCAACATTTTAAATAGATATAGCCATATGGTCAAAAAGTGTTTTTCTCACTGAGTTGAAGCTTTTTTGCAACAGACTATAAATAACTAAAGTTTCAATTCTAGCAGCTTGCTGGTGCTGAAATATGTTGAAAAGGGCTTGATTCTGCATAATATAAGTCAAAATCATTGTGATCCTGCAACATTTTGAAACGATATAGCCATATGGTCAAAAAGTGTTTATCTCACTGAGTTGACGCTTTTTTGCAACAGAGTGTAAATAACTAAAGATTCAATTCTAGCAGCTTGCTGGTGCTGAAATATGTTGAAAAGGGCTTGATTCTGCATAATATAAGTCAAAATCATTGTGATCCTGCAACATTTTAAATAGATATAGCCATATGGTCAAAAAGTGTTTATCTCACTGAGTTGACGCTTTTTTGCAACAGAGTGTAAATAACTAAAGATTCCTTTCTAGCAGCTTGCTGGTGCTGAAATATGTTAAAAAGGGCTTGATTCTGCATAATATAAGTCAAAATCATTGTGATCCTGCAACATTTTGAAACGATATAGCCATATGGTCAAAAAGTGTTTTTCTCACTGAGTTGAAGCTTTTTTGCAACAGACTATAAATAACTAAAGTTTCAATTCTAGCAGCTTGCTGGTGCTGAAATATGTTGAAAAGGGCTTGATTCTGCATAATATAAGTCAAAATCATTGTGATCCTGTAACATTTTAAATAGATATAGCCATATGGTCAAAAAGTGTTTTTCTCACTGAGTTGAAGCTTTTTTGCAACAGACTATAAATAACTAAGTTTCAATTCTAGCAGCTTGCTGGTGCTGAAATATGTTGAAAAGGGCTTGATTCTGCATAATATAAGTCAAAATCATTGTGATCCTGCAACATCTTGAAACGATATAGCCATATGGTCAAAAAGTGTTTATCTCACTGAGTTGACGCTTTTTTGCAACAGAGTGTAAATAACTAAAGATTCAATTCTAGCAGCTTGCTGGTGCTGAAATATGTTGAAAAGGGCTTGATTCTGCATAATATAAGTCAAAATCATTGTGATCCTGCAACATTTTAAATAGATATAGCCATATGGTCAAAAAGTGTTTATCTCACTGAGTTGACGCTTTTTTGCAACAGAGTGTAAATAACTAAAGATTCCTTTCTAGCAGCTTGCTGGTGCTGAAATATGTTAAAAAGGGCTTGATTCTGCATAATATAAGTCAAAATCATTGTGATCCTGCAACATTTTGAAACGATATAGCCATATGGTCAAAAAGTGTTTTTCTCACTGAGTTGAAGCTTTTTTGCAACAGACTATAAATAACTAAAGTTTCAATTCTAGCAGCTTGCTGGTGCTGAAATATGTTGAAAAGGGCTTGATTCTGCATAATATAAGTCAAAATCATTGTGATCCTGCAACATTTTGAAACGATATAGCCATATGGTCAAAAAGTGTTTTTTTCAATGAGTTGAAGCTTTTTTGCAACAGACTATAAATAACTAAAGTTTCAATTCTAGCAGCTTGCTGGTGCTGAAATATGTTGAAAAGGGCTTGATTCTGCATAATATAAGTCAAAATCATTGTGATCCTGCAACATCTTGAAACGATATAGCCATATGGTCAAAAAGTGTTTATCTCACTGAGTTGACGCTTTTTTGCAACAGAGTGTAAATAACTAAAGATTCAATTCTAGCAGCTTGCTGGTGCTGAAATATGTTGAAAAGGGCTTGATTCTGCATAATATAAGTCAAAATCATTGTGATCCTGCAACATTTTAAATAGATATAGCCATATGGTCAAAAAGTGTTTATCTCACTGAGTTGACGCTTTTTTGCAACAGAGTGTAAATAACTAAAGATTCCTTTCTAGCAGCTTGCTGGTGCTGAAATATGTTAAAAAGGGCTTGATTCTGCATAATATAAGTCAAAATCATTGTGATCCTGCAACATTTTGAAACGATATAGCCATATGGTCAAAAAGTGTTTTTCTCACTGAGTTGAAGCTTTTTTGCAACAGACTATAAATAACTAAAGTTTCAATTCTAGCAGCTTGCTGGTGCTGAAATATGTTGAAAAGGGCTTGATTCTGCATAATATAAGTCAAAATCATTGTGATCCTGCAACATTTTGAAACGATATAGCCATATGGTCAAAAAGTGTTTTTCTCAATGAGTTGAAGCTTTTTTGCAACAGACTATAAATAACTAAAGTTTCAATTCTAGCAGCTTGCTGGTGCTGAAATATGTTGAAAAGGGCTTGATTCTGCATAATATAAGTCAAAATCATTGTGATCCTGCAACATTTTGAAACGATATAGCCATATGGTCAAAAAGTGTTTATCTCACTGAGTTGACGCTTTTTTGCAACAGAGTGTAAATAACTAAAGATTCCTTTCTAGCAGCTTGCTGGTGCTGAAATATGTTAAAAAGGGCTTGATTCTGCATAATATAAGTCAAAATCATTGTGATCCTGCAACATTTTGAAACGATATAGCCATATGGTCAAAAAGTGTTTTTCTCACTGAGTTGAAGCTTTTTTGCAACAGACTATAAATAACTAAAGTTTCAATTCTAGCAGCTTGCTGGTGCTGAAATATGTTGAAAAGGGCTTGATTCTGCATAATATAAGTCAAAATCATTGTGATCCTGCAACATTTTAAATAGATATAGCCATATGGTCAAAAAGTGTTTATCTCACTGAGTTGACGCTTTTTTGCAACGGAGTGTAAATAACTAAAGATTCCATTCTAGCAGCTTGCTGGTGCTGAAATATGTTGAAAAGGGCTTGATTCTGCATAATATAAGTCAAAATCATTGTGATCCTGCAACATTTTGAAACGATATAGCCATATGGTCAAAAAGTGTTTATCTCACTGAGTTGACGCTTTTTTGCAACAGAGTGTAAATAACTAAAGATTCAATTCTAGCAGCTTGCTGGTGCTGAAATATGTTGAAAAGGGCTTGATTCTGCATAATATAAGTCAAAATCATTGTGATCCTGCAACATTTTAAATAGATATAGCCATACGGTCAAAAAGTGTTTATCTCACTGAGTTGAAGCTTTTTTGCAACAGACTATAAATAACTAAAGTTTCAATTCTAGCAGCTTGCTGGTGCTGAAATATGTTGAAAAGGGCTTGATTCTGCATAATATAAGTCAAAATCATTGTGATCCTGCAACATTTTAAATAGATATAGCCATATGGTCAAAAAGTGTTTATCTCACTGAGTTGACGCTTTTTTGCAACAGATGTTATTAACTAAAGATTCCATTCTAGCAGCTTGCTGGTGCTGAAATATGTTGAAAAGGGCTTGATTCTGCATAATATAAGTCAAAATCATTGTGATCCTGCAACATTTTAAATAGATATAGCCATATGGTCAAAAAGTGTTTTTCTCACTGAGTTGACGCTTTTTTGCAACAGACTATAAATAACTAAAGTTTCAATTCTAGCAGCTTGCTGGTGCTGAAATATGTTGAAAAGGGCTTGATTCTGCATAATATAAGTCAAAATCATTGTGATCCTGCAACATTTTAAATAGATATAGCCATATGGTCAAAAAGTGTTTTTCTCACTGAGTTGAAGCTTTTTTGCAACAGACTATAAATAACTAAAGTTTCAATTCTAGCAGCTTGCTGGTGCTGAAATATGTTGAAAAGGGCTTGATTCTGCATAATATAAGTCAAAATCATTGTGATCCTGCAACATTTCAAATAGATATAGCCATATGGTCAAAAAGTGTTTTTCTCACTGAGTTGAAGCTTTTTTGCAACAGACTATAAATAACTAAAGTTTCAATTCTAGCAGCTTGCTGGTGCTGAAATATGTTGAAAAGGGCTTGATTCTGCATAATATAAGTCAAAATCATTGTGATCCTGCAACATTTTGAAACGATATAGCCATATGGTCAAAAAGTGTTTATCTTACTGAGTTGACGCTTTTTTGCAACAGAGTGTAAATAACTAAAGATTCCATTCTAGCAGCTTGCTGGTGCTGAAATATGTTGAAAAGGGCTTGATTCTGCATAATATAAGTCAAAATCATTGTGATCCTGCAACATTTTAAATAGATATAGCCATATGGTCAAAAAGTGTTTATCTCACTGAGTTGACGCTTTTTTGCAACAGAGTGTAAATAACTAAAGATTCCATTCTAGCAGCTTGCTGGTGCTGAAATATGTTGAAAAGGGCTTGATTCTGCATAATATAAGTCAAAATCATTGTGATCCTGCAACGTTTTAAATAGATATAGCCATATGGTCAAAAAGTGTTTTTCTCACTGAGTTGAAGCTTTTTTGCAACAGACTATAAATAACTAAAGTTTCAATTCTAGCAGCTTGCTGGTGCTGAAATATGTTGAAAAGGGCTTTATTCTGCATAATATAAGTCAAAATCATTGTGATCCTGCAACATTTTGAAACGATATAGCCATATGGTCAAAAAGTGTTTATCTCACTGAGTTGACGCTTTTTTGCAACAGAGTGTAAATAAGTAAAGTTTCAATTGTAGCAGCTTGCTGGTGCTGAAATATGTTGAAAAGGGCTTGATTCTGCATAATATAAGTCAAAATCATTGTGATCCTGCAACATTTTGAAACGATATAGCCATATGGTCAAAAAGTGTTTATCTCACTGAGTTGAAGCTTTTTTGCAACAGACTATAAATAACTAAAGTTTCAATTCTAGCAGCTTGCTGGTGCTGAAATATGTTGAAAAGGGCTTGATTCTGCATAATATAAGTCAAAATCATTGTGATCCTGCAACATTTTGAAACGATATAGCCATATGGTCAAAAAGTGTTTTTCTCACTGAGTTGAAGCTTTTTTGCAACAGACTATAAATAACTAAAGTTTCAATTCTAGCAGCTTGCTAGTGCTGTAATATGTTGAAAAGGGCTTGATTCTTCATAATATAAGTCAAAATCATTGTGATCCTGCAACATTTTAAATAGATATAGCCATATGGTCAAAAAGTGTTTTTCTCACTGAGTTGAAGCTTTTTTGCAACAGACTATAAATAACTAAAGTTTCAATTGTAGCAGCTTGCTGGTGCTGAAATATGTTGAAAAGGGCTTGATTCTGCATAATATAAGTCAAAATCATTGTGATCCTGCAACATTTTAAATAGATATAGCCATATGGTCAAAAAGTGTTTTTCTCACTGAGTTGAAGCTTTTTTGCAACAGACTATAAATAACTAAAGTTTCAATTCTAGCAGCTTGCTGGTGCTGAAATATGTTGAAAAGGGCTTGATTCTGCATAATATAAGTCAAAATCATTGTGATCCTGCAACATTTTGAAACGATATAGCCATATGGTCAAAAAGTGTTTATCTCACTGAGTTGACGCTTTTTTGCAACAGAGTGTAAATAACTAAAGATTCCATTCTAGCAGCTTGCTGGTGCTGAAATATGTTAAAAAGGGCTTGATTTTGCATAATATAAGTCAAAATCATTGTGATCCTGCAACATTTTGAAACGATATAGCCATATGGTCAAAAAGTGTTTTTCTCACTGAGTTGAAGCTTTTTTGCAACAGACTATAAATAACTAAAGTTTCAATTCTAGCAGCTTGCTGGTGCTGAAATATGTTGAAAAGGGCTTGATTCTGCATAATATAAGTCAAAATCATTGTGATCCTGCAACATTTTAAATAGATATAGCCATATGGTCAAAAAGTGTTTATCTCACTGAGTTGACGCTTTTTTGCAACAGAGTGTAAATAACTAAAGATTCCATTCTAGCAGCTTGCTGGTGCTGAAATATGTTGAAAAGGGCTTGATTCTGCATAATATAAGTCAAAATCATTGTGATCCTGCAACATTTTAAATAGATATAGCCATATGGTCAAAAAGTGTTTTTCTCACTGAGTTGAAGCTTTTTTGCAACAGACTATAAATAACTAAAGTTTCAATTCTAGCAGCTTGCTGGTGCTGAAATATGTTGAAAAGGGCTTGATTCTGCATAATATAAGTCAAAATCATTGTGATCCTGCAACATTTTGAAACGATATAGCCATATGGTCAAAAAGTGTTTATCTCACTGAGTTGACGCTTTTTTGCAACAGAGTGTAAATAACTAAAGATTCCATTCTAGCAGCTTGCTGGTGCTGAAATATGTTGAAAAGGGCTTGATTCTGCATAATATAAGTCAAAATCATTGTGATCCTGCAACATTTTAAATAGATATAGCCATATGGTCAAAAAGTGTTTTTCTCACTGAGTTGAAGCTTTTTTGCAACAGACTATAAATAACTAAAGTTTCAATTCTAGCAGCTTGCTGGTGCTGAAATATGTTGAAAAGGGCTTGATTCTGCATAATATAAGTCAAAATCATTGTGATCCTGCAACATTTCAAATAGATATAGCCATATGGTCAAAAAGTGTTTTTCTCACTGAGTTGAAGCTTTTTTGCAACAGACTATAAATAACTAAAGTTTCAATTCTAGCAGCTTGCTGGTGCTGAAATATGTTGAAAAGGGCTTGATTCTGCATAATATAAGTCAAAATCATTGTGATCCTGCAACATTTTGAAACGATATAGCCATATGGTCAAAAAGTGTTTATCTTACTGAGTTGACGCTTTTTTGCAACAGAGTGTAAATAACTAAAGATTCCATTCTAGCAGCTTGCTGGTGCTGAAATATGTTGAAAAGGGCTTGATTCTGCATAATATAAGTCAAAATCATTGTGATCCTGCAACATTTTAAATAGATATAGCCATATGGTCAAAAAGTGTTTATCTCACTGAGTTGACGCTTTTTTGCAACAGAGTGTAAATAACTAAAGATTCCATTCTAGCAGCTTGCTGGTGCTGAAATATGTTAAAAAGGGCTTGATTCTGCATAATATAAGTCAAAATCATTGTGATCCTGCAACGTTTTAAATAGATATAGCCATATGGTCAAAAAGTGTTTTTCTCACTGAGTTTGAAGCTTTTTTGCAACAGACTATAAATAACTAAAGTTTCAATTCTAGCAGCTTGCTGGTGCTGAAATATGTTGAAAAGGGCTTGATTCTGCATAATATAAGTCAAAATCATTGTGATCCTGCAACATTTTAAATAGATATAGCCATATGGTCAAAAAGTGTTTTTCTCACTGAGTTGAAGCTTTTTTGCAACAGACTATAAATAACTAAAGTTTCAATTCTAGCAGCTTGCTGGTGCTGAAATATGTTGAAAAGGGCTTGATTCTGCATAATATAAGTCAAAATCATTGTGATCCTGCAACATTTTAAATAGATATAGCCATATGGTCAAAAAGTGTTTTTCTCACTGAGTTGAAGCTTTTTTGCAACAGACTATAAATAACTAAAGTTTCAATTCTAGCAGCTTGCTGGTGCTGAAATATGTTGAAAAGGGCTTGATTCTGCATAATATAAGTCAAAATCATTGTGATCCTGCAACATTTTGAAACGATATAGCCATATGGTCAAAAAGTGTTTATCTTACTGAGTTGACGCTTTTTTGCAACAGAGTGTAAATAACTAAAGATTCCATTCTAGCAGCTTGCTGGTGCTGAAATATGTTGAAAAGGGCTTGATTCTGCATAATATAAGTCAAAATCATTGTGATCCTGCAACATTTTAAATAGATATAGCCATATGGTCAAAAAGTGTTTATCTCACTGAGTTGACGCTTTTTTGCAACAGAGTGTAAATAACTAAAGATTCCATTCTAGCAGCTTGCTGGTGCTGAAATATGTTGAAAAGGGCTTGATTCTGCATAATATAAGTCAAAATCATTGTGATCCTGCAACGTTTTAAATAGATATAGCCATATGGTCAAAAAGTGTTTTTCTCACTGAGTTGAAGCTTTTTTGCAACAGACTATAAATAACTAAAGTTTCAATTCTAGCAGCTTGCTGGTGCTGAAATATGTTGAAAAGGGCTTTATTCTGCATAATATAAGTCAAAATCATTGTGATCCTGCAACATTTTGAAACGATATAGCCATATGGTCAAAAAGTGTTTATCTCACTGAGTTGACGCTTTTTTGCAACAGAGTGTAAATAAGTAAAGTTTCAATTGTAGCAGCTTGCTGGTGCTGAAATATGTTGAAAAGGGCTTGATTCTGCATAATATAAGTCAAAATCATTGTGATCCTGCAACATTTTGAAACGATATAGCCATATGGTCAAAAAGTGTTTATCTCACTGAGTTGAAGCTTTTTTGCAACAGACTATAAATAACTAAAGTTTCAATTCTAGCAGCTTGCTGGTGCTGAAATATGTTGAAAAGGGCTTGATTCTGCATAATATAAGTCAAAATCATTGTGATCCTGCAACATTTTGAAACGATATAGCCATATGGTCAAAAAGTGTTTTTCTCACTGAGTTGAAGCTTTTTTGCAACAGACTATAAATAACTAAAGTTTCAATTCTAGCAGCTTGCTAGTGCTGTAATATGTTGAAAAGGGCTTGATTCTGCATAATATAAGTCAAAATCATTGTGATCCTGCAACATTTTAAATAGATATAGCCATATGGTCAAAAAGTGTTTTTCTCACTGAGTTGAAGCTTTTTTGCAACAGACTATAAATAACTAAAGTTTCAATTGTAGCAGCTTGCTGGTGCTGAAATATGTTGAAAAGGGCTTGATTCTGCATAATATAAGTCAAAATCATTGTGATCCTGCAACATTTTAAATAGATATAGCCATATGGTCAAAAAGTGTTTTTCTCACTGAGTTGAAGCTTTTTTGCAACAGACTATAAATAACTAAAGTTTCAATTCTAGCAGCTTGCTGGTGCTGAAATATGTTGAAAAGGGCTTGATTCTGCATAATATAAGTCAAAATCATTGTGATCCTGCAACATTTTGAAACGATATAGCCATATGGTCAAAAAGTGTTTATCTCACTGAGTTGACGCTTTTTTGCAACAGAGTGTAAATAACTAAAGATTCCATTCTAGCAGCTTGCTGGTGCTGAAATATGTTAAAAAGGGCTTGATTTTGCATAATATAAGTCAAAATCATTGTGATCCTGCAACATTTTGAAACGATATAGCCATATGGTCAAAAAGTGTTTTTCTCACTGAGTTGAAGCTTTTTTGCAACAGACTATAAATAACTAAAGTTTCAATTCTAGCAGCTTGCTGGTGCTGAAATATGTTGAAAAGGGCTTGATTCTGCATAATATAAGTCAAAATCATTGTGATCCTGCAACATTTTAAATAGATATAGCCATATGGTCAAAAAGTGTTTATCTCACTGAGTTGACGCTTTTTTGCAACAGAGTGTAAATAACTAAAGATTCCATTCTAGCAGCTTGCTGGTGCTGAAATATGTTGAAAAGGGCTTGATTCTGCATAATATAAGTCAAAATCATTGTGATCCTGCAACATTTTAAATAGATATAGCCATATGGTCAAAAAGTGTTTTTCTCACTGAGTTGAAGCTTTTTTGCAACAGACTATAAATAACTAAAGTTTCAATTCTAGCAGCTTGCTGGTGCTGAAATATGTTGAAAAGGGCTTGATTCTGCATAATATAAGTCAAAATCATTGTGATCCTGCAACATTTTGAAACGATATAGCCATATGGTCAAAAAGTGTTTATCTCACTGAGTTGACGCTTTTTTGCAACAGAGTGTAAATAACTAAAGATTCCATTCTAGCAGCTTGCTGGTGCTGAAATATGTTGAAAAGGGCTTGATTCTGCATAATATAAGTCAAAATCATTGTGATCCTGCAACATTTTGAAACGATATAGCCATATGGTCAAAAAGTGTTTATCTCACTGAGTTGACGCTTTTTTGCAACAGAGTGTAAATAACTAAAGATTCAATTCTAGCAGCTTGCTGGTGCTGAAATATGTTAAAAAGGGCTTGATTCTGCATAATATAAGTCAAAATCATTGTGATCCTGCAACATTTTAAATAGATATAGCCATATGGTCAAAAAGTGTTTATCTCACTGAGTTGACGCTTTTTTGCAACAGAGTGTAAATAACTAAAGATTCCATTCTAGCAGCTTGCTGGTGCTGAAATATGTTGAAAAGGGCTTGATTCTGCATAATATAAGTCAAAATCATTGTGATCCTGCAACATTTTAAATAGATATAGCCATATGGTCAAAAAGTGTTTTTCTCACTGAGTTGAAGCTTTTTTGCAACAGACTATAAATAACTAAAGTTTCAATTCTAGCAGCTTGCTGGTGCTGAAATATGTTGAAAAGGGCTTGATTCTGCATAATATAAGTCAAAATCATTGTGATCCTGCAACATTTTGAAACGATATAGCCATATGGTCAAAAAGTGTTTATCTCACTGAGTTGACGCTTTTTTGCAACAGAGTGTAAATAACTAAAGATTCAATTCTAGCAGCTTGCTGGTGCTGAAATATGTTGAAAAGGGCTTGATTCTGCATAATATAAGTCAAAATCATTGTGATCCTGCAACATTTTAAATCGATATAGCCATACGGTCAAAAAGTGTTTATCTCACTATGTTGACGCTTTTTTGCAACAGAGTGTAAATAACTAAAGATTCCATTCTAGCAGCTTGCTGGTGCTGAAATATGTTGAAAAGGGCTTGATTCTGCATAATATAAGTCAAAATCATTGTGATCCTGCAACATTTAAAATAGATATAGCCATATGGTCAAAAAGTGTTTTTCTCACTGAGTTGAAGCTTTTTTGCAACAGACTATAAATAACTAAAGATTCCTTTCTAGCAGCTTGCTGGTGCTGAAATATGTTCAAAAGGGCTTGATTCTGCATAATATAAGTCAAAATCATTGTGATCCTGCAACATTTTGAAACGATATAGCCATATGGTCAAAAAGTGTTTATCTCACTGAGTTGACGCTTTTTTGCAACAGACTATAAATAACTAAAGTTTCAATTCTAGCAGCTTGCTGGTGCTGAAATATGTTGAAAAGGGCTTGATTCTGCATAATATAAGTCAAAATCATTGTGATCCTGCAACATTTTAAATAGATATAGCCATATGGTCAAAAAGTGTTTATCTCACTGAGTTGACGCTTTTTTGCAACGGAGTGTAAATAACTAAAGATTCCATTCTAGCAGCTTGCTGGTGCTGAAATATGTTGAAAAGGGCTTGATTCTGCATAATATAAGTCAAAATCATTGTGATCCTGCAACATTTTGAAACGATATAGCCATATGGTCAAAAAGTGTTTATCTCACTGTGTTGAAGCTTTTTTGCAACAGACTATAAATAACTAAAGTTTCAATTCTAGCAGCTTGCTGGTGCTGAAATATGTTGAAAAGGGCTTGATTCTGCATAATATAAGTCAAAATCATTGTGATCCTGCAACATTTTGAAACGATATAGCCATACGGTCAAAAAGTGTTTATCTCACTGAGTTGACACTTTTTTGCAACAGAGTGTAAATAACTAAAGATTCCATTCTAGCAGCTTGCTGGTGCTGAAATATGTTGAAAAGGGCTTGATTCTGCATAATTTAAGTCAAAATCATTGTGATCCTGCAACATTTTAAATAGATATAGCCATATGGTCAAAAAGTGTTTATCTCACTGAGTTGAAGTTTTTTTGCAACAGAGTGTAAATAACTAAAGATTCCATTCTAGCAGCTTGCTGGTGCTGAAATATGTTGAAAAGGGCTTGATTCTGCATACTATAAGTCAAAATCATTGTGATCCTGCAACATTTTAAATAGATATAGCCATATGGTCAAAAAGTGTTTTTCTCACTGAGTTGAAGCTTTTTTGCAACAGACTATAAATAACTAAAGTTTCAGTTCTAGCAGCTTGCTGGTGCTGAAATATGTTGAAAAGGGCTTGATTCTGCATAATATAAGTCAATATCATTGTGATCCTGCAACATTTTGAAAGATATAGCCATACGGTCAAAAAGTGTTTATCTCACTGAGTTGAAGCTTTTTTGAAACAGAATGTAAATAACTAAAGTTTCAATTCTAGCACCTTGCTGGTGCTGAAATATGTTGAAAAGGGCTTGATTCTGCATAATATAAGTCAAAATCATTGTGATCCTGCAACATTTTGAAACGATATAGCCATATGGTCAAAAAGTGTTTTTCTCACTGAGTTGAAGCTTTTTTGAAACAGAGTGTAAATAACTAAAGATTCCATTCTAGCAGCTTGCTGGTGCTGAAATATGTTGAAAAGGGCTTGATTCTGCATAATATAAGTCAAAATCATTGTGATCCTGCAACATTTTAAAAAGATATAGCCATACGGTCAAAAAGTTTTTATCTCACTGAGTTGAAGCTTTTTTGAAACAGAATGTAAATAACTAAAGTTTCAATTCTAGCAGCTTGCTGGTGCTGAAATATGTTGAAAAGGGCTTGATTTTGCATAATATAAGTCAAAATCATTGTGATCCTGCAACATTTCGAAACGATATAGCCATATGGTCAAAAAGTGTTTATCTCAATGAGTTGAAGCTTTTTTGCAACAGAGTGTCAATAACTAAAGATTCCTTTCTAGCAGCTTGCTGGTGCTGAAATATGTTGAAAAGGGCTTGATTCTGCATAATATAAGTCAAAATCATTGTGATCCTGCAACATTTTGAAAAGATATAGCCATACGGTCAAAAAGTGTTTATCTCACTGAGTTGAAGCTTTTTTGAAACAGAATGTAAATAACTAAAGTTTCAATTCTAGCAGCTTGCTGGTGCTGAAATATGTTGAAAAGGGCTTGATTCTGCATAATATAAGTCAAAATCATTTTGATCCTGCAACATTTTGAAACGATATAGCCATATGATCAAAAAGTGTTTATCTCACTGAGTTGAAGCTTTTTTGCAACAGTTTCAATAACTAAAGATTCCTTTCTAGCAGCTTGCTGGTGCTGAAATATGTTGAAAAGGGCTTGATTCTGCATAATATAAGTCAAAATCATTGTGATCCTGCAACATTTTGAAAAGATATAGCCATACGGTCAAAAAGTGTTTATCTCACTGAGTTGAAGCTTTTTTGCAACAGAGTGTAAATAACTAAAGTTTCAATTCTAGCAGCTTGCTGGTGCTGAAATATGTTGAAAAGGGCTTGATTCTGCATAATATAAGTCAAAATCATTGTGATCCTGCAACATTTTAAATAGACATAGCCATACGGTCAAAAAGTGTTTATCTCACTGAGTTGAAGCTTTTTTGAAACAGAGTGTAAATAACTAAAGATTCCATTCTAGCAGCTTGCTGGTGCTGAAATATGTTGAAAAGGGCTTGATTCTGCATAATGTAAGTCAAAATCATTGTGATCCTGCAACATTTTAAATACATATAGCCGTATGGTCAAAAAGTGTTTTTCTCACTGAGTTGAAGCTTTTTTGCAACAGAGTGTAAATAAGTAAAGTTTCCATTCTTGCAGCTTGCTGGTGCTGAAATATGTTGAAAAGGGCTTGATTCTGCATAATATAAGTCAAAATCATTGTGATCCTGCAACATTTTGAAATGATATAGCCATACGGTCAAAAAGTGTTTATCTCAATGAGTTGAAGCTTTTTTGCAACAGAGTGTCAATAACTAAAGATTCCTTTCTAGCAGCTTGCTGGTGCTGAAATATGTTGAAAAGGGCTTGATTCTGCATAATATAAGTCAAAATCATTGTGATCCTGCAACATTTTGAAAAGATATAGCCATACGGTCAAAAAGTGTTTATCTCACTGAGTTGAAGCTTTTTTGAAACAGAATGTAAATAACTAAAGTTTCAATTCTAGCAGCTTGCTGGTGCTGAAATATGTTGAAAAGGGCTTGATTCTGCATAATATAAGTCAAAATCATTTTGATCCTGCAACATTTTGAAACGATATAGCCATATGATCAAAAAGTGTTTATCTCACTGAGTTGAAGCTTTTTTGCAACAGTTTCAATAACTAAAGATTCCTTTCTAGCAGCTTGCTGGTGCTGAAATATGTTGAAAAGGGCTTGATTCTACATAATATAAGTCAAAATCATTGTGATCCTGCAACATTTTGAAAAGATGTAGCCATACGGTCAAAAAGTGTTTATCTCACTGAGTTGAAGCTTTTTTGCAACAGAGTGTAAATAACTAAAGATTCCATTCTAGCAGCTTGCTGGTGCTGAAAAATGTTGAAAAGGGCTTGATTCTGCATAATATAAGTCAAAATCATTGTGATCCTGCAACATTTTGAAACGATATAGCCATATGGTCAAAAAGTGTTTATCTCACTGAGTTGAAGCTTTTTTGCAACAGTGTCAATAACTAAAGATTCCTTTCTAGCAGCTTGCTGGTGCTGAAATATGTTGAAAAGGGCTTGATTCTGCATAATATAAGTCAAAATCATTGTGATCTTGCAACATTTTGAAAAGATTTAGCCATACGGTCAAAAAGTGTTCATCTCACTGAGTTGAAGCTTTTTTGAAACAGAATGTAAATAACTAAAGTTTCAATTCTAGCACCTTGCTGGTGCTGAAATATGTTGAAAAGGGCTTGATTCTGCATAATATAAGTCAAAACCATTGTGATCCTGCAACATTTGAAATAGACATAGCCATACGGTCAAAAAGTGTTTTTCTCACTGAGTTGAAGCTTTTTTGAAACAGAGTGTAAATAACTAAAGATTCCATTCTAGCAGCTTGCTGGTGCTGAAATATGTTGAAAAGGGCTTGATTCTGCATAATGTAAGTCAAAATCATTGTGATCCTGCAACATTTTAAATACATATAGCCATATGGTCAAAAAGTGTTTTTCTCACTGAATTGAAGCTTTTTTGCAACAGAGTGTAAATAAGTAAAGTTTCCATTCTTGCAGCTTGCTGGTGCTGAAATATGTTGAAAAGGGCTTGATTCTGCATAATATAAGTCAAAATCATTGTGATCCTGCAACATTTTGAAATGATATAGCCATATGGTCAAAAAATGTTTATCTCACTGAGTTGAAGCTTTTTTGAAACAGAATGTAAATAACTAAAGTTTCAATTCTAGCAGCTTGCTGGTGCTGAAATATGTTGAAAAGGGCTTGATTCTGCATAATATAAGTCAAAATCATTGTGATCCTGCAACATTTTAAATAGATATAGCCATACGGTCAAAAAGTGTTTATCTCACTGAGTTGAAGCTTTTTTGAAACAGAATGTAAATAACTAAAGTTTCAATTCTAGCAGCTTGCTGGTGCTGAAATATGTTGAAAAAGGCCTGATTCTGCATAATATAAGTCAAAATCATTGTGATCCTGCAACATTTTGAAACGATATAGCCATATGGTCAAAAAGTGTTTATCTCAATGAGTTGAAGCTTTTTTGCAACAGAGTGTCAATAACTAAAGATTCCTTTCTAGCAGCTTGCTGGTGCTGAAATATGTTGAAAAGGGCTTGATTCTGCATAATATAAGTCAAAATCATTGTGATCCTGCAACATTTTGAAAAGATATAGCCATACGGTCAAAAAGTGTTTATCTCACTGAGTTGAAGCTTTTTTGAAACAGAATGTAAATAACTAAAGTTTCCATTCTAGCAGCTTGCTGGTGCTGAAATATGTTGAAAAGGGCTTGATTCTGCATAATATAAGTCAGAATCATTGTGATCCTGCAACATTTTGAAACGATATAGCCATATGATCAAAAAGTGTTTATCTCACTGAGTTGAAGCTTTTTTGCAACAGTGTCAATAACTAAAGATTCCTTTCTAGCAGCTTGCTGGTGCTGAAATATGTTGAAAAGGGCTTGATTCTGCATAATATAAGTCAAAATCATTGTGATCCTGCAACATTTTGAAAAGATATAGCCATACGGTCAAAAAGTGTTCATCTCACTGAGTTGAAGCTTTTTTGAAACAGAATGTAAATAACTAAAGTTTCAATTCTAGCACCTTGCTGGTGCTGAAATATGTTGAAAAGGGCTTGATTCTGCATAATATAAGTCAAAATCATTGTGATCCTGCAACATTTTGAAACGATATAGCCATACGGTCAAAAAGTGTTTTTCTCACTGAGTTGAAGCTTTTTTGAAACAGAGTGTAAATAACTATTCCATTCTAGCAGCTTGCTGGTGCTGAAATATGTTGAAAAGGGCTTGATTCTGCATAATGTAAGTCAAAATCATTGTGATCCTGCAACATTTTAAATACATATAGCCATATGGTCAAAAAGTGTTTTTCTCACTGAGTTGAAGCTTTTTTGCAACAGAGTGTAAATAAGTAAAGTTTCCATTCTTGCAGCTTGCTGGTGCTGAAATATGTTGAAAAGGGCTTGATTCTGCATAATATAAGTCAAAATCATTGTGATCCTGCAACATTTTGAAATGATATAGCCATACGGTCAAAAAGTGTTTATCTCAATGAGTTGAAGCTTTTTTGCAACAGAGTGTCAATAACTAAAGATTCCTTTCTAGCAGCTTGCTGGTGCTGAAATATGTTGAAAAGGGCTTGATTCTGCATAATATAAGTCAAAATCATTGTGATCCTGCAACATTTTGAAAAGATATAGCCATACGGTCAAAAAGTGTTTATCTCACTGAGTTGAAGCTTTTTTGAAACAGAATGTAAATAACTAAAGTTTCAATTCTAGCAGCTTGCTGGTGCTGAAATATGTTGAAAAGGGCTTGATTCTGCATAATATAAGTCAAAATCATTTTGATCCTGCAACATTTTGAAACGATATAGCCATATGATCAAAAAGTGTTTATCTCACTGAGTTGAAGCTTTTTTGCAACAGTTTCAATAACTAAAGATTCCTTTCTAGCAGCTTGCTGGTGCTGAAATATGTTGAAAAGGGCTTGATTCTACATAATATAAGTCAAAATCATTGTGATCCTGCAACATTTTGAAAAGATATAGCCATACGGTCAAAAAGTGTTTATCTCACTGAGTTGAAGCTTTTTTGCAACAGAGTGTAAATAACTAAAGATTCCATTCTAGCAGCTTGCTGGTGCTGAAAAATGTTGAAAAGGGCTTGATTCTGCATAATATAAGTCAAAATCATTGTGATCCTGCAACATTTTGAAAAGATATAGCCATACGGTCAAAAAGTATGTATCTCACTGAGTTGAAGCTTTTTTGCAACAGTGTCAATAACTAAAGATTCCTTTCTAGCAGCTTGCTGGTGCTCAAATATGTTGAAAAGGGCTTGATTCTGCATAATATAAGTCAAAATCATTGTGATCTTGCAACATTTTGAAAAGATTTAGCCATACGGTCAAAAAGTGTTCATCTCACTGAGTTGAAGCTTTTTTGAAACAGAATGTAAATAACTAAAGTTTCAATTCTAGCACCTTGCTGGTGCTGAAATATGTTGAAAAGGGCTTGATTCTGCATAATATAAGTCAAAATCATTGTGATCCTGCAACATTTTAAATAGACATAGCCATACGGTCAAAAAGTGTTTTTCTCACTGAGTTGAAGCTTTTTTGAAACAGAGTGTAAATAACTAAAGATTCCATTCTAGCAGCTTGCTGGTGCTGAAATATGTTGAAAAGGGCTTGATTCTGCATAATGTAAGTCAAAATCATTGTGATCTTGCAACATTTTAAATAGATATAGCCATATGGTCAAAAAGTGTTTTTCTCACTGAGTTGAAGCTTTTTTGCAACAGAGTGTAAATAAGTAAAGTTTCCATTCTTGCAGCTTGCTGGTGCTGAAATATGTTGAAAAGGGCTTGATTCTGCATAATATAAGTCAAAATCATTGTGATCCTGCAACATTTTGAAATGATATAGCCATACGGTCAAAAAGTGTTTATCTCAATGAGTTGAAGCTTTTTTGCAACAGAGTGTCAATAACTAAAGATTCCTTTCTAGCAGCTTGCTGGTGCTGAAATATGTTGAAAAGGGCTTGATTCTGCATAATATAAGTCAAAATCATTGTGATCCTGCAACATTTTGAAAAGATATAGCCATACGGTCAAAAAGTGTTTATCTCACTGAGTTGAAGCTTTTTTGAAACAGAATGTAAATAACTAAAGTTTCAATTCTAGCAGCTTGCTGGTGCTGAAATATGTTGAAAAGGGCTTGATTCTGCATAATATAAGTCAAAATCATTTTGATCCTGCAACATTTTGAAACGATATAGCCATATGATCAAAAAGTGTTTATCTCACTGAGTTGAAGCTTTTTTGCAACAGTTTCAATAACTAAAGATTCCTTTCTAGCAGCTTGCTGGTGCTGAAATATGTTGAAAAGGGCTTGATTCTGCATAATATAAGTCAAAATCATTGTGATCCTGCAACATTTTGAAAAGATATAGCCATACGGTCAAAAAGTGTTTATCTCACTGAGTTGAAGCTTTTTTGCAACAGAGTGTAAATAACTAAAGATTCCATTCTAGCAGCTTGCTGGTGCTGAAATATGTTGAAAAGGGCTTGATTCTGCATAATATAAGTCAAAATCATTGTGATCCTGCAACATTTTGAAAAGATATAGCCATACGGTCAAAAAGTGTGTATCTCACTGAGTTGAAGCTTTTTTGAAACAGAATGTAAATAACTAAAGTTTCAATTCTAGCACCTTGCTGGTGCTGAAATATGTTGAAAAGGGCTTGATTCTGCATAATATAAGTCAAAATCATTGTGATCCTGCAACATTTTAAATAGACATAGCCATACGGTCAAAAAGTGTTTTTCTCACTGAGTTGAAGCTTTTTTGAAACAGACTGAAAAATAACTAAAGATTCCATTCTAGCAGCTTGCTGGTGCTGAAATATGTTGAAAAGGGCTTGATTCTGCATAATGTAAGTCAAAATCATTGTGATCTTGCAACATTTTAAATGGATATAGCCATATGGTCAAAAAGTGTTTTTCTCACTGAGTTGAAGCTTTTTTGCAACAGAGTGTAAATAAGTAAAGTTTCCATTCTTGCAGCTTGCTGGTGCTGAAATATGTTGAAAAGGGCTTGATTCTGCATAATATAAGTCAAAATCATTGTGATCCTGCAACATTTTGAAATGATATAGCCATACGGTCAAAAAGTGTTTATCTCACTGAGTTGAAGCTTTTTTGAAACAGAATGTAAATAACTAAAGTTTCAATTCTAGCAGCTTGCTGGTGCTGAAATATGTTGAAAAGGGCTTGATTCTGCATAATATAAGTCAAAATCATTGTGATCCTGCAACATTTTAAATAGATATAGCCATAAGGTCAAAAAGTGTTTTTCTCACTGAGTTGAAGCTTTTTTGAAACAGAATGTAAATAACTAAAGATTCCATTCTAGCAGCTTGCTGGTGCTGAAATATGTTGAAAAGGACTTGATTCTGCATAATATAAGTCAAAATCATTGTGATCCTGCAACATTTTGAAACGATATAGTTATATGGTCAAAAAGTGTTTATCTCACTGAGTTGAAGCTTTTTTGAAACAGAATGTAAATAACTAAAGTTTCAATTCTAGCAGCTTGACGGTGCTGAAATATGTTGAAAAGAGCTTGATTCTGCATAATATAAGTCAAAATCATTGTGATCCTGCAACATTTTAAATAGATATAGCCATATGGTCAAAAAGTGTTTATCTCACTGAGTTGAAGCTTTTTTGAAACAGACTATAAATAACTAAAGTTTCAATTCTAGCAGCTTGCTGGTGCTGAAATATGTTGAAAAGGGCTTGATTCTGCATAATATAAGTCAAAATCATTGTGATCCTGCAACATTTTGAAACGATATAGCCACATGGTCAAAAAGTGTTTATCTCACTGAGTTGAAGCTTTTTTGCAACAGAGTGTCACTAACTAAAGATTCCTTTCTAGCAGCTTGCTGGTGCTGAAATATGTTGAAAAGGGCTTGATTCTGCATAATATAAGTCAAAATCATTGTGATCCTGCAACATTTTGAAAAGATATAGCAATACGGTCAAAAAGTGTTTATCTCACTGTGTTGAAGCTTTTTTGTAACAGAGTGTAAATAACTAAAGATTCCATTCTAGCAGCTTGCTGGTGCTGAAATATGTTGAAAAGGGCTTGATTCTGCATAAGACAAGTCAAAATCATTGTGATCCTGCAACATTTTAAATAGATATAGCCATATGGTCAAAAAGTGTTTTTCTCACTGAGTTGAAGCTTTTTTGCAACAGAGTGTAAATAACTAAAGATTCCTTTCTAGTAGCTTGCTGGTGCTGAAATATGTTGAAAAGGGCTTGATTCTGCATAATATAAGTCAAAATCATTGTGATCCTGCAACATTTTGAAAAGATATAGCCATACGGTCAAAAAGTGTTTATCTCACTGAGTTGAAGCTTTTTTGCAACAGTGTCAATAACTAAAGATTCCTTTCTAGCAGCTTGCTGGTGCTCAAATATGTTGAAAAGGGCTTGATTCTGCATAATATAAGTCAAAATCATTGTGATCCTTCAACATTTTGAAAAGATATAGCCATACGGTCAAAAAGTGTTTATCTCACTGAGTTGAAGCTTTTTTGAAACAGAATGTAAATAACTAAAGTTTCAATTCTAGCAGCTTGCTGGTGCTGAAATATGTTGAAAAGGGCTTGATTCTGCATAATATAAGTCAAAATCATTGTGATCCTGCAACATTTTAAATAGATATAGCCATATGGTCAAAAAGTGTTTATCTCACTGAGTTGAAGCTTTTTTGCAACAGTGTCAATAACTAAAGATGCCTTTCTAGCAGCTTGCTGGTGCTCAAATATGTTGAAAAGGGCTTGATTCTGCATAATATAAGTCAAAATCATTGTGATCCTGCAACATTTTAAATAGATATAGCCATATGGTCAAAAAGTGTTTATCTCACTGAGTTGAAGCTTTTTTGAAACAGAATGTAAATAACTAAAGTTTCAATTCTAGCAGTTATCTGATGCTGAAATATGTGGAAAAGGGGTTGATTCTGCATAATATAAGTCAAAATCATTGTGATCCTGCAACATTTTGAAACGATATAGCCATATGGTCAAAAAGTGTTTATCTCACTTTTTTTGAAGCTTTTTTGAAACAGAGTGTAAATAACTAAAGTTTCCATTCTAGCAGCTTGCTGGTGCTGAAATATGTTGAAAAGGGCTTGATTCTGCATAATATAAGTCAAAATCATTGTGATCCTACAACATTTTAAATAGATATAGCCATATGGTCAAAAAGTGTTTATCTCACTGAGTTGACGCTTTTTTGCAACTGAGTGTAAATAACTAAAGATTCCATTCTAGCAGCTTGCTGGTGCTGAAATATGTTGAAAAGGGCTTAATTCTGCATGAGACAAGTCAAAATCATTGTGACCCTGCAACATATTGAAAAGATATAGACATATGGTCAAAAATTGCTTATCTCACTGAGTTAGAGCGTTTTTGATATCGAGTGGAAATAACTAAAGATTCCTTTCTATCAGCTTATTGGTGCTGAAATATGTTGAAAAGGACGTGATTCTACATAATATAAGTCAATATCATTGTGATCCTGCAACATATTGAAAAGATACAGCCATATGGTCAAAATATGCATATCTCACTGAGTTAGAGCGTTTTTGATATCGAGTGTAAATAACGAAAGAGTCCTTTCTTGCAGCTTGCTGGTGTTGAAATATGTTGAAAAGGACGTGATTCTGCATAATATAAGTCAATATCATTGTGATCCTTCAACATATTGTAAAGATATAGCCATATGGTCAAAAAGTGCTTATCTCACTGAGTTGAAGGTTTTTGATAACACAGTGTAAATAACTAAAGATTCCTTTCTAGCAGCTTGCTGGTGCTGAAATATGTTGAAAAGGACGTGATTCTGCATAATATAAGTCAATATAATTTTATCCAGCATCATATTGAAAAGATATAGCCATATGGTCAAAAAGTGCTCATCTCACTGAGTTAGAGCGTTTTTGATATCGAGTGTAAATAGTTGTGACGGTGGTGTGACGGTGAGGCAGACAGGTGGCTGCGGCTGATTGGCCACACCCTTCAGGTGCAGCTTAAAAGCCGCGCGCACCGGATGACTCATCGCCGGAACGTCACAGCCCACAACTAAGAGTCCCGGAATCCCAGCCTCAGTCACTGCCTTCCCACCGGTTGAGTACCGTAGATTAGTTTAGATTAAGAATCCTTGTATTAGTTTTGTTAGTTTGTTCGTCCGCCTTTTGTTTGTGGCCCGGTCGATAATTGATAACGTTTGTTTGTATGGCCACTTAGGTCCGTCCACTAGCGTCAAAGCTAGCTGCCTCACTTTGTTAGCTTGTTCGCTAGTTTAGCTCGTCGTCCTTAGTCCCTTATTCAGTTCTTGTTTGGCTCCTTTTCTGTTGTATTTTGGCAACCATTAAATATTTATTACTAATTTCTGTGTCCTGGTCGTGTCTTGTTGCTCCGCACCTGAGTCTTTGAACCATCCCTAACAGTACGTTCCGGCCATGATGAACTCAGCGGGCAATGGGACCGGCGCAGAGGCAGCGCAACCTGGGTTAACTTTACAACAAACCATAGCTAGTCAAGGAGCCATTTTAGGCCAATATGAAGCGTTGCTGCAGAATCTGGCTGAAAGCAGTAGCGCAGTAATACATCAAGTCTCCCAATTAACTGGTAAAGTCACCCAGTTAACTTCTCAGGTGACACAATCAGTTCGTGCCACTGTTAACCCGTCACATGCAATTAGTGCTTCTAGTTTGAATGTTCCTCTACGTGAGCCGCATGTTCCAGTCCCTGAGCGCTTTAATGGTGAGGCAGATTCATGTGAAGCCTTTTTGACTCAGGTCTCTTTGATTTTTGAGCTTCAGCCTCTCTCTTATCCCTCTGACCAAAAACTTTCTTATCCCTCTGACCGAGCCAAGGTAGCTTTCTTAGTCAGCCTACTCAGTGGTAAGGCGAGAGAGTGGGGCACAGCGGTTTGGAGGCGTCATGAGGCCATCTGCGACTCCTACTCCTCCTTTGTGGAGGAAATGAAGAAAGTTTTTGATCATTCCATCAGGGGTCGAGATGCCAGTAATCGTCTGATGAATATACGTCAAGGAAATCGCAGCGTGGCAGAATTCTCCGTGGATTTCCGTACCTTGGCGCCATCTAGTGGATGGAATGACGAACCTCTCCAGGTAGCTTTCTATGCAGGTCTGCATGATTTGGTGAAAGACGAATTAGCAACTCGAGATGCAACCGCTAGTCTGGACCAGATGATCGCTTTGGCTATCCGAATCGACAGCAGGATGAAAGAACGTCGCCGAGAGAAGCTGCAGCGCCCTACTCCAGTTCTTCAACCACCAGCTGTTTTTAAGCCCCATATTCCTGATCCGGAACCCATGCAGTTGGGTCACTTCCTCATCGCTTGTCCTCTCCGTCTGGGAAAAGAATAGGCTCATCAGTGATTGGGGAATCACTGCTGAGCCGAGCCACCCTTTCATCCCCACCTCGGCTACAGTGCGAAGCTTCCCTTTGTTGGCAGGATCAGTCAGTCCCTCTTCAAGCCCTGGTCGACTCTGGAGCTGAAGAGAGTTTTCTAGACCGTCAGTTAGCTCTCCAAATGGGAGTACCTGTAGAAAATCTTGCTAAACCATTGAAGATTCGAGCCTTGAATGGCCTACACCTCGCTCAAGTAACCCAAAAGACTATTCCTGTTACCCTGTTGATTGCTGGAAACCATCGAGAGACCATCTCCTTCTACCTGATCGACCACTCCAATCCTCCGTTGGTTTTAGGATACTCGTGGCTCCAGCTACACAACCCACACTTGGATTGGAGAAAAAGGGAGGTGGTATCCTGGGATCCTCGATGTCATGAGACTTGTCTGCATTCAGCTCTCACACCTGCCAGTCCAGTTCCTTCACCTCCCACTCCTGCAGTAGACTTGGAAGGAGTTCCTCATGAATACCATGACTTAGCTCCAGTTTTTAGTAAAGAAAAGGCCCTTTCGCTTCCGCCACACCGCCCGTATGATTGTTCGATAGAGCTAATTCCTGGAGCCACCCTTCCCACTAGCCGCCTGTATAACCTTTCAAAACCTGAACAGACTGCAATGGAGACTTATATCCGAGAGTCCCTGGCTGCCGGAATCATCCGTCCTTCGTCTTCTCCTGTTGGTGCGGGGTTCTTTTTTGTTGATAAAAAGGATAAGAGTCTACGTCCCTGCATTGACTTCCGAGGAATTAATGAGATCACTGTGAAGAATACATACCCTCTTCCTTTGATCAATTCAGCCTTCACCCCTTTGCACGGGGCAACCATCTTCACAAAACTGGATCTTTGTAATGCTTACCATCTGATTCGTATTAAACAGGGAGATGAATGGAAGACCGCCTTCAACACCCCCCTTGGACATTTTGAATATTTGGTTATGCCCTTTGGTTTGACAAATGCTCCGGCAGTTTTTCAGAATCTCATTAATGATGTTCTTCGGGATATGATTAATCGGTTTGTGTTTGTTTACCTGGATGACATTCTGATCTACTCCCAAAGTCTCGCTGAGCACCAACAACATGTCCGTCTCGTACTTGAACGCCTCGTAAAAAAACGCCTGTTTGTGAAAGCTGAGAAATGTGAGTTCCACAAATCCACAGTTTCATTCTTGGGCTACATCATCTCAGCTGGAGAAGTGAGGATGGATCCACAGAAACTGTCCGCAGTGCAGGATTGGCCAATTCCGGAAACCCGCAAGCAACTACAACGCTTCCTGGGGTTTGCAAATTTCTACCGTCGTTTCATCCGAGATTACAGCAGGATTGCAGCCCCTCTCACCTCCCTGACCTCTGTTCACAAGACCTTTTCATGGACACCTGAAGCAGACAGAGCCTTTAATATTCTCAAGGACAAGTTTAGCTCCGCACCCATTCTCATTCAGCAATTCATTGTGGAGGTTGATGCTTCAGACATCGGAGTCGGAGCCGTCCTTTCTCAACGTTCCCCGGTTGATCATAAGATCCACCCATGTGCCTTTTTCTCCCGTCGTCTCTCTCCTGCTGAGAGAAACTATGACGTGGGTATTAGGGAATTGCTTGCGGTGAAGATGGCACTGGAGGAATGGCGCCACTGGCTGGAGGGAGCTGAACATCCGTTTGTTGTCTGGACCGACCATCGTAATCTGGAGTACATACGTTCGGCTAAGAGAGTTAATGCCCGTCAAGGCCGTTGGACACTGTTCTTCAGCAGATTTAACTTCACCCTGACATACCGTCCTGGATCAAAGAACATTAAACCTGACGCCCTCTCTCGTCAGTTCACTACGTTGGAGACTCCACGTGAGCCTAAACCCATTCTACCTGAGACCTGTGTCGTTGCTACTCTTGTGTGGGAGATTGAATCCGTAGTTCAACGAGCTTTGGAGGAGGACCCGGATCCGGGTGGTGGACCTCCAAATCGGCTGTATGTACCGGACTCTGTTCGTTCCCAAGTCCTCCAGTGGGCCCACTCGTCTAGGGTGACATGTCATCCCGGCACCTCCCGGACACTAGAGGTACTCACAAAGAAGTTTTGGTGGCCAACTATTGAAAAAGATACCTGTGAGTTTGTTGCCGCTTGTACTGTGTGTTCCGCTAATAAAACTTCCATTCAGCCCAGCACAGGTCTCCTACACCCTTTACCAGTGCCTCGTCGACCTTGGTCACATATTGCAGTCGACTTTGTCACTGGGTTGCCTACCTCTCAAGGAAATACGACCATACTGACCATTGTTGATCGTTTCTCTAAGTCTGCTCATTTTATTGCCCTGCCTAAGCTCCCTTCCTCGAAAGAAACGGCTGACCTTTTGGTTTTACATGTGTTTCGCCTCCATGGGATACCCGTGGACATAGTTTCGGACCGGGGTCCCCAGTTTACCTCGCAGGTGTGGAGGGCCTTTTGTTCGGCCTTAGGATCAACGGTCAGTCTGACGTCTGGGTTTCATCCCCAGTCCAACGGTCAGACTGAACGAACTAATCAGTCCTTAGAGACATTTCTCAGGTGCATGACTTCGGAGAACCCCTCTGCATGGAGTTCTCTACTTCCTTGGATTGAATATGCACATAACTCTCTGTCTAACTCTTCGTCTGGACTTTCACCCTTCCAATGTTCTTTAGGATACCAGCCCCCTATGTTTCCTTCTCAGGAGCAAGAGATCAATGTTCCTTCCGTCCAGGGATATATTAGAAAGTGCGAAAGGACCTGGAGACGGGCCAGAGCTTCCTTATTGAAGGCTTCACAAAGGATGCAGAAGCAGGCAAATCGACATCGTACTCCAGCTCCTAAATACTCGGTTGGTCAGAGGGTTTGGCTCCGGGCAAGGGACCTTCCACTCCGTGTGGAATCCCGGAAGCTGGCTCCCAGGTTTGTGGGACCTTTTCCCATTGACCGCATTGTTAACCCTAGTGCGGTGCGGTTAAAATTGCCTGCAACTATGCGGATCCACCCCACGTTTCACGTCTCCCAGGTAAAGCCTGTTAAGGAGAGCCCACTGGCCCCTCCCGTCTGTCCCCCTCCTCCACCCAGGATCATAGAGAATGCTCCTGCTTATACTGTCCGACGACTGTTGGAAGTTCGGAAACGGGGACGTGGATTACAGTATCTGGTGGATTGGAAGGGTTATGGACCTGAAGAGAGGAGCCGGATTCCTCATCGCCTTATCCTCGACCGTACGCTCATTAGGGACTTCCATAAGAGGAGGCCTGATCGAGCAGTTCGCGCACCTGGAGGTGCGCGTAGAGGGGGGGGTACTGTTACGTCCGCTGGTGGTGGCTGCTAGAAGCAATGTCTGTGTTTTCCCTGTTCCTCTCTATCTCCCTTCTCTGATTCCGGTTGGGCATGTGCGGTGGTGTGACGGTGGTGTGACGGTGAGGCAGACAGGTGGCTGCGGCTGATTGGCCACACCCTTCTGGTGCAGCTTAAAAGCCGCGCGCACCGGATGACTCATCGCCGGAACGTCACAGCCCACAACTAAAAGCACCGGAATCCCAGCCTCACTCACTGCCTTCCCACCGGTTGAGTACCGTAGATTAGTTTAGATTAAGAATCCTTGTATTAGATTTGTTAGTTCGTTCGTTCGCCTTTTGTTCGTGGCCCGGTCGATAATTGATAACGTTTGTTTGTATCGCCACTTAGGTCCGTCCACTAGCGTCAAAGCTAGTCGCCTCACTTTGTTAGCCTGTTCGCTAGTTTAGCTCGTCGTCCTTAGTCCCTTATTCAGTTCTTGTTTGGCTCCTTTTCTGTTGTATTTTGGAAACCATTAAATATTTATTACTAATTTCAGAGTCCTAGTCGTGTCTTGTTGCTCCGCACCGGAGTCTTTGAACCATCCCTAACAGTGTAAATACCTAAAGATTCCTTTCTAGCAGCTTGCTGGTGCTGAAATATGTTGAAAAGGACGTGATTCTGCATAATATAAGTCAATATCATTGTGATCCTGCAACATATTGAAAAGATATAGCCATATGGTCAAAAATTGCTTATCTCACTGAGTTAGAGCGTTTTTGATATGGAGTGTAAATAAGTAAAGATTCCTTTCTAGCAGCTTGCTGGTGCTGAAATATGTTGAAAAGGACGTGATTCTGCATAATATAAGTCAATATCAATGTGATCCTGCAACATATTGAAAAGATATAGCCATATGGTCAAAAATTGCTTATCTCACTGAGTTAGAGCGTTTTTGATATGGAGTGTAAATAAGTAAAGATTCCTTTGTAGCAGCTTGCTGGTGCTGAAATATGTTGAAAAGGACGTGATTCTGCATAATATAAGTCAATATCATTGTGATCCTGCAACATATTGAAAAGATGTAGCCATATGGTCAAAAATTGCTTATCTCACTGAGTTAGAGCGTTTTTGATATGGAGTGTAATTAAGTAAAGATTCCTCTCGAGCAGCTTTCTGGTGCTGAAATATGTTGAAAAGGACGTGATTCTGCATAATATAAGTCAATATAATTGTGATCCTGCAACATATTGAAAAGATATAGCCATATGGTCAAAAATTGCTTATCTCACTGAGTTAGAGCGTTTTTGATATGGAGTGTAAATAAGTAAAGATTCCTTTCTAGCAGCTTGCTGGTGCTGAAATATGTTGAAAAGGACGTGATTCTGCATAATATAAGTCAATATCAATGTGATCCTGCAACATATTGAAAAGATATAGCCATATGGTCAAAAATTGCTTATCTCACTGAGTTAGAGCGTTTTTGATATGGAGTGAAAATAACTAAATATTCCTTTCTAGCAGCTTGCTGGTGCTGAAATATGTTGAAAAGGACGTATTTCTGCATAATATAAGTCAATATAATTGTGATCCTGCAACATATTGAAAAGATATAGCCATATGGTCAGAAATTGCTTATCTCACTGAGTTAGAGCGTTTTTGATATGGAGTGTAAATAAGTAAAGATTCCTTTCTAGCAGCTTGCTGGTGCTGAAATATGTTGAAAAGGACGTGATTCTGCATAATATAAGTAAATATCATTGTGATCCTGCAACATATTGAAAAGATATAGCCATATGGTCAAAAAGTGCTTATCTCACTGATTTGAAGGTTTTTGATAACACAGTGTAAATAACTAAAGATTCCTTTCTAGCAGCTTGCTGGTGCTGAAATATGTTGAAAAGGACGTGATTCTGCAAAATATAAGTCAATATCATTGTGATCCTGCAACATATTGAAAAGATATAGCCATATGGTCAAAAATTGCTTATCTCACTGAGTTAGAGCGTTTTTGATATGGAGTGAAAATAACTAAATATTCCTTTCTAGCAGCTTGCTGGTGCTGAAATATGTTGAAAAGGACGTATTTCTGCATAATATAAGTCAATATAATTGTGATCCTGCAACATATTGAAAAGATATAGCCATATGGTAAAATAGTGCTTATCTCACTGAGTTGAAGGTTTTTGATACCACAGTGTAAATAACTAAAGATTCTTTTCTAGCAGCTTGCTGGTTCTGGAATATGTTGAAAAGGACCTGATTTTGCATAATATAAGTAAATATCATTGTGATCCTGCAACATATTGAAAAGATATAGCCATATGGTCAAAAATTGCTTATGTCACTGAGTTAGAGCGTTTTTGATATCGAGCGAAAATAACTAAAGATTCCTTTCTAGCAGCCTGCTGGTGCTGAAATATGTTGAAAAGGATGTGATTCTGCACAATATAAGTCAATATCATTGTGATCCTGCAACATATTTAAAAGATATTGCCATATGGTCAAAAAGTGCTTATCTCACTGAGTTGAAGGTTTTTGATAACACAGTGTAAATAACTAAAGATTCCTTTCTAGCAGCTTGCTGGTGCTGAAATATGTTGAAAAGGACGTGATTCTGCATAATATAAGTGAATATCATTGTGATCCTGTAACATATTGAAAAGATATAGCCATATGGTCAAAAATTGCTTATCTCACTGAGTTGAAGCGTTTTTGATATCGAGTGTAAATAACTAAAGATTCCTTTCTAGCAGCTTGCTGGTGCTGAAACATGTTGAAAAGGGCTTGATTCTGCATAATATAAGTCAATATCATTGTGATCCTGCAACATATTGAAAAGATATAGCCATATGGTCAAATAGTGCTTATCTCACTGAGTTGAAGGTTTTTGATAACACAGTGTAAATAACTAAAGATTCCTTTCTAGCAGCTTGCTGGTTCTGAAATATGTTGAAAAGGACGTGATTCTGCATTATATAAGTCAATATCATAGTGATTTTGCAACATATTGAAAAGATATAGCCATATGGTCAAAAAGTGCTTATCTCACTGAGTTGAAGGTTTTTGATAACACAGTGTAAATAACTAAAGATTCCTTTCTAGCAGCTTGCTGATATTGAAATATGTTGAAAAGGACACGATTCTGCACAATATATGTCAAAATCAATTTAATCCAGCAGGATATTGAAAAGATATAGCCATTAGGTCAAAAAGAGCTTATCTGACTGAGTTGAAGCTTTTTTGTTCAGAGTGTAAATAACTAAAGATTCCTTTCCAGCTGCTTACTGGTGCTGAAATATGTTTAAAAGGACATGATTCTGCACCATATATGTCAAAATCATTGTGATCCTGGGACATTTTGAAAAGATATAACAATAGGGTCAAAAAGAGCTTATCTCACTGAGTTGAAGCTTTTTTGTTCAGAGTTTAAATAACTAAAGATTCCTTTCCAGCTGCTTACTGGTGCTGAAATATGTTTAAAAGGACATGATTCTGCACCATATATGTCAAAATCATTGTGATCCTGGGACATTTTGAAAAGATATAGCCATAGGGTCATAAAGAGTTTATCTGACCGAGTTGAAGCTTTTTTGTTCGTAGTGTAAATAACTAAAGATTCTTTTCTAGCAGCATGCCGAAATTGAAATATGTTGAAAAGGACACGATTCTGCACAATATATGTCAAAATCAATTTAATCCAGCAAGATATTGAAAAGATATAGCCATTAGGTCAAAAAGAGCTTATCTGACTGAGTTGAAGCTTTTTTGTTCAGAGTGTAAATAACTAAAGATTCCTTTGTAGCAGCTTACTGGTGCTGAAATATGTTTAAAAGGACATGATTCTGCACCATATATGTCAAAATCATTGTGATCCTGCAACATTTTGAAAAGATATAGCCATACGGTCAAAAAGTGTTTATCTCACTGAGTTGAAGCTTTTTTGAAACAGAGTGAGAATAACTAAAGATTCCATTCTAGCAGCTTGCTGGTGCTGATATATGTTGAAAAGGGCTTGATTCTGCATAATATAAGTCAAAATCATTGTGATCCTGCAACATTTTGAAACGATATAGCCATATGGTCAAAAAGTGTTTATCTCACTGAGTTGAAGCTTTTTTGAAACAGAATGTAAATAACTAAAGTTTCAATTCTAGCAGCTTGCTGGTGCTGAAATATGTTGAAAAGGGCTTGATTCTGTATAATATAAGTCAAAATCATTGTGATCCTGCAACATTTTGAAAAGATATAGCCATATGGTCAAAAAGAGCTTATCTCACTGAGTTGAACCTTTTTTGTTCCGAGTGTAAATGACTAAAGATTCTTTTCTAGCAGCTTACTGGTGCTGAAATATGTTTAAAAGGACATGACTCTGCACCATATATTTATAAAATCACTTTAATCCAGCAACATATTTAAAAGATATAGCCATAGGGTCATAAAGAGCTTATCTGACCGAGTTGAAGCTTTTTTGTTCGTAGTGTAAATAACTAAAGATTCCTTTCTACCAGCTTGCCGATATTGAAATTTGTTGAAAAGGACACGATTCTGCACAATATATGTCAAAATCAATTTAATCCAGCAGGATATTGAAAAGATATAGCCATTAGGTCAAAAAGAGCTTATCTGACTGAGTTGAAGCTTTTTTGTTCAGAGTGTAAATAACTAAAGATTCCTTTCCAGCTGCTTACTGGTGCTGAAATATGTTTAAAAGGACATGATTCTGCACCATATATGTCAAAATCATTGTGATCCTGGGACATTTTGAAAAGATATAACAATAGGGTCAAAAAGAGCTTATCTCACTGAGTTGAAGCTTTTTTGTTCAGAGTTTAAATAACTAAAGATTCCTTTCCAGCTGCTTACTGGTGCTGAAATATGTTTAAAAGGACATGATTCTGCACCATATATGTCAAAATCATTGTGATCCTGGGACATTTTGAAAAGATATAGCCATAGGGTCATAAAGAGTTTATCTGACCGAGTTGAAGCTTTTTTGTTCGTAGTGTAAATAACTAAAGATTCTTTTCTAGCAGCATGCCGAAATTGAAATATGTTGAAAAGGACACGATTCTGCACAATATATGTCAAAATCAATTTAATCCAGCAAGATATTGAAAAGATATAGCCATTAGGTCAAAAAGAGCTTATCTGACTGAGTTGAAGCTTTTTTGTTCAGAGTGTAAATAACTAAAGATTCCTTTGTAGCAGCTTACTGGTGCTGAAATATGTTTAAAAGGACATGATTCTGCACCATACATGTCAAAATCATTGTGATCCTGCAACATTTTGAAAAGATATAGCCATTTGGTCAAAAAGAGCTTATCTCACTGAGTTGAAGCTTTTTTGTTCAGAGTGTAAATAACTAAAGATTCCTTTCCAGCTGCTTACTGGTGCTGAAATATGTTTAAAAGGACATGATTCTGCACCATATATGTCAAAATCATTGTGATCCTGGGACATTTTGAAAACATATAACCATAGGGTCAAAAAGAGCTTATCTCACAAAGTTTAAGCGTTTTTGTTCAGAGTGTAAATAACTAAAGATTCCTTTTTAGCAGCTTACTGGTGCTGAAATATGTTTAAAAGGACATGATTCTACACCATATATTTACAAAATCTCTTTAATCCAGCAACATATTTAAAAGATATCGCCATATGGTCAAAAAGAGCTTATCTTACTGAGTTGAAGCTTTTTTGGTCAGAGTGTAAATAACTAAAGATTCCTTTCTAGCTGCTTACTGGTGATGAAATATGTTGAAAAAGATCATGATTCTGCACCATATATGTCAAAATCATTGTGATCCTGCAACATTTTGAAAAGATATAGCCATTTGGTCAAAAAGTGCTTATCTCACTGAGTTGAAGCTTTTTTGTTCAGAGTGTAAATAACTAAAGATTCCTTTCTAGCAGCTTATTGGTGCTGAAATATGTTTAAAAGAACACGATTCTGTACCATATATGTCAAAATCATTGTGATCCTGGGACATTTTGAAAAGATATAGCCACAGGTTCATAAAGAGCTTATCTGACTGAGTTGAAGCTTTTTTGTTCAGAGTGTAAATATCTAAAGATTCCTTTCGAGCAGCTTGCTGATATTTAAATATGTTGAAAAGGACACGATTCCACAAAATATATGTCAAAATCACTTTAATCCAGCAACATTTTGAAAAGATATAGCCATTTTGTCAAAAAGTGCTTATCTCACTGAGTTGAAGCTTTTTTGTTCAGAGTGTAAATAACTAAAGATTCCTTTCTAGCAGCTTATTGGTGCTGAAATATGTTAAAAAGGACATGATTATGCACCATATATGTCAAAATCATTGTGATCCTGCAACATTTTGAAAAGATATAGCCATTTGATCAAAAACAGCTTATCTCACTGAGTTGAAGCTTTTTTTGTTCTGAGTGTAAATAACTAAAGATTCCTTTCTAGCTGCTTACTGGTGATGAAATATGTTTAAAAGGACATGATTCTGCACCATATATGTCAAAATCATTGTGATCCTGCAACATTTTGAAAAGATATAGCCATAGGGTCAAAAAGAGCTTATCTCACAAAGTTGAAGCGTTTTTGTTCAGAGTGTAATTAACTAAAGATTCTTTTCTTGCTGCTTGCTGATATTGAATTATGTTGAAAAGGACACGATTCTGCACAGTATATGTCAAAATCACTTTAATCCAGCAACATATTGCAAAGATATAGCCATATGGTCAAAAAGTGCTTATCTCACTGAGTTAAACCTTTTTTGTTCCGAGTGTAAATAACTAAAGATTCCTTTCTAGCTGCATACTGGTGATGAAATATGTTTAAAAGGACATGATTCTGCACCATATATGTCCAAATCATTGTGATCCTGCAACATATTTAAAAGATATAGCCATAGGGTCAAAAAGAGGTTATCTCACAAAGTTGAAGCATTTTTGTTCAGAGTGTAAATAACTAAAGATTCTTTTCTAGCAGCTTGCTGATATTGAAATATGTTGAAAAGGATATGATTCTGCACAATATATGTCAAATTCATTGTGATCCTGCAACATGTTGAAAAGATATAGCCATTTGGTCAAAAAGTGCTTATCTCACTGAGTTGAAACTTTTTTTTGTCCAGAGTGTAAATAACTAAAGATTCCTTTCTAGCAGGTTATTGGTGCTGAAATATGTTGAAAAGGACATGACTCTGCACCATATATGTCAAAATCATTGTGATCCTGCAACATATTCAAATGATATAGCCATATGGTCAAAAAGTGTTAATCTCACCAAGTTAAAGCTTTTTTGTTCAGAGTGTAAATAACTAAGATTTCTTTTTATCAGCTTACTGATATTGAAATATGTTGAAAAGGACAGGATTCTACACATTATATTTCAAAATCACGTTAATCCAGCAACATTTTGAAAAGATATAGCCATAGGGTCATAAAGAGCTTATCTCACCGAGTTGAAGCTTTTTTGTTCACCGTGTAATTGACTAAAGATTCTTTTCTAGCAGCTTGCTGATATTGAAATATGTTGAAAAGGACATGATTCTGTACAATATATGTCAAAATAACTTTAATCCAGCAACATATTGAAAAGATATAGCCATATGGTCAATAAGAGCTTATCTCACCGAGTTGAAGTTTTTTTGGCTGGGAGTGGAAATAACTAATGAATTCAATCAAGCTTGTTTCTGCTGTTGAAATATGTTGTTTAGGACATGATTTTGCACAATATATGTCAAATTCAGTGTAATCAGCCACAAGTTCAAAAGATATAGCCATTCGTTCAAAAGTGCTTATCTCTCCGAGTTGAAGCGTTTATGATTCGGAGTGGAAATAACTACTGAATTTCATCAAACTGGTTTCTACTGTTAAAATATGTTGTTTAGGCCTTGATTCTGCACAATATATGTCAAATTCAGTGTAGTCCAGCCACATGTTTAAAAGATATAGCCATTCGTTCTAAAAGTGCTTATCTCACCGGGTTGAAGCATAGTTGATTAGTGGAAATAACCAATGAAATTCATCAAACTAGTTTCTGCTGCTGAAATATGTTGTTTTGGACATGATTCTGCACAATATATTTCAAATTCAGTGTAATCCAGCCACAAGTTCAAAAGATATAGCCATTCGTTCAAAGAAGTGGTTATCTCACCGAGTTGAAGCGTTTTTGATACAGAGTGGAAATAACTAATGAATTTCATCAAACTGGTTTCTGCTGTTGAAATATGTTGTTTAGGACTTGATGCTGCACAATATATTTCAAATTCAGTTTAATCCAGCCACAGGTTGAAAAGATATAGCCATTCGTTCAAAAAGTGCTTATGTCTCCGAGTTGAAGCGTTTTTGATTCGGAGTGGAAATAAGTAATGAATTTCATCAAGCTGGTTTCTGCTGTTGAAATATGTTGTTTAGGACTTGATGCTGCACAATATATTTCAAATTCAGTTTAATCCAGCCACAGGTTCGAAAGATATAGCCATTCGGTCAAAAAGTGCTTATCTCACCGAGTTGAAGCGTTTTTGTTCAGAGTGGAAATAACTAAAGATTCCTTTCTAGCAGCTTGCTGATATTGAAATATGTTAAAAAGGACGTGATTTTGCACCATAAATGTCAAAATCATTGTGATCCTGCAACATTTTGAAAAGATATAGCCATTTGGTCAAAAAGTGCTTATCTCACTGAGTTGAATCTCTTTTGTTCAGAGTGTAAATAACTAAAGATTCCTTTCTAGCAGTTTACTGGTGCTGAAATATGTTGAAAAGGACGTGATTCTGCATACTATAAGTCAACATAATTGTGATCCTGCAACATATTGAAAAGATATAGCCATATGGTCAAAAATTGCTTATCTCACTGAGTTGAAGCTTTTTTGTTCAGAGTGTAAATAACTAAAGATTCCTTTCTAGCAGCTTATTGGTGCTGAAATATGTTTAGAAGAATACGATTTTCTACCATATATGTCAAAATCATTGTGATCCTAGCACATTTTGAAAAGATATAGCCATATGGTCAAAAAGTGCTTATCTCAGTGAGTTAGAGCGTTTTTGATATTGAGTGTAAATAACTAAAGATTCCTTTCTAGCAGCTTGCTGGTGCTGAAATATGTTGAAAAGGACGTGATTTTGCATAATATAAGTCAATATCATTGTGATCCTGCAACATATTGAAAAGATATAGCCATATGGTCAAAAATTGCTTATCTGACTGAGTTAGAGCGTTTTTGATATCGAGTGAAAATAACTAAAAATTCCTTTCGAGCAGCTTGCTGGTGCTGAAATATGTTGAAAAGGACGTGATTCTGCATAATATAAGTCAATATCATTGTGATCCTGCAACATATTGAAAAGATATAGCCATATGGTCAAAAATTGCTTTTCTCACTGAGTTAGAGCGTTTTTGATCAAGTGTAAATAACTAAAGATTCCTTTCTAGCAGCTTGCTGGTGCTGAAATATGTTGAAAAGGATGTGATTCTGCATAATATAAGTCAATATCATTGTGATCCTGCAACATATTGAAAAGATATAGCCATATGGTCAAAATTGCTTATCTGACTGAGTTAGAGCGTTTTTGATATCGAGTGAAAATAACTAAAGATTCCTTTCTAGCAGCTTGCTGGTGCTGAAATATGTTGAAAAGGACGTGATTCTGCATAATATAAGTCAATATCATTGTGATCCTGCAACATATTGAAAAAATATAGCCATATGGTCAAAAAGTGCTTATCTCACTGAGTTAGAGCGTTTTTGATATCGAGTGTAAATAACTAAAGATTACTTTCTGGCAGCTTGCTGACATTGAAATATGTTGAAAAGGACACGATTCTGCACAATATATGTCAAAATCACTTTAATCCAGCAACATTGAGAAGATATAGCCATATGGTCAAAAAGAGCTTATCTCACTGAGCTGAACCTTTTTTGTTCAGAGTGTAAATAATTAAAGATTCCTTTTTAGCAGCTTGCTGATATTGATTTATGTTGAAAAGGACACGATTCTGCACCATATATGTCAAAATCATTGTGATCCTGCAACATTTTGAAAAGATATAGCCATTTGGTCAAAAAGTGCTTATCTCACTGAGTTGAAACTTTTTTGTTCAGAGTGTAAATAACTAAAGATTCCTTTCTAGCAGCTTACTGGTGCTGGAATATGTTTAAAAGGACATGATTTTGCACTATATATGTCAAAATCATTGTGATATTGGGACATTTTGAAGAGATATAGCCATATGGACAAAAAGTGCTTATTTAACTGAGTTGAAGGTTTTTGATACCACAGTGTAAATAACTAAAGATTCCTTTTTAGCAGCTTGCTGATATTTAAATATGTTGAAAAGGATACGATTCAGCACCAAATATGTCAAAATCATTGTGATTCTGCAACATTTTGAAAAGATATAGCCATTTATTCAAAAAGTGCTTATCTCACTGAGTTGAAACTTTTTTGTTCAGAGTGCAAACAACTAAAGATTCCTTTCTAGCACCTTACTGGTGCTGAAATATGTTTAAAAGGACATGATTCTGCACTATATATGTCAAAATCATTGTGATCCTGGGACATTTTGAAAAGATATTGCCATTTGATCAAAAAGACCTTATCTTACAAAGTTTAAGCGTTTTTGTTCAGAGTGTAAATAACTAAAGATTCTTTTCTAGCAGCTTGCTGATATTTAAATATGTTGAAAAGGACACGATTCTGCAAAATATATGTCAAAATCACATTAACCCAGCAACATATTGAAAAGATATAGCCATATGGTCAAAAAGAGCTTATCTCACTGAGTTGAACCTTTTTTGTTCAGAGTGTAAATAACTCAAGATTCCTTTCTAGCAGCTTACTCGTGATGAAATATGTTGAAAAGGACATGATTCTGCACCATATATGTCAAAATCATTGTGATCCTGGGACATTTTGAAAAGATATAGCCACAGGTTCATAAAGAGCTTATCTGACTGAGTTGAAGCTTTTTTGTTCAGAGTGTAAATAACTAAAGATTCCTTCGAGCAGCTTGCTAATATTGAAATATGTTAAAAAGGAAATAATTCTGCACCATACATGTCAAAATCATTGTGATCCTGAGACATTTTGAAAAGATATAACCATAGGGTCATAAAGACCTTATCTGACCGAATTGAAGCTTTTTTTGTTTAGAGTGTAAATAACTAAAGATTCTTTTCTAGCAGCTTGCTGATATTGAAATATGTTGAAAAGGACTCGATTATGCACAATATATATCAAAATCACTATAATCCAGCAACATTTTGAAAAGATATAGCCATTTGGTCAAAAAGTGCTTATCTCACTCAGTTGAAACTTTTTTGTTCCGAGTGTAAATAACTAAAGATTCCATTCTAGCAGCTTACTGGTGCTGGAATATGTTTAAAAGGACATGATTTTGCACTATATATGTCAAAATCATTGTGATATTGGGACATTTTGAAGAGATATAGCCATATGGACAAAAAGTGCTTATTTAACTGAGTTGAAGGTTTTTGATACCACAGTGTAAATAACTAAAGATTCCTTTTTAGCAGCTTGCTGATATTTAAATATGTTGAAAAGGATACGATTCAGCACCAAATATGTCAAAATCATTGTGATTCTGCAACATTTTGAAAAGATATAGCCATTTATTCAAAAAGTGCTTATCTCACTGAGTTGAAACTTTTTTGTTCAGAGTGCAAACAACTAAAGATTCCTTTCTAGCACCTTACTGGTGCTGAAATATGTTTAAAAGGACATGATTCTGCACCATATATGTCAAAATCATTGTGATCCTGCAACATTTTGAAAAGATATAGCCATTTGATCAAAAAGACCTTATATCACTGAGTTGAAGAGTTTTTGTTGAGAGTGTTATTTACTAAAGATTCTTTTCTAGCAGCTTGCTGATATTGAAATATGTTTTTAAGGACATGATTCTACACAATATATGTCAAATTCAGTGTAATCCAGCCACAGGTTCAAAAGATATAGCCATTCGTTCAAAAAGTGCTTATCCCTCAGAGTTGAAGTGTTTTTGATTAGGAGTGCAAATAACTCATGAATTTCATCAAGCTGGTTCTTGCTGTTGAAATATGTTGTTAAGGACTTGATTCTGCACAATATATGTCAAATTCAGTGTAATCCAGCCACAGGTTGAAAAGATATAGCCATTCGTTCAAAAGTGCTTATATCACCGAGTTGAAGCATAATTGCTTCGGAGTGGAAATGACTAATGAATTTCATCAAGCTGGTTTCTGCTGTTGACATATGTTGTTAAGGACATGATTCTTCAAAATATATGTCAAATTCAGTGTAATCCAGCCACAGGTTCAAAAGATATAGCCATTCGTTCAAAAAGTGCTTATCTCTCCGAGTTGAAGCATTTTTGATTCGGAGTGGAAATAACTAATGAATTTCATCAAGCTGGTTTCTGCTGTTGAAATATATTGTTAAGGACTTGATTTTGCACAATATATTTGAAATTCAGTGTAATCCAGCCACAGGTTGAAAAGATATAGCCATTTGTTCAAAAAGTGCTTATCTGTCCGAGTTGAACCGTTTTTGATTCGGAGTGGAAATAACTAATGAATTTCATCAAGCTGGTTTCTGCTGTTGAAATATGTTGTTAAGGACATGATTCTGCACAATATATGTGAAATTCAGTGTAATCCAGCCACAAGTTCAAAAGATATAGCCATTCGTTCAAAAAGTGCTTATCTCACCGGGTTGAAGCATAATTGAATCGGAGTGGAAATAACTAATGAAATTCATCAAACTGGTTTTTGCCTTTGAAATATGTTGTTTAGGACATGATTCTGTTCAGTGAGTTTCAAATTCAGTGTAATCCAGCCACAAGTTCAAAAGATATAGCCATTCGTTCAAAGAAGTGCTTATCTCACCGAGTTGAAGCGTTTTTGATACAGAGTGGAAATAACTCATGAATTTCATCAAGCTGGTTTCTGCTGATGAAATATGTTGTTTAGGACTTGATTCTGCACAATATATGTCAAATTCAGTGTAATCCAGCCACAGGTTGAAAAGATATAGCCATTTTTTCAAAAAGTTACCTCTCCGAGTTGAAGCGTTTTTGATTCGGAGTGGAAATAACTCATGAATTTCATCAAGCTGGTTTCTGCTGTTGAAATATGTTGTGAAGGACATGATTCTGCACAATATATGTCAAATGCAGTGTAATCCAGCCACAGGTTCGAAAGATATAGGCATTTGGTCAAAAAGTGCTTATCTCACCGAGTTAAAGCGTTTTTGATTCGGAGGGGAAATAGGTTATGAATTTCATGAAGCTGATTTCTGCTTTTGAAATATGTTGTTTAGGACATGATACTGCACAATAATGTCAAATTCAGTGTAATCAAGCCACAAGTTCAAAAGATATAGCATTTCGTTCAAAAAGTGCTTATCTCACCGGGTTGAAGCATCATTGATTCGGAGTGGAAATAACTAATGAATTTCATGAAACTGGTTTCTGCTGTTGAAATATGTTTTTTAGGAAATGATTCTGCACAATATATGTCAAATTCAGTGTAATCAAGCCACAGGTTCAAAAGATATAGCCATTCGTTCAAAAAGTGCTTATCTCACCGAGTTAAAGCGTTTTTGATTCGGAGTGGAAATTACTAATGAATTTTCATCAAACTGGTTTCTGCTGTTCAAATATGTTGTTTAGGACATGATTCTGCACAATATGTGTCAAATTCAGTGTAATCCAGCCACAACTTCAAAAGATATAGCCATTCGTTAGAAAAGTGCTTATCTCTCCGAGTTGAAGCGTTTTTGATTCGGCGTGGAAATAACTAATGAATTTCATGAGGCTCGTTTCTGATGTTGAAATATGTTGTTTAGGACATGATTCTGCACAATATATGTCAAATTCAGTGTAATCCAGCCACAGGTTGAAAAGATATAGCCATTCGTTCAAAAGTGCTTATCTCACCGAGTTGAAGCATAATTGATTCGGAGTGGAAATAACTCATGAATTTCATCAAGCTGGTTCTTGCTGTTGAAATATGTTGTTAAGGACTTGATTCTGCATAATATATGTCAAATCCAGTTTAATCCAGCCACAAGTTCAAAAGATATAGCCATTCATTCAAAAAGTGCTTATCTCACCGAGTTGAAGCGTTTTTGATTCGGAGTGGAAATAACTAATGAATTTCATCAAGCTGGTTTCTGCTGTTGACATATCTTTTTTAGGACATGATTCTGCACAATATGTGTCAAATTCAGTGTAATCCAGCCACAAGTTCAAAAGATATAGCCATTCGTTCAAAAAGTGCTTATCTCTCAGAGTTTAAGCATTTTTGATTCGGAGTGGAAATAACTAATGAATTTCATCGAGCTGGTTTCTTTTATTGAAATATGTTGTTAAGGACATGATTCTGCAAAATATATGTGAAATTCAGTGTAATCCAGCCACAGGTTGAAAAGATATAGCCATTCGTTCAAAAGTGCTTATCTCACCGAGTTGAAGCATAATTGATTCGGAGTGGAAATAACTAATGAATTTCATCAAGCTGGTTTCTGCTGTTGACATATGTTGTTAAGGACATGATTCTTCAAAATATATGTCAAATTCAGTGTAATCCAGCCACAGGTTCAAAAGATATAGCCATTCGTTCAAAAAATGCTTATCTCCGAGTTGAAGCATTTTTGATTCGAAGTGGAAATAACTAATGAATTTCATCAAGCTGGTTTCTGCTGTTGAAATATGTTTTTAAGGACATGATTCTGCACAATATATGTCAAATTCAGTGTAATCCAGCCACAAGTTCAAAAGATATAGCCATTCGTTCAAAGAAGTGCTTATCTCGCCGAGTTGAAGCGTTTTTGATACAGAGTGGCAATATCTCATGAATTTCATCAAGCTGGTTTCTGCTGTTGAAATATGATGTTTAGGACATGATTCTGCACAATATATTTCAAATTCAGTGTAATCCAGCCACAACTTCAAAAGATATAGCCATTCGTTCAAAAAGTGCTCATCTCACCAGGTTGAAGCAGAATTGATTCGGAGTGGACATAACTAATGAAATTCATCAAACTGGTTTTTGCCTTTGAAATATGTTGTTTAGGACTTGATTCTGCACAATGAGTTACAAATTCAGTGTAATCCAGCCACAAGTTCAAAAGATATAGCCATTCGTTCAAAGAAGTGCTTATCTCACCGAGTTGAAGCGTTTTTGATACAGAGTGGAAATAACTCATGAATTTCATCAAGCTGGTTTCTGCTGATGAAATATGTTGTTTAGGTCTTGATTCTGCACAATATATGTCAAATTCAGTGTAATCCAGCCTCAGGTTGAAAAGATATAGCCATTTGTTGTAAAGTGCTTATCTCTCCGAGTTGAAGCGTTTTTGATTCGGAGTGGAAATAACTAATGAATTTCATGAAACTGGTTTCTGCTGTTGAAATATGTTTTTTAGGACATGATTCTGCACAATATATGTCAAATGCAGTGTAATCCAACCACAGGTTCGAAAGATATAGCCATTTGGTCAAAAAGTGCTTATCTCACCGAGTTAAAGCGTTTTTGATTTGGAGGGGAAATAGGTTATGAATTTCATCAAGCTGGTTTCTGCTTTTGGAATATGTTGTTTAGGACATGGTACTGCACAATATATGTCAAATTCAGTGTGATCCAGCCACAAGTTCAAAAGATATAGCATTTCGTTCAAAAAGTGCTTATCTCACCGGGTTGAAGCATCATTGATTCGGAGTGGAAAGAGCTAATGAATTTCATGAAACTGGTTTCTGCTGTTGAAATATGTTTTTTAGGACTTGATTCTGCACAATATATGTCAAATTTAGTGTAATCCAGCCACAGGTTCAAAAGATATAGCCATTCGTTCAAAAAGTGCTTATCTCAAGGAGTTGAAGCATTTTTGATTCGGAGTGGAAATAACTCGTGAATTTTCAACAAACTGGTTTCGGCTGTTGAAGTATCTTGTTTAGGACATGATTCTGCACAATATGTGTCAAATTCAGTGTAATCCAGCCACAACTTCAAAAGATAGCAATTCGTTCAAAAAGTGCTTAACTCACCGGGTTGAAGCATTTTTGATTCGGAGTGGAAATAACAAATGAATTTCATCAAGCTGGTTTTGGCTGTTCAAATATGTTGTTAAGGACATGATTCTGCAAAATATATGTCAAATTCAATGTAATCCAGCCACAGGTTCAAAAGATATAGGTATTCGTTAAAAAAGTGCTTATCTCTCCGAGTTGAAGCTTTTTTTATTCGGATTGGAAATACCTATTGAATTTCATCAAGCTGGTTTCTGTTGTTGACATATCTTGTTCAGGACATGATTCCGCACAGTATATGTCAAATTCAGTGTAATCCAGCCACAAGTTCAAAAGATATAGCCATTCGTTCAAAGAAGTGCTAATCTCACCGAGTTGAAGCGTGTTTGATGCAGAGTGGAATAACTAATGAATTTCATCAAGCTGGTTTCTGCTGTTGAAATATATTGTTTCGGACTTGATTCTGCACAATATATGTCAAATTCAGTGTAATCCAGCCACAGGTTCAAAAGATATTGCCATTCGTTCAAAAAAGTGCTTATCTGTCCGAGTTGAAGCGTTTTTGATACAGATTTGAAATAACTAATGAATTTCATGAAGCTGATTTCTGCTGTTGAAATATGTTGTTTAGGACATGATTCTGCATAATATATGTCAAATTCAGTGTAATCCAGCCACAAGTTCAAAAGATATAGCCATTCGTTCAAAGAAGTGCTAATCTCACCGAGTTGAAGCGTTTTTGATTCGGAGTGGAAATTACTAATGAATTTTCATCAAACTGGTTTCTGCTGTTCAAATATGTTGTTTAGGACATGATTCTGCACAATATGTGTCAAATTCAGTGTAATCCAGCCACAACTTCAAAAGATATAGCCATTCGTTAGAAAAGTGCTTATCTCTCCGAGTTGAAGCGTTTTTGATTCGGCGTGGAAATAACTAATGAATTTCATGAGGCTCGTTTCTGATGTTGAAATATGTTGTTTAGGACATGATTCTGCACAATATATGTCAAATTCAGTGTAATCCAGCCACAGGTTCAAAAGATATAGCCATTCGTTCAAAAAGTGCTTATCTGTCCGAGTTGAAGCGTTTTAAATTCGGAGTGGCAATAGCTAATGAATTTCATCAAACTGGTTTCTGCTGATGGAATATGTTGTTTAGGACATGATTCTGCACAATATATGTCAAATTCAGTGTAATCCAGCCACAGGGTCAAAAGATAGAGCCATTCGTTCAAAAAAGTGCTTATCTGTCCGAGTTGAAGCGTTTTTGATTCGGAGTGGAAATAACTAATGAATATCATGACACTGGTTTCGGCTGTTGAAATATGTTGTTTAGGACAAGATTCTGCACAATATATGTCAAATTCAGTGTAATCCAGCCACAGGTTCAAAAGATATAGCCATTCGTTCAAAAGTGCTTATCTCACCGAGTTGAAGCATTTTTGATTCGGAGTGGAAATAACTAATGAATTTCATCAAGATGGTTTCGGCTGTTCAAATATGTTGTTAAGGACATGATTCTGCACAATATATGTCAAATTCAATGTAATCCAGCCACAGGTTCAAAAGATATAGCTATTCGTTCAAAAAGTGCTTATCTCTCCGAGTTGAAGCTTATTTTATTCGGATTGGAAATACCTATTGAATTCCATCAAGCTGGTTTCTGTTGTTGACATATCTTGTTCAGGACATGATTCCGCACGATATATGTCAAATTCAGTGTAATCCAGCCACAAGTTCAAAGATATAGCCATTCGTTCAAAAAGTGCTTTTCTCTCCCAGTTGAAGCTTTTTTTATTCGGATTGGAAATAACTAATGAATTTCATCAAGCTGGTTTATGCTGTTGAAATATGTTGTTTAGGACATGATTCTGCACAATATATTTCAAATTCAGTGTAATCCAGCCACAAGTTCAAAAGATATAGCCATTCGTTCAAAGAAGTTCTAATCTCACCGAGTTGAAGCGTGTTTGATACAGAGTGGAAATAACTAATGAATTTCGTCAAGCTGGTTTCTGCTGTTGAAATATGTGTTTTAGGACTTGATTCTGCACAATATATGTCAAATTCAGTGTAATCCAGCCTCAGGTTCAAAAGATATTGCCATTCGTTCAAAAAAGTGCTTATCTGTCCGAGTTGAAGCGTTTTTGATTCGGAGTGGAAATAACTAATGAATTTCATGAAACTGGTGTCGGCTGTTGAAATATGTTGTTTAGGACAAGATTCTGCACAATATATGTCAAATTCAGTGTAATCCAGCCACAGGTTTAAAATATATAGCCATTCGTTCAAAAGTGCTTATCTCTCCGAGTTGAAGCATTTTTGTTTCGGAGTTGAAATACCTATTGAATTTCATCAAGCTGGTTTCTGTTGTTGACATATCTTGTTCAGGACATGATTCCGCACAATATATGTCAAATTCAGTGTAATCCAGCCACAAGTTCAAAAGATATAGCCATTCGTTCAAAGAAGTGCTTATGTCACTGGGTTGAAGCATAATTGATTCGGAGTGGAAATAAGTAATGAATTTCATCAAGCTGGTTTCTGCTGTTGAAATAAGTTGTTTAGGACATGATTCTGCACAATATATTTAAAATTCAGTGTAATCCAGCCACAAGTTCAAAAGATATAGCCATTCGTTCAAAGAACTGCTAATCTCACCGAGTTAAAGCCCTTTTGATACAGAGTGGAAATAACTAATGAATTTCATCAAGCTGGTTTCTGCTGTTGAAATATGTTGTTTAGGACTGATTCTGCACAATATATGTCAAATTCAGTGTAATCCAGCCACAGGTTCAAAAGATATTGCCATTCGTTCAAAAAAGTGCTTATCTGTCCGAGTTAAGCGTTTTTGATTCGGAGTGGAAATACCTATTGAATTTCATCAAGCTGGTTTCTGTTGTTGACATATCTTGTTCAGGACATGATTCCGCACAATATATGTCAAATTCAGTGTAATCCAGCCACAAGTTCAAAAGATATAGCCATTCGTTCAAAGAAGTGCTAATCTCACCGAGTTAAAGCGTTTTTGATACAGAGTGGAAATAACTAATGAATTTCATCAAGCTGGTTTCTGCTGTTGAAATATGTTGTTTAGGACTTGATTCTGCACAATATATGTCAAATTCAGTGTAATCCAGCCACAGGTTCAAAAGATATAGCCATTCGTTCAAAGAACTGCTAATCTCACCGAGTTAAAGCGTTTTTGATAAAGAGTGGAAATAACTAATGAATTTCATCAAGCTGGTTTCTGCTGTTGAAATATGTTGTTTAGGACTTGATTCTGCACAATATATGTCAAATTCAGTGTAATCCAGCCACAGGTTCAAAAGATATAGCCATTCGTTCAAAAAAGTGCTTATCTCACCGAGTTGAAGCGTTTTTGATACAGATTGGAAATAACTCATGAATTTCATGAAGCTGATTTCTGCTGTTGAAATATGTTGTTTAGGACATGATTCTGCACAATATATTTCAAATTCAGTGTAATCCAGCCACAGGTTCAAAAGACATAGCCATTCGTTCAAAAAAGTGCTTATCTGTCCGAGTTGAAGCATTTTTGATTCGGAGTGGAAATAACTATTGAATTTAATCAAGCTGGTTTCTGTTGTTGACATATCTTGTTTAGGACATGATTCTGCACAATATGATTCAAATTCAGTGTAATCCAGCTACAAGTTCAAAAGATATAGTAATTCGTTCAAAAAGTGCTTATGTCACTGGGTTGAAGCATAATTGATTCGGAGTGGAAATAAATGATGAATTTCATCAAGCTGGTTTCTGCTGTTGAAATAAGTTGTTTAGGACATGATTCTGCACAATATATGTCAAATTCAGTGTAATCCAGCCAGAAGTTCAAAAGATATAGCCATTCGTTCAAAGAAGTGCTAATCTCACCGAGTTAAAGCGTTTTTGATACAGAGTGGAAATAACTAATGAATTTCATCAAGCTGGTTTCTGCTGTTGAAATATGTTGTTTAGGACTTGATTCTGCACAATATATGTCAAATTCAGTGTAATCCAGCCACAGGTTCAAAAGATATTGCCATTCGTTCAAAAAAGTGCTTATCTGTCCGAGTTGAAGCGTTTTTGATTCGGAGTGGAAATAACTAATGAATTTCATGAAACTGGTTTCGGCTGTTGAAATATGTTGTTTAGGACATGATTCTGCACAATATATGTCAAATTCAGTGTAATCCAGCCACAGGTTCAATAGATATAGCCATTCGTTCAAAAGTGCTTATCTCCCCGAGTTTAAGCATTTTTGATAAAGAGTGGAAATACCTATTGAATTTCATCAAGCTGGTTTCTGTTGTTGACATATCTTGTTCAGGACATGATTCCGCACAATATATGTCAAATTCAGTGTAATCCAGCCACAAGTTCAAAAGATATAGCCATTCGTTCAAAGAACTGCTAATCTCACCGAGTTAAAACGTTTTTGATAAAGAGTGGAAATAACTAATGAATTTCATCAAGCTGGTTTCTGCTGTTGAAATATGTTGTTTAGGACTTGATTCTGCACAATATATGTCAAATTCAGTGTAATCCAGCCACAGGTTCAAAAGATATAGCCATTCTTTCAAAAAAGTGCTTATCTGTCCGAGTTGAAGCGTTTTTGATTCGGAGTGGAAATAACTATTGAATTTAATCAAGCTGGTTTCTGTTGTTGACATATCTTGTTTAGGACATAATTCTGCACAATATGATTCAAATTCAGTGTAATCCAGCTACACGTTCAAAAGATATAGCCATTCGTTCAAAAAAGTGCTTATCTGTCCGAGTTGAAGCGTTTTTGATTCGGAGTGGAAATAACTATTGAATTTAATCAAGCTGGTTCCTGTTGTTGACATATCTTGTTTAGGACATAATTCTGCACAATATGATTCAAATTCAGTGTAATCCAGCTACACGTTCAAAAGATATAGCAATTCGTTCAAAAAGTGCTTATGTCACTGGGTTGAAGCATAATTGATTCGGAGTGGAAATAACTAATGAATTTCATCAAGCTGGTTTCTGCTGTTGAAATAAGTTGTTTAGGACATGATTCTGCACAATATATTTAAAATTCAGTGTAATCCAGCCACAAGTTCAAAAGATATAGCCATTCGTTCAAAGAACTGCTAATCTCACCGAGTTAAAGCGTTTTTGATTCGGAGTGGAAATAACTATTGAATTTAATCAAGCTGGTTTCTGCTGTTGAAATATGTTGTTTAGGACTTGATTCTGCACAATATATGTCAAATTCAGTGTAATCCAGCCGCAGGATCAAAAGATATTGCCATTCGTTCAAAAAAGTGCTTATCTGTCTGAGTTGAAGCGTTTTTGATTCGGAGTGGAAATAACTAATGAATTTCATGAAACTGGTTTCGGCTGTTGAAATATGTTGTTTAGGACAAGATTTTGCACAATATATGTCAAATTCAGTGTAATCCAGCCACAAGTTCAAAAGATATAGCCATTCGTTCAAAGAACTGCTAATCTCACCGAGTTAAAGCGTTTTTGATAAAGAGTGGAAATAACTAATGAATTTCATCAAGCTGGTTTCTGCTGTTGAAATATGTTGTTTAGGACTTGATTCTGCACAATATATGTCAAATTCAGTGTAATCCAGCCACAGGTTCAAAAGATATAGCCATTCGTTCAAAAAAGTGCTTATCTCACCGAGTTAAAGCCCTTTTGATACAGAGTGGAAATAACTAATGAATTTCATCAAGCTGGTTTCTGCTGTTGAAATATGTTTTTTAGGACTTGATTCTGCACAATATATGTCAAATTCAGTGTAATCCAGCCACAGGTTCAAAAGATATTGCCATTCGTTCAAAAAAGTGCTTATCTGTCTGAGTTGAAGCGTTTTTGATTCGGAGTGGAAATAACTAATGAATTTCATCAAGCTGGTTTCTGTTGTTGAAATATGTTGTTTAGGACTTGATTCTGCACAATATATGTCAAATTCAGTGTAATCCAGCCACAGGTTCAAAAGATATAGCCATTCGTTCAAAAAAGTGCTTATCTCACCGAGTTGAAGCGTTTTTGATACAGATTGGAAATAACTAATGAATTTCATGAAACTGGTTTCGGCTGTTGAAATATGTTGTTTAGGACAAGATTTTGCACAATATATGTCAAATTCAGTGTAATCCAGCCACAGGTTCAAAAGATATAGCCATTCGTTCAAAAGTGCTTATTTCTCCGAGTTGAAGCATTTTTGATTCGGAGTGGAAATCCCTATTGAATTTCATCAAGTTGGTTTCTGTTGTTGACATATCTTGTTCAGGACATGATTCTGCACAATATATGTCAAATTCAGTGTAATCCAGCCACAAGTTCAAAAGATATAGCCATTCGTTCAATAAGTGCTTATGTCACTGGGTTGAAGCATAATTGATTCGGAGTGGAAATAAATAATGAATTTCATCAAGCTGGTTTCTGCTGTTGAAATAAGTTGTTTAGGACATGATTCTGCACAATATATTTCAAATTCAGTGTAATCCAGCCACAAGTTCAAAAGATATAGCCATTCGTTCAAAGAACTGCTAATCTCACCGAGTTAAAGCCCTTTTGATACAGAGTGGAAATAACTAATGAATTTCATCAAGCTGGTTTCTGCTGTTGAAATATGTTTTTTAGGACTTGATTCTGCACAATATATGTCAAATTCAGTGTAATCCAGCCACAGGTTCAAAAGATATTGCCATTCGTTCAAAAAAGTGCTTATCTGTCTGAGTTGAAGCGTTTTTGATTCGGAGTGGAAATAACTAATGAATTTCATCAAGCTGGTTTCTGCTGTTGAAATATGTTGTTTAGGACTTGATTCTGCACAATATATGTCAAATTCAGTGTAATCCAGCCACAGGTTCAAAAGATATAGCCATTCGTTCAAAAAAGTGCTTATCTCACCGAGTTGAAGCGTTTTTGATACAGATTGGAAATAACTAATGAATTTCATGAAACTGGTTTCGGCTGTTGAAATATGTTGTTTAGGACAAGATTTTGCACAATATATGTCAAATTCAGTGTAATCCAGCCACAGGTTCAAAAGATATAGCCATTCGTTCAAAAGTGCTTATTTCTCCTAGTTGAAGCATTTTTGATTCGGAGTGGAAATACCTATTGAATTTCATCAAGTTGGTTTCTGTTGTTGACATATCTTGTTCAGGACATGATTCTGCACAATATATGTAAAATTCAGTGTAATCCAGCCACAAGTTCAAAAGATATAGCCATTCGTTCAATAAGTGCTTATGTCACTGGGTTGAAGCATAATTGATTCGGAGTGGAAATAAATAATGAATTTCATCAAGCTGGTTTCTGCTGTTGAAATAAGTTGTTTAGGACATGATTCTGCACAATATATTTCAAATTCAGTGTAATCCAGCCAGAAGTTCAAAAGATATAGCCATTCGTTCAAAGAAGTGCTAATCTCACCGAGTTAAAGCGTTTTTGATACAGAGTGGAAATAACTAATGAATTTCATCAAGCTGGTTTCTGCTGTTGAAATATGTTGTTTAGGACTTGATTCTGCACAATATATGTCAAATTCAGTGTAATCCAGCCACAGGTTGAAAAGATATAGCCATTCGTTCAAAGAACTGCTAATCTCACCGAGTTAAAGCGTTTTTGATAAAGAGTGGAAATAACTAATGAATTTCATCAAGCTGGTTTCTGCTGTTGAAATATGTTGTTTAGGACTTGGTTCAGCACAATATATGTCAAATTCAGTGTAATCCAGCCACAGGTTCAAAAGATATAGCCATTCGTTCAAAAAAGTGCTTATCTCACCGAGTTGAAGCGTTTTTGATACAGATTGGAAATAACTCATGAATTTCATGAAGCTGATTTCTGCTGTTGAAATATGTTGTTTAGGACATGATTCTGCACAATATATGTCAAATTCAGTGTAATCCAGCCACAGGTTCAAAAGACATAGCCATTCGTTCAAAAAAGTGCTTATCTGTCCGAGTTGAAGCGTTTTTGATTCGGAGTGGAAATAACTATTGAATTTAATCAAGCTGGTTTCTGTTGTTGACATATCTTGTTTAGGACATGATTCTGCACAATATGATTCAAATTCAGTGTAATCCAGCTACAAGTTCAAAAGATATAGTAATTCGTTCAAAAAGTGCTTATGTCACTGGGTTGAAGCATAATTGATTCGGAGTGGAAATAAATAATGAATTTCATCAAGCTGGTTTCTGCTGTTGAAATAAGTTGTTTAGGACATGATTCTGCACAATATATGTCAAATTCAGTGTAATCCAGCCGGAAGTTCAAAAGATATAGCCATTCGTTCAAAGAAGTGCTAATCTCACCGAGTTAAAGCGTTTTTGATACAGAGTGGAAATAACTAATGAATTTCATCAAGCTGGTTTCTGATGTTGAAATATGTTGTTTAGGACTTGATTCTGCACAATATATGTCAAATTCAGTGTAATCCAGCCACAGGTTCAAAAGATATTGCCATTCGTTCAAAAAAGTGCTTATCTGTCCGAGTTGAAGCGTTTTTGATTCGGAGTGGAAATAACTAATGAATTTCATGAAACTGGTTTCGGCTGTTGAAATATGTTGTTTAGGACAAGATTCTGCACAATATATGTCAAATTCAGTGTAATCCAGCCACAGGTTCAAAAGATATAGCCATTCGTTCAAAAGTGCTTATCTCTCCGAGTTTAAGCATTTTTGATTCGGAGTGGAAATACCTATTGAATTTCATCAAGCTGGTTTCTGTTGTTGACATATCTTGTTCAGGACATGATTCCGCACAATATATGTCAAATTCAGTGTAATCCAGCCACAAGTTCAAAAGATATAGCCATTCGTTCAATAAGTGCTTATGTCACTGGGTTGAAGCATAATTGATTCGGAGTGGAAATAACTAATGAATTTCATCAAGCTGGTTTCTGCTGTTGACATATGTTGTTAAGGACATGATTCTTCAAAATATATGTCAAATTCAGTGTAATCCAGCCACAGGTTCAAAAGATATAGCCATTCGTTCAAAAAATGCTTATCTCCGAGTTGAAGCATTTTTGATTCGAAGTGGAAATAACTAATGAATTTCATCAAGCTGGTTTCTGCTGTTGAAATATGTTTTTAAGGACATGATTCTGCACAATATATGTCAAATTCAGTGTAATCCAGCCACAAGTTCAAAAGATATAGCCATTCGTTCAAAGAAGTGCTTATCTCGCCGAGTTGAAGCGTTTTTGATACAGAGTGGCAATATCTCATGAATTTCATCAAGCTGGTTTCTGCTGTTGAAATATGTTGTTTAGGACATGATTCTGCACAATATATTTCAAATTCAGTGTAATCCAGCCACAAGTTCAAAAGATATAGCCATTCGTTCAAAAAGTGCTCATCTCACCAGGTTGAAGCAGAATTGATTCGGAGTGGACATAACTAATGAAATTCATCAAACTGGTTTTTGCCTTTGAAATATGTTGTTTAGGACATGATTCTGCACAATGAGTTACAAATTCAGTGTAATCCAGCCACAAGTTCAAAAGATATAGCCATTCGTTCAAAGAAGTGCTTATCTCACCGAGTTGAAGCGTTTTTGATACAGAGTGGAAATAACTCATGAATTTCATCAAGCTGGTTTCTGCTGATGAAATATGTTGTTTAGGTCTTGATTCTGCACAATATATGTCAAATTCAGTGTAATCCAGCCACAGGTTGAAAAGATATAGCCATTTGTTGTAAAGTGCTTATCTCTCCGAGTTGAAGCGTTTTTGATTCGGAGTGGAAATAACTAATGAATTTCATCAAGCTGGTTTCTGCTGTTGAAATATGTTTTTTAGGACATGATTCTGCACAATATATGTCAAATGCAGTGTAATCCAACCACAGGTTCGAAAGATATAGCCATTTGGTCAAAAAGTGCTTATCTCACCGAGTTAAAGCGTTTTTGATTCGGAGGGGAAATAGGTTATGAATTTCATCAAGCTGGTTTCTGCTTTTGGAATATGTTGTTTAGGACATGGTACTGCACAATATATGTCAAATTCAGTGTAATCCAGCCACAAGTTCAAAAGATATAGCATTTCGTTCAAAAAGTGCTTATCTCACAGGGTTGAAGCATCATTGATTCGGAGTGGAAAGAGCTAATGAATTTCATGAAACTGGTTTCTGCTGTTGAAATATGTTTTTTAGGACATGATTCTGCACAATATATGTCAAATTTAGTGTAATCCAGCCACAGGTTCAAAAGATATAGCCATTCGTTCAAAAAAAGCTTATCTCACCGAGTTGAAGCATTTTTGATTCGGAGTGGAAATAACTCGTGAATTTTCAACAAACTGGTTTCGGCTGTTGAAGTATCTTGTTTAGGACATGATTCTGCACAATATGTGTCAAATTCAGTGTAATCCAGCCACAACTTCAAAAGATAGCAATTCGTTCAAAAAGTGCTTAATCACCGGGTTGAAGCATTTTTGATTCGGAGTGGAAATAACAAATGAATTTCATCAAGCTGGTTTCGGCTGTTCAAATATGTTGTTTAGGTCTTGATTCTGCACAATATATGTCAAATTCAGTGTAATCCAGCCACAGGTTGAAAAGATATAGCCATTTGTTGTAAAGTGCTTATCTCTCCGAGTTGAAGCGTTTTTGATTCGGAGTGGAAATAACTAATGAATTTCATCAAGCTGGTTTCTGCTGTTGAAATATGTTTTTTAGGACATGATTCTGCACAATATATGTCAAATGCAGTGTAATCCAACCACAGGTTCGAAAGATATAGCCATTTGGTCAAAAAGTGCTTATCTCACCGAGTTAAAGCGTTTTTGATTCGGAGGGGAAATAGGTTATGAATTTCATCAAGCTGGTTTCTGCTTTTGGAATATGTTGTTTAGGACATGGTACTGCACAATATATGTCAAATTCAGTGTAATCCAGCCACAAGTTCAAAAGATATAGCATTTCGTTCAAAAAGTGCTTATCTCAACGGGTTGAAGCATCAATGATTCGGAGTGGAAAGAGCTAATGAATTTCATGAAACTGGTTTCTGCTGTTGAAATATGTTTTTTAGGACTTGATTCTGCACAATATATGTCAAATTTAGTGTAATCCAGCCACAGGTTCAAAAGATATAGCCATTCGTTCAAAAAAAGCTTATCTCACCGAGTTGAAGCATTTTTGATTCGGAGTGGAAATAACTCGTGAATTTTCAACAAACTGGTTTCGGCTGTTGAAATATGTTGTTTAGGACAAGATTCTGCACAATATATGTCAAATTCAGTGTAATCCAGCCACAGGTTCAAAAGATATAGCCATTCGTTCAAAAGTGCTTATCTCTCCGAGTTTAAGCATTTTTGATTCGGAGTGGAAATACCTATTGAATTTCATCAAGCTGGTTTCTGTTGTTGACATATCTTGTTCAGGACATGATTCCGCACAGTATATGTCAAATTCAGTGTAATCCAGCCACAAGTTCAAAAGATATAGCCATTCGTTCAAAAAGTGCTTATCTCTCCGAGTTGAAGCTTTTTTTATTCGGATTGGAAATAACTAATGAATTTCATCAAGCTGGTTTCTGCTGTTGAAATATCTTGTTTAGGACATGATTCTGCACAATATATTTCATATTCAGTGTAATCCAGCCACAAGTTCAAAAGATATAGCCATTCGTTCAAAGAAGTGCTAATCTCACCGAGTTGAAGCGTGTTTGATGCAGAGTGGAATAACTAATGAATTTCATCAAGCTGGTTTCTGCTGTTGAAATATATTGTTTCGGACTTGATTCTGCACAATATATGTCAAATTCAGTGTAATCCAGCCACAGGTTCAAAAGATATTGCCATTCGTTCAAAAAAGTGCTTATCTGTCCGAGTTGAAGCGTTTTTGATACAGATTTGAAATAACTAATGAATTTCATGAAGCTGATTTCTGCTGTTGAAATATGTTGTTTAGGACATGATTCTGCACAATATATGTCAAATTCAGTGTAATCCAGCCACAAGTTCAAAAGATATAGCATTTCGTTCAAAGAAGTGCTAATCTCACCGAGTTGAAGCGTGTTTGATACAGAGTGGAAATAACTCATGAATTTCATGAAACTGGTTTCTGCTGTTCAAATATGTTGTTTAGGACATGATTCTGAACAATATATGTCAAATTCAGTGTAATCCAGCCACAGGTTCAAAAGATATAGCCATTCGTTCAAAAAGTGCTTATCTGTCCGAGTTGAAGCGTTTTAAATTCGGAGTGGCAATAGCTAATGAATTTCATCAAACTGGTTTCTGCTGATGGAATATGTTGTTTAGGACATGATTCTGCACAATATATGTCAAATTCAGTGTAATCCAGCCACAGGGTCAAAAGATAGAGCCATTCGTTCAAAAAAGTGCTTATCTGTCCGAGTTGAAGCGTTTTTGATTCGGAGTGGAAATAACTAATGAATTTCATGAAACTGGTTTCGGCTGTTGAAATATGTTGTTTAGGACAAGATTCTGCACAATATATGTCAAATACAGTGTAATCCAGCCACAGGTACAAAAGATATAGCCATTCGTTCAAAAAAGTGCTTATCTGTCCGAGTTGAAGCGTTTTTGATTCGGAGTGGAAATAACTAATGAATTTCATCAAGCTGGTTTCTGCTGTTGAAATATCTTGTTTAGGACATGATTCTGCACAATATATTTCATATTCAGTGTAATCCAGCCACAAGTTCAAAAGATATAGCCATTCGTTCAAAGAAGTGCTAATCTCACCGAGTTGAAGCGTTTTTGATACAGAGTGGCAATATCTCATGAATTTCATCAAGCTGGTTTCTGCTGTTGAAATATGTTGTTTAGGACATGATTCTGCACAATATATTTCAAATTCAGTGTAATCCAGCCACAAGTTCAAAAGATATAACCATTCGTTCAAAAAGTGCTCATCTCACCAGGTTGAAGCAGAATTGATTCGGAGTGGACATAACTAATGAAATTCATCAAACTGGTTTTTGCCTTTGAAATATGTTGTTTAGGACATGATTCTGCACAATGAGTTACAAATTCAGTGTAATCCAGCCACAAGTTCAAAAGATATAGCCATTCGTTCAAAGAAGTGCTTATCTCACCGAGTTGAAGCGTTTTTGATACAGAGTGGAAATAACTCATGAATTTCATCAAGCTGGTTTCTGCTGATGAAATATGTTGTTTAGGTCTTGATTCTGCACAATATATGTCAAATTCAGTGTAATCCAGCCACAGGTTGAAAAGATATAGCCATTTGTTGTAAAGTGCTTATCTCTCCGAGTTGAAGCGTTTTTGATTCGGAGTGGAAATAACTAATGAATTTCATCAAGCTGGTTTCTGCTGTTGAAATATGTTTTTTAGGACATGATTCTGCACAATATATGTCAAATGCAGTGTAATCCAACCACAGGTTCGAAAGATATAGCCATTTGGTCAAAAAGTGCTTATCTCACCGAGTTAAAGCGTTTTTGATTCGGAGGGGAAATAGGTTATGAATTTCATCAAGCTGGTTTCTGCTTTTGGAATATCTTGTTCAGGACATGGTACTGCACAATATATGTCAAATTCAGTGTAATCCAGCCACAAGTTCAAAAGATATAGCATTTCGTTCAAAAAGTGCTTATCTCACCGGGTTGAAGCATCATTGATTCGGAGTGGAAAGAGCTAATGAATTTCATGAAACTGGTTTCTGCTGTTGAAATATGTTTTTTAGGACTTGATTCTGCACAATATATATCAAATTTAGTGTAATCCAGCCACAGGTTCAAAAGATATAGCCATTCGTTCAAAAAAAGCTTATCTCACCGAGTTGAAGCATTTTTGATTCGGAGTGGAAATAACTCGTGAATTTTCAACAAACTGGTTTCGGCTGTTGAAGTATCTTGTTTAGGACATGATTCTGCACAATATGTGTCAAATTCAGTGTAATCCAGCCACAACTTCAAAAGATAGCAATTCGTTCAAAAAGTGCTTAATCACCGGGTTGAAGCATTTTTGATTCGGAGTGGAAATAACAAATGAATTTCATCAAGCTGGTTTCGGCTGTTCAAATATGTTGTTTAGGTCTTGATTCTGCACAATATATGTCAAATTCAGTGTAATCCAGCCACAGGTTGAAAAGATATAGCCATTTGTTGTAAAGTGCTTATCTCTCCGAGTTGAAGCGTTTTTGATTCGGAGTGGAAATAACTAATGAATTTCATCAAGCTGGTTTCTGCTGTTGAAATATGTTTTTTAGGACATGATTCTGCACAATATATGTCAAATGCAGTGTAATCCAACCACAGGTTCGAAAGATATAGCCATTTGGTCAAAAAGTGCTTATCTCACCGAGTTAAAGCGTTTTTGATTCGGAGGGGAAATAGGTTATGAATTTCATCAAGCTGGTTTCTGCTTTTGGAATATCTTGTTCAGGACATGGTACTGCACAATATATGTCAAATTCAGTGTAATCCAGCCACAAGTTCAAAAGATATAGCATTTCGTTCAAAAAGTGCTTATCTCACCGGGTTGAAGCATCATTGATTCGGAGTGGAAAGAGCTAATGAATTTCATGAAACTGGTTTCTGCTGTTGAAATATGTTTTTTAGGACTTGATTCTGCACAATATATGTCAAATTTAGTGTAATCCAGCCACAGGTTCAAAAGATATAGCCATTCGTTCAAAAAAAGCTTATCTCACCGAGTTGAAGCATTTTTGATTCGGAGTGGAAATAACTCGTGAATTTTCAACAAACTGGTTTCGGCTGTTGAAGTATCTTGTTTAGGACATGATTCTGCACAATATGTGTCAAATTCAGTGTAATCCAGCCACAACTTCAAAAGATAGCAATTCGTTCAAAAAGTGCTTAATCACCGGGTTGAAGCATTTTTGATTCGGAGTGGAAATAACAAATGAATTTCATCAAGCTGGTTTCGGCTGTTCAAATATGTTGTTTAGGTCTTGATTCTGCACAATATATGTCAAATTCAGTGTAATCCAGCCACAGGTTGAAAAGATATAGCCATTTGTTGTAAAGTGCTTATCTCTCCGAGTTGAAGCGTTTTTGATTCGGAGTGGAAATAACTAATGAATTTCATCAAGCTGGTTTCTGCTGTTGAAATATGTTTTTTAGGACATGATTCTGCACAATATATGTCAAATGCAGTGTAATCCAACCACAGGTTCGAAAGATATAGCCATTTGGTCAAAAAGTGCTTATCTCACCGAGTTAAAGCGTTTTTGATTCGGAGGGGAAATAGGTTATGAATTTCATCAAGCTGGTTTCTGCTTTTGGAATATGTTGTTTAGGACATGGTACTGCACAATATATGTCAAATTCAGTGTAATCCAGCCACAAGTTCAAAAGATATAGCATTTCGTTCAAAAAGTGCTTATCTCAACGGGTTGAAGCATCAATGATTCGGAGTGGAAAGAGCTAATGAATTTCATGAAACTGGTTTCTGCTGTTGAAATATGTTTTTTAGGACTTGATTCTGCACAATATATGTCAAATTTAGTGTAATCCAGCCACAGGTTCAAAAGATATAGCCATTCGTTCAAAAAAAGCTTATCTCACCGAGTTGAAGCATTTTTGATTCGGAGTGGAAATAACTCGTGAATTTTCAACAAACTGGTTTCGGCTGTTGAAGTATCTTGTTTAGGACATGATTCTGCACAATATGTGTCAAATTCAGTGTAATCCAGCCACAACTTCAAAAGATAGCAATTCGTTCAAAAAGTGCTTAATCACCGGGTTGAAGCATTTTTGATTCGGAGTGGAAATAACAAATGAATTTCATCAAGCTGGTTTCGGCTGTTCAAATATGTTGTTAAGGACATGATTCTGCAAAATATATGTCAAATTCAATGTAATCCAGCCACAGGTTCAAAAGATATAGGTATTCGTTAAAAAAGTGCTTATCTCTCCGAGTTGAAGCTTTTTTTATTCGGATTGGAAATACCTATTGAATTTCATCAAGCTGGTTTCTGTTGTTGACATATCTTGTTCAGGACATGATTCCGCACAGTATATGTCAAATTCAGTGTAATCCAGCCACAAGTTCAAAAGATATAGCCATTCGTTCAAAAAGTGCTTATCTCTCCGAGTTGAAGCTTTTTTTATTCGGATTGGAAATAACTAATGAATTTCATCAAGCTGGTTTCTGCTGTTGAAATATCTTGTTTAGGACATGATTCTGCACAATATATTTCATATTCAGTGTAATCCAGCCACAAGTTCAAAAGATATAGCCATTCGTTCAAAGAAGTGCTAATCTCACCGAGTTGAAGCGTGTTTGATGCAGAGTGGAATAACTAATGAATTTCATCAAGCTGGTTTCTGCTGTTGAAATATATTGTTTCGGACTTGATTCTGCACAATATATGTCAAATTCAGTGTAATCCAGCCACAGGTTCAAAAGATATTGCCATTCGTTCAAAAAAGTGCTTATCTGTCCGAGTTGAAGCGTTTTTGATACAGATTTGAAATAACTAATGAATTTCATGAAGCTGATTTCTGCTGTTGAAATATGTTGTTTAGGACATGATTCTGCACAATATATGTCAAATTCAGTGTAATCCAGCCACCAGTTCAAAAGATATAGCCATTCGTTCAAAGAAGTGCTAATCTCACCGAGTTGAAGCGTGTTTGATACAGAGTGGAAATAACTCATGAATTTCATGAAACTGGTTTCTGCTGTTCAAATATGTTGTTTAGGACATGATTCTGAACAATATATGTCAAATTCAGTGTAATCCAGCCACAGGTTCAAAAGATATAGCCATTCGTTCAAAAAGTGCTTATCTGTCCGAGTTGAAGCGTTTTAAATTCGGAGTGGCAATAGCTAATGAATTTCATCAAACTGGTTTCTGCTGATGGAATATGTTGTTTAGGACATGATTCTGCACAATATATGTCAAATTCAGTGTAATCCAGCCACAGGGTCAAAAGATAGAGCCATTCGTTCAAAAAAGTGCTTATCTGTCCGAGTTGAAGCGTTTTTGATTCGGAGTGGAAATAACTAATGAATTTCATGAAACTGGTTTCGGCTGTTGAAATATGTTGTTTAGGACAAGATTCTGCACAATATATGTCAAATACAGTGTAATCCAGCCACAGGTACAAAAGATATAGCCATTCGTTCAAAAAAGTGCTTAAATGTCCGAGTTGAAGCGTTTTTTATTCGGATTGGAAATAACTAATGAATTTCATCAAGCTGGTTTCTGCTGTTGAAATATCTTGTTTAGGACATGATTCTGCACAATATATTTCATATTCAGTGTAATCCAGCCACAAGTTCAAAAGATATAGCCATTCGTTCAAAGAAGTGCTAATCTCACCGAGTTGAAGCGTGTTTGATGCAGAGTGGAATAACTCATGAATTTCATCAAGCTGGTTTCTGCTGATGGAATATGTTGTTTAGGACATGATTCTGCACAATATATGTCAAATTCAGTGTAATCCAGCCACAGGGTCAAAAGATAGAGCCATTCGTTCAAAAAAGTGCTTATCTGTCCGAGTTGAAGCGTTTTTGATTCGGAGTGGAAATAACTAATGAATTTCATGAAACTGGTTTCGGCTGTTGAAATATGTTGTTAAGGACATGATTCTGCACAATATATGTCAAATACAGTGTAATCCAGCCACAGGTTCAAAAGATATAGCCATTCGTTCAAAAGTGCTTATCTCTCCGAGTTGAAGCTTATTTTATTCGGATTGGAAATACCTATTGAATTCCATCAAGCTGGTTTCTGTTGTTGACATATCTTGTTCAGGACATGATTCTGCACAATATATGTCAAATTCAGTGTAATCCAGCCACAAGTTCAAAAGATATAGCCATTCGTTCAAAGAAGTGCTTATCTCGCCGAGTTGAAGCGTTTTTGATACAGAGTGGCAATATCTCATGAATTTCATCAAGCTGGTTTCTGCTGTTGAAATATGTTGTTTAGGACATGATTCTGCACAATATATTTCAAATTCAGTGTAATCCAGCCACAAGTTCAAAAGATATAGCCATTCGTTCAAAAAGTGCTCATCTCACCAGGTTGAAGCAGAATTGATTCGGAGTGGACATAACTAATGAAATTCATCAAACTGGTTTTTGCCTTTGAAATATGTTGTTTAGGACATGATTCTGCACAATGAGTTACAAATTCAGTGTAATCCAGCCACAAGTTCAAAAGATATAGCCATTCGTTCAAAGAAGTGCTTATCTCACCGAGTTGAAGCGTTTTTGATACAGAGTGGAAATAACTCATGAATTTCATCAAGCTGGTTTCTGCTGATGAAATATGTTGTTTAGGTCTTGATTCTGCACAATATATGTCAAATTCAGTGTAATCCAGCCACAGGTTGAAAAGATATAGCCATTTGTTGTAAAGTGCTTATCTCTCCGAGTTGAAGCGTTTTTGATTCGGAGTGGAAATAACTAATGAATTTCATCAAGCTGGTTTCTGCTGTTGAAATATGTTTTTTAGGACATGATTCTGCACAATATATGTCAAATGCAGTGTAATCCAACCACAGGTTCGAAAGATGTAGCCATTTGGTCAAAAAGTGCTTATCTCACCGAGTTAAAGCGTTTTTGATTCGGAGGGGAAATAGGTTATGAATTTCATCAAGCTGGTTTCTGCTTTTGGAATATGTTGTTTAGGACATGGTACTGCACAATATATGTCAAATTCAGTGTAATCCAGCCACAAGTTCAAAAGATATAGCATTTCGTTCAAAAAGTGCTTATCTCACAGGGTTGAAGCATCATTGATTCGGAGTGGAAAGAGCTAATGAATTTCATGAAACTGGTTTCTGCTGTTGAAATATGTTTTTTAGGACTTGATTCTGCACAATATATGTCAAATTTAGTGTAATCCAGCCACAGGTTCAAAAGATATAGCCATTCGTTCAAAAAAAGCTTATCTCACCGAGTTGAAGCATTTTTGATTCGGAGTGGAAATAACTCGTGAATTTTCAACAAACTGGTTTCGGCTGTTGAAGTATCTTGTTTAGGACATGATTCTGCACAATATGTGTCAAATTCAGTGTAATCCAGCCACAACTTCAAAAGATAGCAATTCGTTCAAAAAGTGCTTAATCACCGGGTTGAAGCATTTTTGATTCGGAGTGGAAATAACAAATGAATTTCATCAAGCTGGTTTCGGCTGTTCAAATATGTTGTTTAGGTCTTGATTCTGCACAATATATGTCAAATTCAGTGTAATCCAGCCACAGGTTGAAAAGATATAGCCATTTGTTGTAAAGTGCTTATCTCTCCGAGTTGAAGCGTTTTTGATTCGGAGTGGAAATAACTAATGAATTTCATCAAGCTGGTTTCTGCTGTTGAAATATGTTTTTTAGGACATGATTCTGCACAATATATGTCAAATGCAGTGTAATCCAACCACAGGTTCGAAAGATATAGCCATTTGGTCAAAAAGTGCTTATCTCACCGAGTTAAAGCGTTTTTGATTCGGAGGGGAAATAGGTTATGAATTTCATCAAGCTGGTTTCTGCTTTTGGAATATGTTGTTTAGGACATGGTACTGCACAATATATGTCAAATTCAGTGTAATCCAGCCACAAGTTCAAAAGATATAGCATTTCGTTCAAAAAGTGCTTATCTCAACGGGTTGAAGCATCAATGATTCGGAGTGGAAAGAGCTAATGAATTTCATGAAACTGGTTTCTGCTGTTGAAATATGTTTTTTAGGACTTGATTCTGCACAATATATGTCAAATTTAGTGTAATCCAGCCACAGGTTCAAAAGATATAGCCATTCGTTCAAAAAAAGCTTATCTCACCGAGTTGAAGCATTTTTGATTCGGAGTGGAAATAACTCGTGAATTTTCAACAAACTGGTTTCGGCTGTTGAAGTATCTTGTTTAGGACATGATTCTGCACAATATGTGTCAAATTCAGTGTAATCCAGCCACAACTTCAAAAGATAGCAATTCGTTCAAAAAGTGCTTAATCACCGGGTTGAAGCATTTTTGATTCGGAGTGGAAATAACAAATGAATTTCATCAAGCTGGTTTCGGCTGTTCAAATATGTTGTTAAGGACATGATTCTGCAAAATATATGTCAAATTCAATGTAATCCAGCCACAGGTTCAAAAGATATAGGTATTCGTTAAAAAAGTGCTTATCTCTCCGAGTTGAAGCTTTTTTTATTCGGATTGGAAATACCTATTGAATTTCATCAAGCTGGTTTCTGTTGTTGACATATCTTGTTCAGGACATGATTCCGCACAGTATATGTCAAATTCAGTGTAATCCAGCCACAAGTTCAAAAGATATAGCCATTCGTTCAAAAAGTGCTTATCTCTCCGAGTTGAAGCTTTTTTTATTCGGATTGGAAATAACTAATGAATTTCATCAAGCTGGTTTCTGCTGTTGAAATATCTTGTTTAGGACATGATTCTGCACAATATATTTCATATTCAGTGTAATCCAGCCACAAGTTCAAAAGATATAGCCATTCGTTCAAAGAAGTGCTAATCTCACCGAGTTGAAGCGTGTTTGATGCAGAGTGGAATAACTAATGAATTTCATCAAGCTGGTTTCTGCTGTTGAAATATATTGTTTCGGACTTGATTCTGCACAATATATGTCAAATTCAGTGTAATCCAGCCACAGGTTCAAAAGATATTGCCATTCGTTCAAAAAAGTGCTTATCTGTCCGAGTTGAAGCGTTTTTGATACAGATTTGAAATAACTAATGAATTTCATGAAGCTGATTTCTGCTGTTGAAATATGTTGTTTAGGACATGATTCTGCACAATATATGTCAAATTCAGTGTAATCCAGCCACAAGTTCAAAAGATATAGCCATTCGTTCAAAGAAGTGCTAATCTCACCGAGTTGAAGCGTGTTTGATACAGAGTGGAAATAACTCATGAATTTCATGAAACTGGTTTCTGCTGTTCAAATATGTTGTTTAGGACATGATTCTGAACAATATATGTCAAATTCAGTGTAATCCAGCCACAGGTTCAAAAGATATAGCCATTCGTTCAAAAAGTGCTTATCTGTCCGAGTTGAAGCGTTTTAAATTCGGAGTGGCAATAGCTAATGAATTTCATCAAACTGGTTTCTGCTGATGGAATATGTTGTTTAGGACATGATTCTGCACAATATATGTCAAATTCAGTGTAATCCAGCCACAGGGTCAAAAGATAGAGCCATTCGTTCAAAAAAGTGCTTATCTGTCCGAGTTGAAGCGTTTTTGATTCGGAGTGGAAATAACTAATGAATTTCATGAAACTGGTTTCGGCTGTTGAAATATGTTGTTTAGGACAAGATTCTGCACAATATATGTCAAATACAGTGTAATCCAGCCACAGGTACAAAAGATATAGCCATTCGTTCAAAAAAGTGCTTATCTGTCCGAGTTGAAGCGTTTTTGATTCGGAGTGGAAATAACTAATGAATTTCATCAAGCTGGTTTCTGCTGTTGAAATATCTTGTTTAGGACATGATTCTGCACAATATATTTCATATTCAGTGTAATCCAGCCACAAGTTCAAAAGATATAGCCATTCGTTCAAAGAAGTGCTAATCTCACCGAGTTGAAGCGTTTTTGATACAGAGTGGCAATATCTCATGAATTTCATCAAGCTGGTTTCTGCTGTTGAAATATGTTGTTTAGGACATGATTCTGCACAATATATTTCAAATTCAGTGTAATCCAGCCACAAGTTCAAAAGATATAGCCATTCGTTCAAAAAGTGCTCATCTCACCAGGTTGAAGCAGAATTGATTCGGAGTGGACATAACTAATGAAATTCATCAAACTGGTTTTTGCCTTTGAAATATGTTGTTTAGGACATGATTCTGCACAATGAGTTACAAATTCAGTGTAATCCAGCCACAAGTTCAAAAGATATAGCCATTCGTTCAAAGAAGTGCTTATCTCACCGAGTTGAAGCGTTTTTGATACAGAGTGGAAATAACTCATGAATTTCATCAAGCTGGTTTCTGCTGATGAAATATGTTGTTTAGGTCTTGATTCTGCACAATATATGTCAAATTCAGTGTAATCCAGCCACAGGTTGAAAAGATATAGCCATTTGTTGTAAAGTGCTTATCTCTCCGAGTTGAAGCGTTTTTGATTCGGAGTGGAAATAACTAATGAATTTCATCAAGCTGGTTTCTGCTGTTGAAATATGTTTTTTAGGACATGATTCTGCACAATATATGTCAAATGCAGTGTAATCCAACCACAGGTTCGAAAGATATAGCCATTTGGTCAAAAAGTGCTTATCTCACCGAGTTAAAGCGTTTTTGATTCGGAGGGGAAATAGGTTATGAATTTCATCAAGCTGGTTTCTGCTTTTGGAATATCTTGTTCAGGACATGGTACTGCACAATATATGTCAAATTCAGTGTAATCCAGCCACAAGTTCAAAAGATATAGCATTTCGTTCAAAAAGTGCTTATCTCACCGGGTTGAAGCATCATTGATTCGGAGTGGAAAGAGCTAATGAATTTCATGAAACTGGTTTCTGCTGTTGAAATATGTTTTTTAGGACTTGATTCTGCACAATATATGTCAAATTTAGTGTAATCCAGCCACAGGTTCAAAAGATATAGCCATTCGTTCAAAAAGTGCTTATCTCAAGGAGTTGAAGCATTTTTGATTCGGAGTGGAAATAACTCGTGAATTTTCAACAAACTGGTTTCGGCTGTTGAAGTATCTTGTTTAGGACATGATTCTGCACAATATGTGTCAAATTCAGTGTAATCCAGCCACAACTTCAAAAGATAGCAATTCGTTCAAAAAGTGCTTAATCACCGGGTTGAAGCATTTTTGATTCGGAGTGGAAATAACAAATGAATTTCATCAAGCTGGTTTCGGCTGTTCAAATATGTTGTTTAGGTCTTGATTCTGCACAATATATGTCAAATTCAGTGTAATCCAGCCACAGGTTGAAAAGATATAGCCATTTGTTGTAAAGTGCTTATCTCTCCGAGTTGAAGCGTTTTTGATTCGGAGTGGAAATAACTAATGAATTTCATCAAGCTGGTTTCTGCTGTTGAAATATGTTTTTTAGGACATGATTCTGCACAATATATGTCAAATGCAGTGTAATCCAACCACAGGTTCGAAAGATATAGCCATTTGGTCAAAAAGTGCTTATCTCACCGAGTTAAAGCGTTTTTGATTCGGAGGGGAAATAGGTTATGAATTTCATCAAGCTGGTTTCTGCTTTTGGAATATCTTGTTCAGGACATGGTACTGCACAATATATGTCAAATTCAGTGTAATCCAGCCACAAGTTCAAAAGATATAGCATTTCGTTCAAAAAGTGCTTATCTCAACGGGTTGAAGCATCAATGTTTCGGAGTGGAAAGAGCTAATGAATTTCATGAAACTGGTTTCTGCTGTTGAAATATGTTTTTTAGGACTTGATTCTGCACAATATATGTCAAATTTAGTGTAATCCAGCCACAGGTTCAAAAGATATAGCCATTCGTTCAAAAAAAGCTTATCTCACCGAGTTGAAGCATTTTTGATTCGGAGTGGAAATAACTCGTGAATTTTCAACAAACTGGTTTCGGCTGTTGAAGTATCTTGTTTAGGACATGATTCTGCACAATATGTGTCAAATTCAGTGTAATCCAGCCACAACTTCAAAAGATAGCAATTCGTTCAAAAAGTGCTTAATCACCGGGTTGAAGCATTTTTGATTCGGAGTGGAAATAACAAATGAATTTCATCAAGCTGGTTTCGGCTGTTCAAATATGTTGTTAAGGACATGATTCTGCAAAATATATGTCAAATTCAATGTAATCCAGCCACAGGTTCAAAAGATATAGGTATTCGTTAAAAAAGTGCTTATCTCTCCGAGTTGAAGCTTTTTTTATTCGGATTGGAAATACCTATTGAATTTCATCAAGCTGGTTTCTGTTGTTGACATATCTTGTTCAGGACATGATTCCGCACAGTATATGTCAAATTCAGTGTAATCCAGCCACAAGTTCAAAAGATATAGCCATTCGTTCAAAAAGTGCTTATCTCTCCGAGTTGAAGCTTTTTTTATTCGGATTGGAAATAACTAATGAATTTCATCAAGCTGGTTTCTGCTGTTGAAATATCTTGTTTAGGACATGATTCTGCACAATATATTTCATATTCAGTGTAATCCAGCCACAAGTTCAAAAGATATAGCCATTCGTTCATAGAAGTGCTAATCTCACCGAGTTGAAGCGTGTTTGATGCAGAGTGGAATAACTAATGAATTTCATCAAGCTGGTTTCTGCTGTTGAAATATATTGTTTCGGACTTGATTCTGCACAATATATGTCAAATTCAGTGTAATCCAGCCACAGGTTCAAAAGATATTGCCATTCGTTCAAAAAAGTGCTTATCTGTCCGAGTTGAAGCGTTTTTGATACAGATTTGAAATAACTAATGAATTTCATGAAGCTGATTTCTGCTGTTGAAATATGTTGTTTAGGACATGATTCTGCACAATATATGTCAAATTCAGTGTAATCCAGCCACAAGTTCAAAAGATATAGCCATTCGTTCAAAGAAGTGCTAATCTCACCGAGTTGAAGCGTGTTTGATACAGAGTGGAAATAACTCATGAATTTCATGAAACTGGTTTCTGCTGTTCAAATATGTTGTTTAGGACATGATTCTGAACAATATATGTCAAATTCAGTGTAATCCAGCCACAGGTTCAAAAGATATAGCCATTCGTTCAAAAAGTGCTTATCTGTCCGAGTTGAAGCGTTTTAAATTCGGAGTGGCAATAGCTAATGAATTTCATCAAACTGGTTTCTGCTGATGGAATATGTTGTTTAGGACATGATTCTGCACAATATATGTCAAATTCAGTGTAATCCAGCCACAGGGTCAAAAGATAGAGCCATTCGTTCAAAAAAGTGCTTATCTGTCCGAGTTGAAGCGTTTTTGATTCGGAGTGGAAATAACTAATGAATTTCATCAAGCTGGTTTCGGCTGTTGAAATATGTTGTTTAGGACAAGATTCTGCACAATATATGTCAAATACAGTGTAATCCAGCCACAGGTACAAAAGATATAGCCATTCGTTCAAAAAAGTGCTTAAATGTCCGAGTTGAAGCGTTTTTTATTCGGATTGGAAATAACTAATGAATTTCATCAAGCTGGTTTCTGCTGTTGAAATATCTTGTTTAGGACATGATTCTGCACAATATATTTCATATTCAGTGTAATCCAGCCACAAGTTCAAAAGATATAGCCATTCGTTCAAAGAAGTGCTAATCTCACCGAGTTGAAGCGTGTTTGATGCAGAGTGGAATAACTCATGAATTTCATCAAGCTGGTTTCTGCTGATGGAATATGTTGTTTAGGACATGATTCTGCACAATATATGTCAAATTCAGTGTAATCCAGCCACAGGGTCAAAAGATAGAGCCATTCGTTCAAAAAAGTGCTTATCTGTCCGAGTTGAAGCGTTTTTGATTCGGAGTGGAAATAACTAATGAATTTCATCAAGCTGGTTTCTGCTGTTGAAATATGTTGTTAAGGACATGATTCTGCACAATATATGTCAAATACAGTGTAATCCAGCCACAGGTTCAAAAGATATAGCCATTCGTTCAAAAGTGCTTATCTCTCCGAGTTGAAGCTTATTTTATTCGGATTGGAAATACCTATTGAATTCCATCAAGCTGGTTTCTGTTGTTGACATATCTTGTTCAGGACATGATTCCGCACGATATATGTCAAATTCAGTGTAATCCAGCCACAAGTTCAAAAGATATAGCCATTCGTTCAAAAAGTGCTTTTCTCTCCCAGTTGAAGCTTTTTTTATTCGGATTGGAAATAACTAATGAATTTCATCAAGCTGGTTTATGCTGTTGAAATATGTTGTTTAGGACATGATTCTGCACAATATATTTCAAATTCAGTGTAATCCAGCCACAAGTTCAAAAGATATAGCCATTCGTTCAAAGAAGTTCTAATCTCACCGAGTTGAAGCGTGTTTGATACAGAGTGGAAATAACTAATGAATTTCATCAAGCTGGTTTCTGCTGTTGAAATATGTTGTTTAGGACTTGATTCTGCACAATATATGTCAAATTCAGTGTAATCCAGCCACAGGTTCAAAAGATATTGCCATTCGTTCAAAAAAGTGCTTATCTGTCCGAGTTGAAGCGTTTTTGATTCGGAGTGGAAATAACTAATGAATTTCATGAAACTGGTGTCGGCTGTTGAAATATGTTGTTTAGGACAAGATTCTGCACAATATATGTCAAATTCAGTGTAATCCAGCCACAGGTTTAAAATATATAGCCATTCGTTCAAAAGTGCTTATCTCTCCGAGTTTAAGCATTTTTGATTCGGAGTGGAAATACCTATTGAATTTCATCAAGCTGGTTTCTGTTGTTGACATATCTTGTTCAGGACATGATTCCGCACAATATATGTCAAATTCAGTGTAATCCAGCCACAAGTTCAAAAGATATAGCCATTCGTTCAATAAGTGCTTATGTCACTGGGTTGAAGCATAATTGATTCGGAGTGGAAATAACTAATGAATTTCATCAAGCTGGTTTCTGCTGTTGACATATGTTGTTAAGGACATGATTCTTCAAAATATATGTCAAATTCAGTGTAATCCAGCCACAGGTTCAAAAGATATAGCCATTCGTTCAAAAAATGCTTATCTCCGAGTTGAAGCATTTTTGATTCGAAGTGGAAATAACTAATGAATTTCATCAAGCTGGTTTCTGCTGATGAAATATGTTTTTAAGGACATGATTCTGCACAATATATGTCAAATTCAGTGTAATCCAGCCACAAGTTCAAAAGATATAGCCATTCGTTCAAAGAAGTGCTTATCTCGCCGAGTTGAAGCGTTTTTGATACAGAGTGGCAATATCTCATGAATTTCATCAAGCTGGTTTCTGCTGTTGAAATATGTTGTTTAGGACATGATTCTGCACAATATATTTCAAATTCAGTGTAATCCAGCCACAAGTTCAAAAGATATAGCCATTCGTTCAAAAAGTGCTCATCTCACCAGGTTGAAGCAGAATTGATTCGGAGTGGACATAACTAATGAAATTCATCAAACTGGTTTTTGCCTTTGAAATATGTTGTTTAGGACATGATTCTGCACAATGAGTTACAAATTCAGTGTAATCCAGCCACAAGTTCAAAAGATATAGCCATTCGTTCAAAGAAGTGCTTATCTCACCGAGTTGAAGCGTTTTTGATACAGAGTGGAAATAACTCATGAATTTCATCAAGCTGGTTTCTGCTGATGAAATATGTTGTTTAGGTCTTGATTCTGCACAATATATGTCAAATTCAGTGTAATCCAGCCACAGGTTGAAAAGATATAGCCATTTGTTGTAAAGTGCTTATCTCTCCGAGTTGAAGCGTTTTTGATTCGGAGTGGAAATAACTAATGAATTTCATCAAGCTGGTTTCTGCTGTTGAAATATGTTTTTTAGGACATGATTCTGCACAATATATGTCAAATGCAGTGTAATCCAACCACAGGTTCGAAAGATATAGCCATTTGGTCAAAAAGTGCTTATCTCACCGAGTTAAAGCGTTTTTGATTCGGAGGGGAAATAGGTTATGAATTTCATCAAGCTGGTTTCTGCTTTTGGAATATGTTGTTTAGGACATGGTACTGCACAATATATGTCAAATTCAGTGTAATCCAGCCACAAGTTCAAAAGATATAGCATTTCGTTCAAAAAGTGCTTATCTCACCGGGTTGAAGCATCATTGATTCGGAGTGGAAAGAGCTAATGAATTTCATGAAACTGGTTTCTGCTGTTGAAATATGTTTTTTAGGACTTGATTCTGCACAATATATGTCAAATTTAGTGTAATCCAGCCACAGGTTCAAAAGATATAGCCATTCGTTCAAAAAAAGCTTATCTCACCGAGTTGAAGCATTTTTGATTCGGAGTGGAAATAACTCGTGAATTTTCAACAAACTGGTTTCGGCTGTTGAAGTATCTTGTTTAGGACATGATTCTGCACAATATGTGTCAAATTCAGTGTAATCCAGCCACAACTTCAAAAGATAGCAATTCGTTCAAAAAGTGCTTAATCACCGGGTTGAAGCATTTTTGATTCGGAGTGGAAATAACAAATGAATTTCATCAAGCTGGTTTCGGCTGTTCAAATATGTTGTTTAGGTCTTGATTCTGCACAATATATGTCAAATTCAGTGTAATCCAGCCACAGGTTGAAAAGATATAGCCATTTGTTGTAAAGTGCTTATCTCTCCGAGTTGAAGCGTTTTTGATTCGGAGTGGAAATAACTAATGAATTTCATCAAGCTGGTTTCTGCTGTTGAAATATGTTTTTTAGGACATGATTCTGCACAATATATGTCAAATGCAGTGTAATCCAACCACAGGTTCGAAAGATATAGCCATTTGGTCAAAAAGTGCTTATCTCACCGAGTTAAAGCGTTTTTGATTCGGAGGGGAAATAGGTTATGAATTTCATCAAGCTGGTTTCTGCTTTTGGAATATGTTGTTTAGGACATGGTACTGCACAATATATGTCAAATTCAGTGTAATCCAGCCACAAGTTCAAAAGATATAGCATTTCGTTCAAAAAGTGCTTATCTCAACGGGTTGAAGCATCAATGATTCGGAGTGGAAAGAGCTAATGAATTTCATGAAACTGGTTTCTGCTGTTGAAATATGTTTTTTAGGACTTGATTCTGCACAATATATGTCAAATTTAGTGTATCCAGCCACAGGTTCAAAAGATATAGCCATTCGTTCAAAAAAAGCTTATCTCACCGAGTTGAAGCATTTTTGATTCGGAGTGGAAATAACTCGTGAATTTTCAACAAACTGGTTTCGGCTGTTGAAGTATCTTGTTTAGGACATGATTCTGCACAATATGTGTCAAATTCAGTGTAATCCAGCCACAACTTCAAAAGATAGCAATTCGTTCAAAAAGTGCTTAATCACCGGGTTGAAGCATTTTTGATTCGGAGTGGAAATAACAAATGAATTTCATCAAGCTGGTTTCGGCTGTTCAAATATGCTGTTAAGGACATGATTCTGCAAAATATATGTCAAATTCAATGTAATCCAGCCACAGGTTCAAAAGATATAGGTATTCGTTAAAAAAGTGCTTATCTCTCCGAGTTGAAGCTTTTTTTATTCGGATTGGAAATACCTATTGAATTTCATCAAGCTGGTTTCTGTTGTTGACATATCTTGTTCAGGACATGATTCCGCACAGTATATGTCAAATTCAGTGTAATCCAGCCACAGGGTCAAAAGATAGAGCCATTCGTTCAAAAAAGTGCTTATCTGTCCGAGTTGAAGCGTTTTTGATTCGGAGTGGAAATAACTAATGAATTTCATGAAACTGGTTTCGGCTGTTGAAATATGTTGTTTAGGACAAGATTCTGCACAATATATGTCAAATACAGTGTAATCCAGCCACAGGTTCAAAAGATATAGCCATTCGTTCAAAAGTGCTTATCTCACCGAGTTGAAGCATTTTTGATTCGGAGTGGAAATAACTAATGAATTTCATCAAGATGGTTTCGGCTGTTGAAATATGTTGTTAAGGACATGATTCTGCACAATATATGTCAAATTCAATGTAATCCAGCCACAGGTTCAAAAGATATAGCTATTCGTTCAAAAAGTGCTTATCTCTCCGAGTTGAAGCTTATTTTATTCGGATTGGAAATACCTATTGAATTCCATCAAGCTGGTTTCTGTTGTTGACATATCTTGTTCAGGACATGATTCCGCACGATATATGTCAAATTCAGTGTAATCCAGCCACAAGTTCAAAAGATATAGCCATTCGTTCAAAAAGTGCTTTTCTCTCCCAGTTGAAGCTTTTTTTATTCGGATTGGAAATAACTAATGAATTTCATCAAGCTGGTTTATGCTGTTGAAATATGTTGTTTAGGACATGATTCTGCACAATATATTTCAAATTCAGTGTAATCCAGCCACAAGTTCAAAAGATATAGCCATTCGTTCAAAGAAGTTCTAATCTCACCGAGTTGAAGCGTGTTTGATACAGAGTGGAAATAACTAATGAATTTCATCAAGCTGGTTTCTGCTGTTGAAATATGTTGTTTAGGACTTGATTCTGCACAAAATATGTGAAATTCAGTGTAATCCAGCCACAGGTTCAAAAGATATTGCCATTCGTTCAAAAAAGTGCTTATCTGTCCGAGTTGAAGCGTTTTTGATTCGGAGTGGAAATAACTAATGAATTTCATGAAACTGGTGTCGGCTGTTGAAATATGTTGTTTAGGACAAGATTCTGCACAATATATGTCAAATTCAGTGTAATCCAGCCACAGGTTTAAAATATATAGCCATTCGTTCAAAAGTGCTTATCTCTCCGAGTTTAAGCATTTTTGATTCGGAGTGGAAATACCTATTGAATTTCATCAAGCTGGTTTCTGTTGTTGACATATCTTGTTCAGGACATGATTCCGCACAATATATGTCAAATTCAGTGTAATCCAGCCACAAGTTCAAAAGATATAGCCATTCGTTCAATAAGTGCTTATGTCACTGGGTTGAAGCATAATTGATTCGGAGTGGAAATAACTAATGAATTTCATCAAGCTGGTTTCTGCTGTTGACATATGTTGTTAAGGACATGATTCTTCAAAATATATGTCAAATTCAGTGTAATCCAGCCACAGGTTCAAAAGATATAGCCATTCGTTCAAAAAATGCTTATTTCCGAGTTGAAGCATTTTTGATTCGAAGTGGAAATAACTAATGAATTTCATCAAGCTGGTTTCTGCTGTTGAAATATGTTTTTAAGGACATGATTCTGCACAATATATGTCAAATTCAGTGTAATCCAGCCACAAGTTCAAAAGATATAGCCATTCGTTCAAAGAAGTGCTTATCTCGCCGAGTTGAAGCGTTTTTGATACAGAGTGGCAATATCTCATGAATTTCATCAAGCTGGTTTCTGCTGTTGAAATATGTTGTTTAGGACATGATTCTGCACAATATATTTCAAATTCAGTGTAATCCAGCCACAAGTTCAAAAGATATAGCCATTCGTTCAAAAAGTGCTCATCTCACCAGGTTGAAGCAGAATTGATTCGGAGTGGACATAACTAATGAAATTCATCAAAATGGTTTTTGCCTTTGAAATATGTTGTTTAGGACATGATTCTGCACAATGAGTTACAAATTCAGTGTAATCCAGCCACAAGTTCAAAAGATATAGCCATTCGTTCAAAGAAGTGCTTATCTCTCCGAGTTGAAGCGTTTTTGATACAGAGTGGAAATAACTCATGAATTTCATCAAGCTGGTTTCTGCTGATGAAATATGTTGTTTAGGTCTTGATTCTGCACAATATATGTCAAATTCAGTGTAATCCAGCCACAGGTTGAAAAGATATAGCCATTTGTTGTAAAGTGCTTATCTCTCCGAGTTGAAGCGTTTTTGATTCGGAGTGGAAATAACTAATGAATTTCATCAAGCTGGTTTCTGCTGTTGAAATATGTTTTTTAGGACATAATTCTGCACAATATATGTCAAATGCAGTGTAATCCAACCACAGGTTCGAAAGATATAGCCATTTGGTCAAAAAGTGCTTATCTCACCGAGTTAAAGCGTTTTTGATTCGGAGGGGAAATAGGTTATGAATTTCATCAAGCTGGTTTCTGCTTTTGGAATATGTTGTTTAGGACATGGTACTGCACAATATATGTCAAATTCAGTGTAATCCAGCCACAAGTTCAAAAGATATAGCATTTCGTTCAAAAAGTGCTTATCTCACCGTGTTGAAGCATCATTGATTCGGAGTGGAAAGAGCTAATGAATTTCATGAAACTGGTTTCTACTGTTGAAATATGTTTTTTAGGACTTGATTCTGCACAATATATGTCAAATTTAGTGTAATCCAGCCATAGGTTCAAAAGATATAGCCATTCGTTCAAAAAAAGCTTATCTCACCGAGTTGAAGCATTTTTGATTCGGAGTGGAAATAACTCGTGAATTTTCAACAAACTGGTTTCGGCTGTTGAAGTATCTTGTTTAGGACATGATTCTGCACAATATGTGTCAAATTCAGTGTAATCCAGCCACAACTTCAAAAGATAGCAATTCGTTCAAAAAGTGCTTAATCACCGGGTTGAAGCATTTTTGATTCGGAGTGGAAATAACAAATGAATTTCATCAAGCTGGTTTCGGCTGTTCAAATATGTTGTTAAGGACATGATTCTGCAAAATATATGTCAAATTCAATGTAATCCAGCCACAGATTCAAAACATATAGGTATTCGTTAAAAAAGTGCTTATCTCTCCGAGTTGAAGCTTTTTTTATTCGGATTGGAAATACCTATTGAATTTCATCAAGCTGGTTTCTGTTGTTGACATATCTTGTTCAGGACATGATTCCGCACAGTATATGTCAAATTCAGTGTAATCCAGCCACAAGTTCAAAAGATATAGCCATTCGTTCAAAAAGTGCTTATCTCTCCGAGTTGAAGCTTTTTTTATTTGGATTGGAAATAACTAATGAATTTCATCAAGCTGGTTTCTGCTGTTGAAATATCTTGTTTAGGACATGATTCTGCACAATATATTTCATATTCAGTGTAATCCAGCCACAAGTTCAAAAGATATAGCCATTCGTTCAAAGAAGTGCTAATCTCACCGAGTTGAAGCGTGTTTGATGCAGAGTGGAATAACTAATGAATTTCATCAAGCTGGTTTCTGCTGTTGAAATATATTGTTTCGGACTTGATTCTGCACAATATATGTCAAATTCAGTGTAATCCAGCCACAGGTTCAAAAGATATTGCCATTCGTTCAAAAAAGTGCTTATCTGTCCGAGTTGAAGCGTTTTTGATACAGATTTGAAATAACTAATGAATTTCATGAAGCTGATTTCTGCTGTTGAAATATGTTGTTTAGGACATGATTCTGCACAATATATGTCAAATTCAGTGTAATCCAGCCACAAGTTCAAAAGATATAGCCATTCGTTCAAAGAAGTGCTAATCTCACCGAGTTGAAGCGTGTTTGATACAGAGTGGAAATAACTCATGAATTTCATGAAACTGGTTTCTGCTGTTCAAATATGTTGTTTAGGACATGATTCTGAACAATATATGTCAAATTCAGTGTAATCCAGCCACAGGTTCAAAAGATATAGCCATTCGTTCAAAAAGTGCTTATCTGTCCGAGTTGAAGCGTTTTAAATTCGGAGTGGCAATAGCTAATGAATTTCATCAAACTGGTTTCTGCTGATGGAATATGTTGTTTAGGACATGATTCTGCACAATATATGTCAAATTCAGTGTAATCCAGCCACAGGGTCAAAAGATAGAGCCATTCGTTCAAAAAAGTGCTTATCTGTCCGAGTTGAAGCGTTTTTGATTCGGAGTGGAAATAACTAATGAATTTCATGAAACTGGTTTCGGCTGTTGAAATATGTTGTTTAGGACAAGATTCTGCACAATATATGTCAAATACAGTGTAATCCAGCCACAGGTTCAAAAGATATAGCCATTCGTTCAAAAGTGCTTATCTCACCGAGTTGAAGCATTTTTGATTCGGAGTGGAAATAACTAATGAATTTCATCAAGATGGTTTCGGCTGTTGAAATATGTTGTTAAGGACATGATTCTGCACAATATATGTCAAATTCAATGTAATCCAGCCACAGGTTCAAAAGATATAGCTATTCGTTCAAAAAGTGCTTATCTCTCCGAGTTGAAGCTTCTTTTATTCGGATTGGAAATACCTATTGAATTCCATCAAGCTGGTTTCTGTTGTTGACATATCTTGTTCAGGACATGATTCCGCACGATATATGTCAAATTCAGTGTAATCCAGCCACAAGTTCAAAAGATATAGCCATTCGTTCAAAAAGTGCTTTTCTCTCCCAGTTGAAGCTTTTTTTATTCGGATTGGAAATAACTAATGAATTTCATCAAGCTGGTTTATGCTGTTGAAATATGTTGTTTAGGACATGATTCTGCACAATATATTTCAAATTCAGTGTAATCCAGCCACAAGTTCAAAAGATATAGCCATTCGTTCAAAGAAGTTCTAATCTCACCGAGTTGAAGCGTGTTTGATACAGAGTGGAAATAACTAATGAATTTCATCAAGCTGGTTTCTGCTGTTGAAATATGTTGTTTAGGACTTGATTCTGCACAATATATGTCAAATTCAGTGTAATCCAGCCACAGGTTCAAAAGATATTGCCATTCGTTCAAAAAAGTGCTTATCTGTCCGAGTTGAAGCGTTTTTGATTCGGAGTGGAAATAACTAATGAATTTCATGAAACTGGTGTCGGCTGTTGAAATATGTTGTTTAGGACAAGATTCTGCACAATATATGTCAAATTCAGTGTAATCCAGCCACAGGTTTAAAATATATAGCCATTCGTTCAAAAGTGCTTATCTCTCCGAGTTGAAGCATTTTTGATTCGGAGTGGAAATACCTATTGAATTTCATCAAGCTGGTTTCTGTTGTTGACATATCTTGTTCAGGACATGATTCCGCACAATATATGTCAAATTCAGTGTAATCCAGCCACAAGTTCAAAAGATATAGCCATTCGTTCAAAGAAGTGCTTATGTCACTGGGTTGAAGCATAATTGATTCGGAGTGGAAATAACTAATGAATTTCATCAAGCTGGTTTCTGCTGTTGAAATATGTTGTTTAGGACTTGATTCTGCACAATATATGTCAAATTCAGTGTAATCCAGCCACAGGTTCAAAAGATATTGCCATTCGTTCAAAAAAGTGCTTTTCTGTCCGAGTTGAAGCGTTTTTGATTCGGAGTGGAAATACCTATTGAATTTCATCAAGCTGGTTTCTGTTGTTGACATATCTTGTTCAGGACATGATTCCACACAATATATGTCAAATTCAGTGTAATCCAGCCACAAGTTCAAAAGATATAGCCATTCGTTCAATAAGTGCTTATGTCACTGGGTTGAAGCATAATTGATTCGGAGTGGAAATAACTAATGAATTTCATCAAGCTGGTTTCTGCTGTTGAAATAAGTTGTTTAGGACATGATTCTGCACAATATATTTCAAATTCAGTGTAATCCAGCCACAAGTTCAAAAGATATAGCCATTCGTTCAAAGAACTGCTAATCTCACCGAGTTAAAGCGTTTTTGATAAAGAGTGGAAATAACTAATGAATTTCATCAAGCTGGTTTCTGCTGTTGAAATATGTTGTTTAGGACTTGATTCTGCACAATATATGTCAAATTCAGTGTAATCCAGCCACAGGTTCAAAAGATATAGCCATTCGTTCAAAAAAGTGCTTATCTCACCGAGTTGAAGCGTTTTTGATACAGATTCGAAATAACTCATGAATTTCATGAAGCTGATTTCCGCTGTTGAAATATGTTGTTTAGGACATGATTCTGCACAATATATGTCAAATTCAGTGTAATCCAGCCACAGGTTCAAAAGACATAGCCATTCGTTCAAAAAAGTGCTTATCTGTCCGAGTTGAAGCGTTTTTGATTCGGAGTGGAAATAACTATTGAATTTAATCAACCTGGTTTCTGTTGTTGACATATCTTGTTTAGGACATGATTCTGCACAATATGATTCAAATTCAGTGTAATCCAGCTACAAGTTCAAAAGATATAGTAATTCGTTCAAAAAGTGCTTATGTCACTGGGTTGAAGCATAATTGATTCGGAGTGGAAATAAATAATGAATTTCATCAAGCTGGTTTCTGCTGTTGAAATAAGTTGTTTAGGACATGATTCTGCACAACATATGTCAAATTCAGTGTAATCCAGCCAGAAGTTCAAAAGATATAGCCATTCGTTCAAAGAAGTGCTAATCTCACCGAGTTAAAGCGTTTTTGATACAGAGTGGAAATAACTAATGAATTTCATCAAGCTGGTTTCTGCTGTTGAAATATGTTGTTTAGGACTTGATTCTGCACAATATATGTCAAATTCAGTGTAATCCAGCCACAGGTTCAAAAGATATTGCCATTCGTTCAAAAAAGTGCTTATCTGTCCGAGTTGAAGCGTTTTTGATTCGGAGTGGAAATAACTAATGATGTTCATGAAACTGGTTTCGGCTGTTGAAATATGTTGTTTAGGACAAGATTCTGCACAATATATGTCAAATTCAGTGTAATCCAGCCACAGGTTCAAAAGATATAGCAATTCGTTCAAAAGTGCTTATCTCTCCGAGTTTAAGCATTTTTGATTCGGAGTGGAAATACCTATTGAATTTCATCAAGCTGGTTTCTGTTGTTGACATATCTTGTTCAGGACATGATTCCGCACAATATATGTCAAATTCAGTGTAATCCAGCCACAAGTTCAAAAGATATAGCCATTCGTTCAATAAGTGCTTATGTCACTGGGTTGAAGCATAATTGATTCGGAGTGGAAATAACTAATGAATTTCATCAAGCTGGTTTCTGCTGTTGAAATAAGTTGTTTAGGACATGATTCTGCACAATATATTTCAAATTCAGTGTAATCCAGCCACAAGTTCAAAAGATATAGCCATTCGTTCAAAGAAGTGCTAATCTCACCGAGTTAAAGCGTTTTTGATAAAGAGTGGAAATAACTAATGAATTTCATCAAGCTGGTTTCTGCTGTTGAAATATGTTGTTTAGGACTTGATTCTGCACAATATATGTCAAATTCAGTGTAATCCAGCCACAGGTTCAAAAGATATAGCCATTCTTTCAAAAAAGTGCTTCTCTGTCCGAGTTGAAGCGTTTTTGATTCGGAGTGGAAATAACTATTGAATTTAATCAAGCTGGTTTCTGTTGTTGACATATCTTGTTTAGGACATAATTCTGCACAATATATGTCAAATTCAGTGTAATCCAGCCACAGGTTCAAAAGATATAGCCATTCGTTCAAAAGTGCTTATTTCTCCGAGTAGAAGCATTTTTGATTCGGAGTGGAAATACCTATTGAATTTCATCAAGTTGGTATCTGTTGTTGACATATCTTGTTCAGGACATGATTCTGCACAATATATGTCAAATTCAGTGTAATCCAGCCACAAGTTCAAAAGATATAGCCATTCGTTCAATAAGTGCTTATGTCACTGGGTTGAAGCATAATTGATTCGGAGTGGAAATAAATAATGAATTTCATCAAGCTGGTTTCTGCTGTTGAAATAAGTTGTTTAGGACATGATTCTGCACAATATATTTCAAATTCAGTGTAATCCAGCCACAAGTTCAAAAGATATAGCCATTCGTTCAAAAAGTGCTCATCTCACCAGGTTGAAGCAGAATTGATTCGGAGTGGACATAACTAATGAAATTCATCAAACTGGTTTTTGCCTTTGAAATATGTTGTTTAGGACATGATTCTGCACAATGAGTTACAAATTCAGTGTAATCCAGCCACAAGTTCAAAAGATATAGCCATTCGTTCAAAGAAGTGCTTATCTCACCGAGTTGAAGCGTTTTTGATACAGAGTGGAAATAACTCATGAATTTCATCAAGCTGGTTTCTGCTGATGAAATATGTTGTTTAGGTCTTGATTCTGCACAATATATGTCAAATTCAGTGTAATCCAGCCACAGGTTGAAAAGATATAGCCATTTGTTGTAAAGTGCTTATCTCTCCGAGTTGAAGCGTTTTTGATTCGGAGTGGAAATAACTAATGAATTTCATCAAGCTGGTTTCTGCTGTTGAAATATGTTTTTTAGGACATAATTCTGCACAATATATGTCAAATGCAGTGTAATCCAACCACAGGTTCGAAAGATATAGCCATTTGGTCAAAAAGTGCTTATCTCACCGAGTTAAAGCGTTTTTGATTCGGAGGGGAAATAGGTTATGAATTTCATCAAGCTGGTTTCTGCTTTTGGAATATGTTGTTTAGGACATGGTACTGCACAATATATGTCAAATTCAGTGTAATCCAGCCACAAGTTCAAAAGATATAGCATTTCGTTCAAAAAGTGCTTATCTCACCGGGTTGAAGCATCATTGATTCGGAGTGGAAAGAGCTAATGAATTTCATGAAACTGGTTTCTACTGTTGAAATATGTTTTTTAGGACTTGATTCTGCACAATATATGTCAAATTTAGTGTAATCCAGCCATAGGTTCAAAAGATATAGCCATTCGTTCAAAAAAAGCTTATCTCACCGAGTTGAAGCATTTTTGATTCGGAGTGGAAATAACTCGTGAATTTTCAACAAACTGGTTTCGGCTGTTGAAGTATCTTGTTTAGGACATGATTCTGCACAATATGTGTCAAATTCAGTGTAATCCAGCCACAACTTCAAAAGATAGCAATTCGTTCAAAAAGTGCTTAATCACCGGGTTGAAGCATTTTTGATTCGGAGTGGAAATAACAAATGAATTTCATCAAGCTGGTTTCGGCTGTTCAAATATGTTGTTAAGGACATGATTCTGCAAAATATATGTCAAATTCAATGTAATCCAGCCACAGATTCAAAACATATAGGTATTCGTTAAAAAAGTGCTTATCTCTCCGAGTTGAAGCTTTTTTTATTCGGATTGGAAATACCTATTGAATTTCATCAAGCTGGTTTCTGTTGTTGACATATCTTGTTCAGGACATGATTCCGCACAGTATATGTCAAATTCAGTGTAATCCAGCCACAAGTTCAAAAGATATAGCCATTCGTTCAAAAAGTGCTTATCTCTCCGAGTTGAAGCTTTTTTTATTCGGATTGGAAATAACTAATGAATTTCATCAAGCTGGTTTCTGCTGTTGAAATATCTTGTTTAGGACATGATTCTGCACAATATATTTCATATTCAGTGTAATCCAGCCACAAGTTCAAAAGATATAGCCATTCGTTCAAAGAAGTGCTAATCTCACCGAGTTGAAGCGTGTTTGATGCAGAGTGGAATAACTAATGAATTTCATCAAGCTGGTTTCTGCTGTTGAAATATATTGTTTCGGACTTGATTCTGCACAATATATGTCAAATTCAGTGTAATCCAGCCACAGGTTCAAAAGATATTGCCATTCGTTCAAAAAAGTGCTTATCTGTCCGAGTTGAAGCGTTTTTGATACAGATTTGAAATAACTAATGAATTTCATGAAGCTGATTTCTGCTGTTGAAATATGTTGTTTAGGACATGATTCTGCACAATATATGTCAAATTCAGTGTAATCCAGCCACAAGTTCAAAAGATATAGCCATTCGTTCAAAGAAGTGCTAATCTCACCGAGTTGAAGCGTGTTTGATACAGAGTGGAAATAACTCATGAATTTCATGAAACTGGTTTCTGCTGTTCAAATATGTTGTTTAGGACATGATTCTGAACAATATATGTCAAATTCAGTGTAATCCAGCCACAGGTTCAAAAGATATAGCCATTCGTTCAAAAAGTGCTTATCTGTCCGAGTTGAAGCGTTTTAAATTCGGAGTGGCAATAGCTAATGAATTTCATCAAACTGGTTTCTGCTGATGGAATATGTTGTTTAGGACATGATTCTGCACAATATATGTCAAATTCAGTGTAATCCAGCCACAGGGTCAAAAGATAGAGCCAATCGTTCAAAAAAGTGCTTATCTGTCCGAGTTGAAGCGTTTTTGATTCGGAGTGGAAATAACTAATGAATTTCATGAAACTGGTTTCGGCTGTTGAAATATGTTGTTTAGGACAAGATTCTGCACAATATATGTCAAATACAGTGTAATCCAGCCACAGGTTCAAAAGATATAGCCATTCGTTCAAAAGTGCTTATCTCACCGAGTTGAAGCATTTTTGATTCGGAGTGGAAATAACTAATGAATTTCATCAAGATGGTTTCGGCTGTTGAAATATGTTGTTAAGGACATGATTCTGCACAATATATGTCAAATTCAATGTAATCCAGCCACAGGTTCAAAAGATATAGCTATTCGTTCAAAAAGTGCTTATCTCTCCGAGTTGAAGCTTCTTTTATTCGGATTGGAAATACCTATTGAATTCCATCAAGCTGGTTTCTGTTGTTGACATATCTTGTTCAGGACATGATTCCGCACGATATATGTCAAATTCAGTGTAATCCAGCCACAAGTTCAAAAGATATAGCCATTCGTTCAAAAAGTGCTTTTCTCTCCCAGTTGAAGCTTTTTTTATTCGGATTGGAAATAACTAATGAATTTCATCAAGCTGGTTTATGCTGTTGAAATATGTTGTTTAGGACATGATTCTGCACAATATATTTCAAATTCAGTGTAATCCAGCCACAAGTTCAAAAGATATAGCCATTCGTTCAAAGAAGTTCTAATCTCACCGAGTTGAAGCGTGTTTGATACAGAGTGGAAATAACTAATGAATTTCATCAAGCTGGTTTCTGCTGTTGAAATATGTTGTTTAGGACTTGATTCTGCACAATATATGTCAAATTCAGTGTAATCCAGCCACAGGTTCAAAAGATATTGCCATTCGTTCAAAAAAGTGCTTATCTGTCCGAGTTGAAGCGTTTTTGATTCGGAGTGGAAATAACTAATGAATTTCATGAAACTGGTGTCGGCTGTTGAAATATGTTGTTTAGGACAAGATTCTGCACAATATATGTCAAATTCAGTGTAATCCAGCCACAGGTTTAAAATATATAGCCATTCGTTCAAAAGTGCTTATCTCTCCGAGTTGAAGCATTTTTGATTCGGAGTGGAAATACCTATTGAATTTCATCAAGCTGGTTTCTGTTGTTGACATATCTTGTTCAGGACATGATTCCGCACAATATATGTCAAATTCAGTGTAATCCAGCCACAAGTTCAAAAGATATAGCCATTCGTTCAAAGAAGTGCTTATGTCACTGGGTTGAAGCATAATTGATTCGGAGTGGAAATAACTAATGAATTTCATCAAGCTGGTTTCTGCTGTTGAAATATGTTGTTTAGGACTTGATTCTGCACAATATATGTCAAATTCAGTGTAATCCAGCCACAGGTTCAAAAGATATTGCCATTCGTTCAAAAAAGTGCTTTTCTGTCCGAGTTGAAGCGTTTTTGATTCGGAGTGGAAATACCTATTGAATTTCATCAAGCTGGTTTCTGTTGTTGACATATCTTGTTCAGGACATGATTCCGCACAATATATGTCAAATTCAGTGTAATCCAGCCACAAGTTCAAAAGATATAGCCATTCGTTCAATAAGTGCTTATGTCACTGGGTTGAAGCATAATTGATTCGGAGTGGAAATAACTAATGAATTTCATCAAGCTGGTTTCTGCTGTTGAAATAAGTTGTTTAGGACATGATTCTGCACAATATATTTCAAATTCAGTGTAATCCAGCCACAAGTTCAAAAGATATAGCCATTCGTTCAAAGAACTGCTAATCTCACCGAGTTAAAGCGTTTTTGATAAAGAGTGGAAATAACTAATGAATTTCATCAAGCTGGTTTCTGCTGTTGAAATATGTTGTTTAGGACTTGATTCTGCACAATATATGTCAAATTCAGTGTAATCCAGCCACAGGTTCAAAAGATATAGCCATTCGTTCAAAAAAGTGCTTATCTCACCGAGTTGAAGCGTTTTTGATACAGATTCGAAATAACTCATGAATTTCATGAAGCTGATTTCCGCTGTTGAAATATGTTGTTTAGGACATGATTCTGCACAATATATGTCAAATTCAGTGTAATCCAGCCACAGGTTCAAAAGACATAGCCATTCGTTCAAAAAAGTGCTTATCTGTCCGAGTTGAAGCGTTTTTGATTCGGAGTGGAAATAACTATTGAATTTAATCAACCTGGTTTCTGTTGTTGACATATCTTGTTTAGGACATGATTCTGCACAATATGATTCAAATTCAGTGTAATCCAGCTACAAGTTCAAAAGATATAGTAATTCGTTCAAAAAGTGCTTATGTCACTGGGTTGAAGCATAATTGATTCGGAGTGGAAATAAATAATGAATTTCATCAAGCTGGTTTCTGCTGTTGAAATAAGTTGTTTAGGACATGATTCTGCACAACATATGTCAAATTCAGTGTAATCCAGCCAGAAGTTCAAAAGATATAGCCATTCGTTCAAAGAAGTGCTAATCTCACCGAGTTAAAGCGTTTTTGATTCGGAGTGGAAATAACTAATGATGTTCATGAAACTGGTTTCGGCTGTTGAAATATGTTGTTTAGGACAAGATTCTGCACAATATATGTCAAATTCAGTGTAATCCAGCCACAGGTTCAAAAGATATAGCAATTCGTTCAAAAGTGCTTATCTCTCCGAGTTTAAGCATTTTTGATTCGGAGTGGAAATACCTATTGAATTTCATCAAGCTGGTTTCTGTTGTTGACATATCTTGTTCAGGACATGATTCCGCACAATATATGTCAAATTCAGTGTAATCCAGCCACAAGTTCAAAAGATATAGCCATTCGTTCAATAAGTGCTTATGTCACTGGGTTGAAGCATAATTGATTCGGAGTGGAAATAACTAATGAATTTCATCAAGCTGGTTTCTGCTGTTGAAATAAGTTGTTTAGGACATGATTCTGCACAATATATTTCAAATTCAGTGTAATCCAGCCACAAGTTCAAAAGATATAGCCATTCGTTCAAAGAAGTGCTAATCTCACCGAGTTAAAGCGTTTTTGATAAAGAGTGGAAATAACTAATGAATTTCATCAAGCTGGTTTCTGCTGTTGAAATATGTTGTTTAGGACTTGATTCTGCACAATATATGTCAAATTCAGTGTAATCCAGCCACAGGTTCAAAAGATATAGCCATTCTTTCAAAAAAGTGCTTCTCTGTCCGAGTTGAAGCGTTTTTGATTCGGAGTGGAAATAACTATTGAATTTAATCAAGCTGGTTTCTGTTGTTGACATATCTTGTTTAGGACATAATTCTGCACAATATATGTCAAATTCAGTGTAATCCAGCCACAGGTTCAAAAGATATAGCCATTCGTTCAAAAGTGCTTATTTCTCCGAGTAGAAGCATTTTTGATTCGGAGTGGAAATACCTATTGAATTTCATCAAGTTGGTATCTGTTGTTGACATATCTTGTTCAGGACATGATTCTGCACAATATATGTCAAATTCAGTGTAATCCAGCCACAAGTTCAAAAGATATAGCCATTCGTTCAATAAGTGCTTATGTCACTGGGTTGAAGCATAATTGATTCGGAGTGGAAATAAATAATGAATTTCATCAAGCTGGTTTCTGCTGTTGAAATAAGTTGTTTAGGACATGATTCTGCACAATATATTTCAAATTCAGTGTAATCCAGCCACAAGTTCAAAAGATATAGCCATTCGTTCAATAAGTGCTTATGTCACTGGGTTGAAGCATAATTGATTCGGAGTGGAAATAAATAATGAATTTCATCAAGCTGGTTTCTGCTGTTGAAATAAGTTGTTTAGGACATGATTCTGCACAATATATTTCAAATTCAGTGTAATCCAGCCACAAGTTCAAAAGATATAGCCATTCGTTCAAAGAAGTGCTAATCTCACCGAGTTAAAGCATTTTTGATACAGAGTGGAAATAACTAATGAATTTCATGAAGCTGATTTCTGCTGTTGAAATATGTTGTTTAGGACTTGATTCTGCACAATATATGTCAAATTCAGCGTAATCCAGCCACAGGTTCAAAAGATATAGCCATTCATTCAAAAAAGTGCTTATCGCACCGAGTTGAGGCGTTTTTGATACAGATTGGAAAGAACTCATTAATTTCAAGAAGCTGATTTCTGCTGTTGAAATATGTTGTTTAGGACATGATTCTGCACATTATATGTCAAATTCAGTGTAATCCAGCCAGAAGTTCAAAAGATATAGCCATTCGTTCAAAGAAGTGCTAATCTCACCGAGTTAAAGCGTTTTTGATACAGAGTGGAAATAACTAATGAATTTCATCAAGCTGGTTTCTGCTGTTGAAATATGTTGTTTAGGACTTGATTCTGCACAATATATGTCAAATTCAGTGTAATCCAGCCACAGGTTCAAAAGATATTGCCATTCGTTCAACAAAGTGCTTATCTGTCCGAGTTGAAGCGTTTTTGATTCGGAGTGGAAATAACTAATGATGTTCATGAAACTGGTTTCGGCTGTTGAAATATGTTGTTTAGGACAAGATTCTGCACAATATATGTCAAATTCAGTGTAATCCAGCCACAGGTTCAAAATATATAGCCATTCGTTTAAAAGTGCTTATCTCTCCGAGTTGAAGCATTTTTGATTCGGAGTGGAAATACCTATTGAATTTCATCAAGCTGGTTTCTGTTGTTGACATATCTTGTTCAGGACATGATTCCGCACAATATATGTCAAATTCAGTGTAATCCAGCCACAAGTTCAAAAGATATAGCCATTCGTTCAAAGAAGTGCTAATCTCACCGAGTTAAAGCATTTTTGATTCGGAGTGGAAATAACTAATGAATTTCATGAAACTGGTTTTGGCTGTTGAAATATGTTGTTTAGGACAAGATTCAGCACAATATATGTCAAATTCAGTGTAATCCAGCCACAGGTTCAAAAGATATAGCCATTCATTCAAAAAAGTGCTTATCTCACCGAGTTGAAGCGTTTTTGATTCGGAGTGGAAATAACTATTGAATTTAATCAAGCTGGTTTCTGTTGTTGACATATCTTGTTTAGGACATGATTCTGTACAATATGATTCAAATTCAGTGTAATCCAGCTACAAGTTCAAAAGATATAGTAATTCGTTCAAAAAGTGCTTATGTCACTGGGTTGAAGCATAATTGATTCGGAGTGGAAATAAATAATGAATTTCATCAAGCTGGTTTCTGCTGTTGAAATAAGTTGTTTAGGACATGATTCTGCACAATATATGTCAAATTCAGTGTAATCCAGCCACAGGTTCAAAAGATATAGCCATTCGTTCAAAGAAGTGCTAATCTCACCGAGTTAAAGCATTTTTGATACAGAGTGGAAATAACTAATGAAATTCATCAAGCTGGTTTCTGCTGTTGAAATATGTTTTTTAGGACTTGATTCTGCACAATATATGTCAAATTCAGTGTAATCCAGCCACAGGTTCAAAAGATATTGCCATTCGTTCAAAAAAGTGCTTATCTGTCCGATTTGAAGCGTTTTTGATTCGGAGTGGAAATAACTAATGAATTTCATGAAACTGGTTTCGGCTGTTGAAATATGTTGTTTAGGACAAGATTTTGCACAATATATGTCAAATTCAGTGTAATCCAGCCACAGGTTCAAAAGATATAGCCATTCGTTCAAAAAAGTGCTTATCTGTCCGAGTTTAAGCATTTTTGATTCGGAGTGGAAATACCTATTGAATTTCATCAAGCTGGTTTCTGTTGTTGACATATCTTGTTCAGGACATGATTCCGCACAATATATTTCAAATTCAGTGTAATCCAGCCACAAGTTCAAAAGATATAGCCATTCGTTCAAAGAACTGCTAATCTCACCGAGTTAAAGCGTTTTTGATAAAGAGTGGAAATAACTAATGAATTTCATCAAGCTGGTTTCTGCTGTTGAAATATGTTGTTTAGGACTTGATTCTGCACAATATATGTCAAATTCAGTGTAATCCAGCCACAGGTTCAAAAGATATAGCCATTCGTTCAAAAAAGTGCTTATCTCACCGAGTTGAAGCGTTTTTGATACAGATTCGAAATAACTCATGAATTTCATGAAGCTGATTTCCGCTGTTGAAATATGTTGTTTAGGACATGATTCTGCACAATATATGTCAAATTCAGTGTAATCCAGCCACAGGTTCAAAAGACATAGCCATTCGTTCAAAAAAGTGCTTATCTGTCCGAGTTGAAGCGTTTTTGATTCGGAGTGGAAATAACTATTGAATTTAATCAACCTGGTTTCTGTTGTTGACATATCTTGTTTAGGACATGATTCTGCACAATATGATTCAAATTCAGTGTAATCCAGCTACAAGTTCAAAAGATATAGTAATTCGTTCAAAAAGTGCTTATGTCACTGGGTTGAAGCATAATTGATTCGGAGTGGAAATAAATAATGAATTTCATCAAGCTGGTTTCTGCTGTTGAAATAAGTTGTTTAGGACATGATTCTGCACAACATATGTCAAATTCAGTGTAATCCAGCCAGAAGTTCAAAAGATATAGCCATTCGTTCAAAGAAGTGCTAATCTCACCGAGTTAAAGCGTTTTTGATACAGAGTGGAAATAACTAATGAATTTCATCAAGCTGGTTTCTGCTGTTGAAATATGTTGTTTAGGACTTGATTCTGCACAATATATGTCAAATTCAGTGTAATCCAGCCACAGGTTCAAAAGATATTGCCATTCGTTCAAAAAAGTGCTTATCTGTCCGAGTTGAAGCGTTTTTGATTCGGAGTGGAAATAACTAATGATGTTCATGAAACTGGTTTCGGCTGTTGAAATATGTTGTTTAGGACAAGATTCTGCACAATATATGTCAAATTCAGTGTAATCCAGCGACAGGTTCAAAAGATATAGCAATTCGTTCAAAAGTGCTTATCTCTCCGAGTTTAAGCATTTTTGATTCGGAGTGGAAATACCTATTGAATTTCATCAAGCTGGTTTCTGTTGTTGACATATCTTGTTCAGGACATGATTCCGCACAATATATGTCAAATTCAGTGTAATCCAGCCACAAGTTCAAAAGATATAGCCATTCGTTCAATAAGTGCTTATGTCACTGGGTTGAAGCATAATTGATTCGGAGTGGAAATAACTAATGAATTTCATCAAGCTGGTTTCTGCTGTTGAAATAAGTTGTTTAGGACATGATTCTGCACAATATATTTCAAATTCAGTGTAATCCAGCCACAAGTTCAAAAGATATAGCCATTCGTTCAAAGAAGTGCTAATCTCACCGAGTTAAAGCGTTTTTGATAAAGAGTGGAAATAACTAATGAATTTCATCAAGCTGGTTTCTGCTGTTGAAATATGTTGTTTAGGACTTGATTCTGCACAATATATGTCAAATTCAGTGTAATCCAGCCACAGGTTCAAAAGATATAGCCATTCTTTCAAAAAAGTGCTTCTCTGTCCGAGTTGAAGCGTTTTTGATTCGGAGTGGAAATAACTATTGAATTTAATCAAGCTGGTTTCTGTTGTTGACATATCTTGTTTAGGACATAATTCTGCACAATATATGTCAAATTCAGTGTAATCCAGCCACAGGTTCAAAAGATATAGCCATTCGTTCAAAAGTGCTTATTTCTCCGAGTAGAAGCATTTTTGATACAGAGTGGAAATAACTAATGAATTTCATGAAGCTGATTTCTGCTGTTGAAATATGTTGTTTAGGACTTGATTCTGCACAATATATGTCAAATTCAGCGTAATCCAGCCACAGGTTCAAAAGATATAGCCATTCATTCAAAAAAGTGCTTATCGCACCGAGTTGAGGCGTTTTTGATACAGATTGGAAATAACTCATTAATTTCAAGAAGCTGATTTCTGCTGTTGAAATATGTTGTTTAGGACATGATTCTGCACATTATATGTCAAATTCAGTGTAATCCAGCCAGAAGTTCAAAAGATATAGCCATTCGTTCAAAGAAGTGCTAATCTCACCGAGTTAAAGCGTTTTTGATACAGAGTGGAAATAACTAATGAATTTCATCAAGCTGGTTTCTGCTGTTGAAATATGTTGTTTAGGACTTGATTCTGCACAATATATGTCAAATTCAGTGTAATCCAGCCACAGGTTCAAAAGATATTGCCATTCGTTCAACAAAGTGCTTATCGGTCCGAGTTGAAGCGTTTTTGATTCGGAGTGGAAATAACTAATGATGTTCATGAAACTGGTTTCGGCTGTTGAAATATGTTGTTTAGGACAAGATTCTGCACAATATATGTCAAATTCAGTGTAATCCAGCCACAGGTTCAAAATATATAGCCATTCGTTTAAAAGTGCTTATCTCTCCGAGTTGAAGCATTTTTGATTCGGAGTGGAAATACCTATTGAATTTCATCAAGCTGGTTTCTGTTGTTGACATATCTTGTTCAGGACATGATTCCGCACAATATATGTCAAATTCAGTGTAATCCAGCCACAAGTTCAAAAGATATAGCCATTCGTTCAAAGAAGTGCTAATCTCACCGAGTTAAAGCATTTTTGATTCGGAGTGGAAATAACTAATGAATTTCATGAAACTGGTTTTGGCTGTTGAAATATGTTGTTTAGGACAAGATTCAGCACAATATATGTCAAATTCAGTGTAATCCAGCCACAGGTTCAAAAGATATAGCCATTCATTCAAAAAAGTGCTTATCTCACCGAGTTGAAGCGTTTTTGATTCGGAGTGGAAATAACTATTGAATTTAATCAAGCTGGTTTCTGTTGTTGACATATCTTGTTTAGGACATGATTCTGTACAATATGATTCAAATTCAGTGTAATCCAGCTACAAGTTCAAAAGATATAGTAATTCGTTCAAAAAGTGCTTATGTCACTGGGTTGAAGCATAATTGATTCGGAGTGGAAATAAATAATGAATTTCATCAAGCTGGTTTCTGCTGTTGAAATAAGTTGTTTAGGACATGATTCTGCACAATATATGTCAAATTCAGTGTAATCCAGCCACAGGTTCAAAAGATATAGCCATTCGTTCAAAGAAGTGCTAATCTCACCGAGTTAAAGCATTTTTGATACAGAGTGGAAATAACTAATGAAATTCATCAAGCTGGTTTCTGCTGTTGAAATATGTTTTTTAGGACTTGATTCTGCACAATATATGTCAAATTCAGTGTAATCCAGCCACAGGTTCAAAAGATATTGCCATTCGTTCAAAAAAGTGCTTATCTGTCCGATTTGAAGCGTTTTTGATTCGGAGTGGAAATAACTAATGAATTTCATGAAACTGGTTTCGGCTGTTGAAATATGTTGTTTAGGACAAGATTTTGCACAATATATGTCAAATTCAGTGTAATCCAGCCACAGGTTCAAAAGATATAGCCATTCGTTCAAAAAAGTGCTTATCTGTCCGAGTTTAAGCATTTTTGATTCGGAGTGGAAATACCTATTGAATTTCATCAAGCTGGTTTCTGTTGTTGACATATCTTGTTCAGGACATGATTCCGCACAATATATTTCAAATTCAGTGTAATCCAGCCACAAGTTCAAAAGATATAGCCATTCGTTCAAAGAACTGCTAATCTCACCGAGTTAAAGCGTTTTTGATAAAGAGTGGAAATAACTAATGAATTTCATCAAGCTGGTTTCTGCTGTTGAAATATGTTGTTTAGGACTTGATTCTGCACAATATATGTCAAATTCAGTGTAATCCAGCCACAGGTTCAAAAGATATAGCCATTCGTTCAAAAAAGTGCTTATCTCACCGAGTTGAAGCGTTTTTGATACAGATTCGAAATAACTCATGAATTTCATGAAGCTGATTTCCGCTGTTGAAATATGTTGTTTAGGACATGATTCTGCACAATATATGTCAAATTCAGTGTAATCCAGCCACAGGTTCAAAAGACATAGCCATTCGTTCAAAAAAGTGCTTATCTGTCCGAGTTGAAGCGTTTTTGATTCGGAGTGGAAATAACTATTGAATTTAATCAACCTGGTTTCTGTTGTTGACATATCTTGTTTAGGACATGATTCTGCACAATATGATTCAAATTCAGTGTAATCCAGCTACAAGTTCAAAAGATATAGTAATTCGTTCAAAAAGTGCTTATGTCACTGGGTTGAAGCATAATTGATTCGGAGTGGAAATAAATAATGAATTTCATCAAGCTGGTTTCTGCTGTTGAAATAAGTTGTTTAGGACATGATTCTGCACAACATATGTCAAATTCAGTGTAATCCAGCCAGAAGTTCAAAAGATATAGCCATTCGTTCAAAGAAGTGCTAATCTCACCGAGTTAAAGCGTTTTTGATACAGAGTGGAAATAACTAATGAATTTCATCAAGCTGGTTTCTGCTGTTGAAATATGTTGTTTAGGACTTGATTCTGCACAATATATGTCAAATTCAGTGTAATCCAGCCACAGGTTCAAAAGATATTGCCATTCGTTCAAAAAAGTGCTTATCTGTCCGAGTTGAAGCGTTTTTGATTCGGAGTGGAAATAACTAATGATGTTCATGAAACTGGTTTCGGCTGTTGAAATATGTTGTTTAGGACAAGATTCTGCACAATATATGTCAAATTCAGTGTAATCCAGCCACAGGTTCAAAATATATAGCCATTCGTTTAAAAGTGCTTATCTCTCCGAGTTGAAGCATTTTTGATTCGGAGTGGAAATACCTATTGAATTTCATCAAGCTGGTTTCTGTTGTTGACATATCTTGTTCAGGACATGATTCCGCACAATATATGTCAAATTCAGTGTAATCCAGCCACAAGTTCAAAAGATATAGCCATTCGTTCAAAGAAGTGCTAATCTCACCGAGTTAAAGCATTTTTGATTCGGAGTGGAAATAACTAATGAATTTCATGAAACTGGTTTTGGCTGTTGAAATATGTTGTTTAGGACAAGATTCAGCACAATATATGTCAAATTCAGTGTAATCCAGCCACAGGTTCAAAAGATATAGCCATTCATTCAAAAAAGTGCTTATCTCACCGAGTTGAAGCGTTTTTGATTCGGAGTGGAAATAACTATTGAATTTAATCAAGCTGGTTTCTGTTGTTGACATATCTTGTTTAGGACATGATTCTGTACAATATGATTCAAATTCAGTGTAATCCAGCTACAAGTTCAAAAGATATAGTAATTCGTTCAAAAAGTGCTTATGTCACTGGGTTGAAGCATAATTGATTCGGAGTGGAAATAAATAATGAATTTCATCAAGCTGGTTTCTGCTGTTGAAATAAGTTGTTTAGGACATGATTCTGCACAATATATGTCAAATTCAGTGTAATCCAGCCACAGGTTCAAAAGATATAGCCATTCGTTCAAAGAAGTGCTAATCTCACCGAGTTAAAGCATTTTTGATACAGAGTGGAAATAACTAATGAAATTCATCAAGCTGGTTTCTGCTGTTGAAATATGTTTTTTAGGACTTGATTCTGCAAAATATATGTCAAATTCAGTGTAATCCAGCCACAGGTTCAAAAGATATTGCCATTCGTTCAAAAAAGTGCTTATCTGTCCGATTTGAAGCGTTTTTGATTCGGAGTGGAAATAACTAATGAATTTCATGAAACTGGTTTCGGCTGTTGAAATATGTTGTTTAGGACAAGATTTTGCACAATATATGTCAAATTCAGTGTAATCCAGCCACAGGTTCAAAAGATATAGCCATTCGTTCAAAAAAGTGCTTATCTGTCCGAGTTTAAGCATTTTTGATTCGGAGTGGAAATACCTATTGAATTTCATCAAGCTGGTTTCTGTTGTTGACATATCTTGTTCAGGACATGATTCCGCACAATATATGTCAAATTCAGTGTAATCCAGCTACACGTTCAAAAGATATAGCAATTCGTTCAAAAAGTGCTTATGTCACGTGGTTGAAGCATAATTGATTCGGAGTGGAAATAACTAATGAATTTCATCCAGCTGGTTTCTGCTGTTGAAATAAGTTGTTTAGGACATGATTCTGCACAATATATTTCAAATTCAGTGTAATCCAGCCAGAAGTTCAAAAGATATAGCCATTCGTTCAAAGAAGTGCTAATCTCACCGAGTTAAAGCGTTTTTGATACAGAGTGGAAATAACTAATGAATTTCATCAAGCTGGTTTCTGCTGTTGAAATATGTTTTTTAGGACTTGATTCTGCACAATATATGTCAAATTCAGTGTAATCCAGCCACAGGTTCAAAAGATATTGCCATTCGTTCAAAAAAGTGCTTATCTCTCCGAGTTGAAGCGTTTTTGATTCGGAGTGGAAATAACTAATGAATTTCATGAAACTGGTTTCGGCTGTTGAAATATGTTGTTTAGGATAAGATTTTGCACAATCTATGTCAAATTCAGTGCAATCCAGTCACAGGTTCAAAAGATATAGCCATTCGTTCAAAAGTGCTTATTTCTCAGAGTTGAAGCATTTTTGATTCGGAGTGGAAATACCTATTGAATTTCATCAAGCTGGTTTCTGTTGTTGACATATCTTGTTCAGGACATGATTCTGCACAATATATGTCAAATTCAGTGTAATCCAGCCACAAGTTCAAAAGATATAGCCATTCGTTCAATAAGTGCTTATGTCACTGGGTTGAAGCATAATTGATTCGGAGTGAAAGTAACTAATGAATTTCATCAAGCTGGTTTCTGCTGTTGAAATAAGTTGTTTAGGACATGATTCTGCACAATATATGTCAAATTCAGCGTAATCCAGCCACAGGTTCAAAAGATATAGCCATTCGTTCAAAGAACTGCTAATCTCACCGAGTTAAAGCGTTTTGATACAGAGTGGAAATAACTAATGAATTTCATCAAGCTGGTTCCTGCTGTTGAAATATGTTGTTTAGGACTTGATTCTGCACAATATATGTCAAAGTCAGCGTAATCCAGCCACAGGTTCAAAAGATATTGCCATTCGTTCAAAAAAGTGCTTATCTGTCCGAGTTGAAGCGTTTTTGATTCGGAGTGGAAATAACTAATGATGTTCATGAAACTGGTTTCGGCTGTTGAAATATGTTGTTTAGGACAAGATTCTGCACAATATATGTCAAATTCAGTGTAATCCAGCCACAGGTTCAAAATATATAGCCATTCGTTTAAAAGTGCTTATCTCTCCGAGTTGAAGCATTTTTGATTCGGAGTGGAAATACCTATTGAATTTCATCAAGCTGGTTTCTGTTGTTGACATATCTTGTTCAGGACATGATTCCGCACAATATATGTCAAATTCAGTGTATTCCAGTCACAAGTTCAATAGATATAGCCATTCGTTCAAAGAAGTGCTAATCTCACCGAGTTAAAGCGTTTTTGATAAAGAGTGGAAATAACTAATGAATTTCATCAAGCTGGTTTCTGCTGTTGAAATATGTTGTTTAGGACTTGATTCTGCACAATATATGTCAAATTCAGTGTAATCCAGCCACAGGTTCAAAATTTATAGCCATTCGTTCAAAAAAGTGCTTATCTCACCGAGTTGAAGCGTTTTTGATACAGATTGGAAATAACTCATGAATTTCCTGAAGCTGATTTCTGCTGTTGAAATATGTTGTTTAGGACATGATTCTGCACAATATATGTCAAATTCAGTGTAATCCAGCCACAGGTTCAAAAGACATAGCCATTCGTTCAAAAAAGTGCTTATCTGTCCGAGTTGAAGCGTTTTTGATTCGGAGTGGAAATAACTATTGAATTTAATCAAGCTGGTTTCTGTTGTTGACATATCTTGTTTAGGACATAATTCTGCACAATATGATTCAAATTCAGTGTAATCCAGCTACACGTTCAATAGATATAGCCATTCGTTCAAAGAAGTGCTAATCTCACCGAGTTAAAGCGTTTTTGATAAAGAGTGGAAATAACTAATGAATTTCATCAAGCTGGTTTCTGCTGTTGAAATATGTTGTATAGGACTTGATTCTGCACAATATATGTCAAATTCAGTGTAATCCAGCCACAGGTTCAAAATATATAGCCATTCGTTCAAAAAAGTGCTTATCTCACCGAGTTGAAGCGTTTTTGATACAGATTGGAAATAACTCATGAATTTCCTGAAGCTGATTTCTGCTGTTGAAATATGTTGTTTAGGACATGATTCTGCACAATATATGTCAAATTCAGTGTAATCCAGCCACAGGTTCAAAAGACATAGCCATTCGTTCAAAAAAGTGCTTATCTGTCCGAGTTGAAGCGTTTTTGATTCGGAGTGGAAATAACTATTGAATTTAATCAAGCTGGTTTCTGTTGTTGACATATCTTGTTTAGGACATAATTCTGCACAATATGATTCAAATTCAGTGTAATCCAGCTACACGTTCAAAAGATATAGCAATTCGTTCAAAAAGTGCTTATGTCACGTGGTTGAAGCATAATTGATTCGGAGTGGAAATAACTAATGAATTTCATCCAGCTGGTTTCTGCTGTTGAAATAAGTTGTTTAGGACATAATTCTGCACAACATATGTCAAATTCAGTGTAATCCAGCCAGAAGTTCAAAAGATATAGCCATTCGTTCAAAGAAGTGCTAATCTCACCGAGTTAAAGCGTTTTTGATACAGAGTGGAAATAACTAATGAATTTCATCAAGCTGGTTTCTGCTGTTGAAATATGTTTTTTAGGACTTGATTCTGCACAATATATGTCAAATTCAGTGTAATCCAGCCACAGGTTCAAAAGATATTGCCATTCGTTCAAAAAAGTGCTTATCTCTCCGAGTTGAAGCGTTTTTGATTCGGAGTGGAAATAACTAATGAATTTCATGAAACTGGTTTCGGCTGTTGAAATATGTTGTTTAGGACAAGATTTTGCACAATATATGTCAAATTCAGTGCAATCCAGCCACAGGTTCAAAAGATATAGCCATTCGTTCAAAAGTGCTTATTTCTCCGAGTTGAAGCATTTTTGATTCGGAGTGGAAATACCTATTGAATTTCATCAAGCTGGTTTCTGTTGTTGACATATCTTGTTCAGGACATGATTCTGCACAATATATGTCAAATTCAGTGTAATCCAGCCACAAGTTCAAAAGATATAGCCATTCGTTCAATAAGTGCTTATGTCACTGGGTTGAAGCATAATTGATTCGGAGTGAAAGTAACTAATGAATTTCATCAAGCTGGTTTCTGCTGTTGAAATAAGTTGTTTAGGACATGATTCTGCACAATATATGTCAAATTCAGCGTAATCCAGCCACAGGTTCAAAAGATATAGCCATTCATTCAAAAAAGTGCTTATCTCACCGAGTTGAGGCGTTCTTGATACAGATTGGAAATAACTCATGAATTTCATGAAGCTGATTTCTGCTGTTGAAATATGTTGTTTAGGACATGATTCTGCACATTATATGTCAAATTCAGTGTAATCCAGCCACAAGTTCAAAAGATATAGCCATTCGTTCAAAGAACTGCTAATCTCACCGAGTTAAAGCGTTTTGATACAGATTGGAAATAACTCATGAATTTCATGAAGCTGATTTCTGCTGTTGAAATATGTTGTTTAGGAAATGATTCTGCACATTATATGTCAAATTCAGTGTAATCCAGCCACAAGTTCAAAAGATATAGCCATTCGTTCAAAGAACTGCTAATCTCACCGAGTTAAAGCGTTTTTAATACAGAGTGGAAATAACTAATGAATTTCATCAAGCTGGTTTCTGCTGTTGAAATATGTTGTTTAGGACTTGATTCTGCACAATATATGTCAAATTCAGTGTAATCCAGCCACAGGTTCAAAAGATATTGCCATTCGTTCAAAAAAGTGCTTATCTGTCCGAGTTGAAGCGTTTTTGATTCGGAGTGGAAATAACTAATGAATTTCATGAAACTGGTTTCGGCTGTTGAAATATGTTGTTTAGGACATGATTCTGCACAATATATTTCAAATTCAGTGTAATCCAGCCACAAGTTCAAAAGATATAGCCATTCGTTCAAAGAACTGCTAATCTCACCGAGTTAAAGCGTTTTGATACAGATTGGAAATAACTCATGAATTTCATGAAGCTGATTTCTGCTGTTGAAATATGTTGTTTAGGAAATGATTCTGCACAATATTTTTCAAATTCAGTGTAATCCAGCCACAGGTTCAAAAGATATAGCCATTCGTTCAAAAGTGCTTATCTCTCCGAGTTGAAGCATTTTGGATTCGGAGTTGAAATACCTATTGAATTTCATCAAGCTGGTTTCTGTTGTTGACATATCTTGTTCAGGAAATGATTCCGCACAATATATGTCAAATTCAGTGTAATCCAGCCACAAGTTCAAAAGATATAGCCATTCGTTCAATAAGTGCTTATGTCACTGGGTTGAAGCATAATTGATTCGGAGTGGAAATAACTAATGAATTTCATCAAGCTGGTTTCTGCTGTTGAAATAAGTTGTTTAGGACATGATTCTGCACAATATATTTCAAATTCAGTGTAATCCAGCCACAAGTTCAAAAGATATAGCCATTCGTTCAATGAACTGCTACTCTCACCGAGTTAAAGCGTTTTTGATAAAGAGTGGAAATAACTAATGAATTTCATCAAGCTGGTTTCTGCTGTTGAAATATGTTGTTTAGGACTTGATTCAGTAAAATTTATGTCAAATTCAGTGTAATCCAGCCACAGGTTCAAAAGATATAGCCATTCGTTCAAAAAAGTGCTTATCTCACCGAGTTGAAGCGTTTTTGATATAGATTGGAAATAATTCATGAATTTCATGAAGCTGATTTCTGCTGTTGAAATATGTTGTTTAGGACTTGATTCTGCACAATATATGTCAAATTCAGTGTAATCCAGCCACAGGTTCAAAAGACATAGCCATTCGTTCAGAAAAGTGCTTATCTGTCCGAGTTGAAGCGTTTTTGATTCGGAGTGGAAATAACTAATGAATTTAATCAAGCTGGTTTCTGTTGTTGACATATCTTGTTTAGGACATAATTCTGCACAATATGATTCAAATTCAGTGTAATCCAGCTATAAGTTCAAAAGATATAGTAATTCGTTCAAAAAGTGCTTATGTCACTGGGTTGAAGCATAATATATTCGGAGTGGAAATAACTAATGAATTTCATCAAGCTGGTTTCTGCTGTTGAAATAAGTTGTTTAGGACATGATTATGCACAATATATGTCAAATTCAGTGTAATCCAGCCAGAAATTCAAAAGATATAGCCATTCGTTCAAAGAAGTGCTAATCTCACCGAGTTAAAGCGTTTTTGATACAGAGTGGAAATAACTAATGAAGTTCATCAAGCTGGTTTCTGCTGTTGAAATATGTTTTTTAGGACTTGATTCTGCGCAATATATGTCAAATTCAGTGTAATCCAGCCACAGGTTCAAAAGATATTGCCATTCATTCAAAAAAAGTGCTTATCTGTCCGAGTGGAAGCGTTTTTGATTCGGAGTGGAAATAACTAATGAATTTCATGCAACTGGTTTCGGCTGTTGAAATATGTTGTTTAGGACAAGATTCTGCACAATATATGTCAAATTCAGTGTAATCCAGCCACAGGTTCAAAAGATATAGCCATTCGTTCAAAAGTGCTTATCTCTCCGAGTTGAAGCATTTTTGATTCGGAGTGGAAATACCTATTGAATTTCATCAAGGTGGTTTCTGTTGTTGACATATCTTGTTCAGGACATGATTCCGCACAATATATGTCAAATTCAGTGTAATCCAGCCACAAGTTCAAAAGATATAGCCATTCGTTCAAAGAAGTGCTAATCTCACCGAGTTAAAGCATTTTTGATTCGGAGTGGAAATAACTAATGAATTTCATGAAACTGGTTTTGGCTGTTGAAATATGTTGTTTAGGACAAGATTCAGCACAATATATGTCAAATTCAGTGTAATCCAGCCACAGGTTCAAAAGATATAGCCATTCGTTCAAAAAAGTGCTTATCTGTCCGAGTTGAAGCGTTTTTGATTCGGAGTGGAAATAACTATTGAATTTAATCAAGCTGGTTTCTGTTGTTGACATATCTTGTTTAGGACATAATTCTGCACAATATGATTCAAATTCAGTGTAATCCAGCTACACGTTCAAAAGATATAGCAATTCGTTCAAAAAGTGCTTATGTCACGTGGTTGAAGCATAATTGATTCGGAGTGGAAATAACTAATGAATTTCATCCAGCTGGTTTCTGCTGTTGAAATAAGTTGTTTAGGACATGATTCTGCACAATATATGTCAAATTCAGTGTAATCCAGCCACAAGTTCAAAAGATATAGCCATTCGTTCAAAGAAGTGCTAATCTCACCGAGTTAAGCGTTTTTGATACAGAGTGGAAATAACTAATGAATTTCATCAAGCTGGTTTCTGCTGTTGAAATATGTTTTTTAGGACTTGATTCTGCACAATATATGTCAAATTCAGTGTAATCCAGCCACAGGTTCAAAAGATATTGCCATTCGTTCAAAAAAGTGCTTATCTCTCCGAGTTGAAGCGTTTTTGATTCGGAGTGGAAATAACTAATGAATTTCATGAAACTGGTTTCGGCTGTTGAAATATGTTGTTTAGGACAAGATTTTGCACAATATATGTCAAATTCAGTGCAATCCAGCCACAGGTTCAAAAGATATAGCCATTCGTTCAAAAAAGTGCTTATCTCTCCGAGTTGAAGCGTTTTTGATTCGGAGTGGAAATAACTAATGAATTTCATCAAGCTGGTTTCTGTTGTTGACATATCTTGTTCAGGACATGATTCTGCACAATATATGTCAAATTCAGTGTAATCCAGCCACAAGTTCAAAAGATATAGCCATTCGTTCAATAAGTGCTTATGTCACTCGGTTGAAGCATAATTGATTCGGAGTGAAAGTAACTAATGAATTTCATCAAGCTGATTTCTGCTGTTGAAATAAGTTGTTTAGGACATGATTCTGCACAATATATGTCAAATTCAGTGTAATCCAGCCACAGGTTCAAAAGATATAGCCATTCATTCAAAAAAGTGCTTATCTCACCGAGTTGAGGCGTTCTTGATACAGATTGGAAATAACTCATGAATTTCATGAAGCTGATTTCTGCTGTTGAAATATCTTGTTCAGGACATGATTCCGCACAATATATGTCAAATTCAGTGTAATCCAGCCACAAGTTCAATAGATATAGCCATTCGTTCAAAGAAGTGCTAATTTCACCGAGTTAAAGCGTTTTTGATAAAGAGTGGAAATAACTAATGAATTTCATCAAGCTGGTTTCTGCTGTTGAAATATGTTGTTTAGGACTTGATTCTGCACAATATATGTCAAATTCAGTGTAATCCAGCCACAGGTTCAAAAGATATAGCCATTCGTTCAAAAAAGTGCTTATCTCACCGAGTTGAAGCGTTTTTGATACAGATTGGAAATAACTCATGAATTTCCTGAAGCTGATTTCTGCTGTTGAAATATGTTGTTTAGGACATGATTCTGCACAATATATGTCAAATTCAGTGTAATCCAGCCACAGGTTCAAAAGACATAGCCATTCGTTCAAAAACGTGCTTATCTGTCCGAGTTGAAGCGTTTTTGATTCGGAGTGGAAATAACTATTGAATTTAATCAAGCTGGTTTCTGTTGTTGACATATCTTGTTTAGGACATAATTCTGCACAATATGATTCAAATTCAGTGTAATCCAGCTACACGTTCAAAAGATATAGCAATTCGTTCAAAAAGTGCTTATGTCACGTGGTTGAAGCATAATTGATTCGGAGTGGAAATAACTAATGAATTTCATCCAGCTGGTTTCTGCTGTTGAAATAAGTTGTTTAGGACATGATTCTGCACAATATATTTCAAATTCAGTGTAATCCAGCCAAAAGTTCAAAAGATATAGCCATTCGTTCAAAGAAGTGCTAATCTCACCGAGTTAAAGCGTTTTTGATACAGAGTGGAAATAACTAATGAATTTCATCAAGCTGGTTTCTGCTGTTGAAATATGTTTTTTAGGACTTGATTCTGCACAATATATGTCAAATTCAGTGTAATCCAGCCACAGGTTCAAAAGATATTGCCATTCGTTCAAAAAAGTGCTTATCTCTCCGAGTTGAAGCGTTTTTGATTCGGAGTGGAAATAACTAATGAATTTCATGAAACTGGTTTCGGCTGTTGAAATATGTTGTTTAGGACAAGATTTTGCACAATATATGTCAAATTCAGTGCAATCCAGCCACAGGTTCAAAAGATATAGCCATTCGTTCAAAAGTGCTTATTTCTCCGAGTTGAAGCATTTTTGATTCGGAGTGGAAATACCTATTGAATTTCATCAAGCTGGTTTCTGTTGTTGACATATCTTGTTCAGGACATGATTCTGCAAAATATATGTCAAATTCAGTGTAATCCAGCCACAAGTTCAAAAGACATAGCCATTCGTTCAATAAGTGCTTATGTCACTGGGTTGTAGCATAATTGATTCGGAGTGAAAGTAACTAATGAATTTCATCAAGCTGGTTTCTGCTGTTGAAATAAGTTGTTTAGGACATGATTCTGCACAATATATGTCAAATTCAGCGTAATCCAGCCACAGGTTCAAAAGATATAGCCATTCATTCAAAAAAGTGCTTATCTCACCGAGTTAAAGCGTTTTGATACAGAGTGGAAATAACTAATGAATTTCATCAAGCTGGTTCCTGCTGTTGAAATATGTTGTTTAGGACTTGATTCTGCACAATATATGTCAAATTCAGTGTAATCCAGCCACAGGTTCAAAAGATATTGCCATTCGTTCAAAAAAGTGCTTATCTGTCCGAGTTGAAGCGTTTTTGATTCGGAGTGGAAATAACTAATGAATTTCATGAAACTGGTTTCGGCTGTTGAAATATGTTGTTTAGGACAAGATTCTGCACAATATATGTCAAATTCAGTGTAATCCAGCCACAGGTTCAAAAGATATAGCCATTCGTTCAAAAGTGCTTATCTCTCCGAGTTGAAGCATTTTTGATTCGGAGTGGAAATACCTATTGAATTTCATCAAGCTGGTTTCTGTTGTTGACATATCTTGTTCAGGACATGATTCTGCACAATATATGTCAAATTCAGTGTAATCCAGCCACAAGTTCAATAGATATAGCCATTCGTTCAAAGAAGTGCTAATCTCACCGAGTTAAAGCGTTTTTGATAAAGAGTGGAAATAACTAATGAATTTCATTAAGCTGGTTTCTGCTGTTGAAATATGTTGTTTAGGACTTGATTCTGCACAATATATGTCAAATTCAGTGTAATCCAGCCACAGGTTCAAAAGATATAGCCATTTGTTCAAAAAAGTGCTTATCTCACCGAGTTGAAGCGTTTTTGATACAGATTGGAAATAACTCATGAATTTCCTGAAGCTGATTTCTGCTGTTGAAATATGTTGTTTAGGACATGATTCTGCACAATATATGTCAAATTCAGTGTAATCCAGCCACAGGTTCAAAAGACATAGCCATTCGTTCAAAAAAGTGCTTATCTGTCCGAGTTGAAGCGTTTTTGATTCGGAGTGGAAATAACTATTGAATTTAATCAACCTGGTTTCTGTTGTTGACATATCTTGTTTAGGACATGATTCTGCACAATATGATTCAAATTCAGTGTAATCCAGCTACAAGTTCAAAAGATATAGTAATTCGTTCAAAAAGTGCTTATGTCACGTGGTTGAAGCATAATTGATTCGGAGTGGAAATAAATAATGAATTTCATCAAGCTGGTTTCTGCTGTTGAAATAAGTTGTTTAGGACATGATTCTGCACAATATATGTCAAATTCAGTGTAATCCAGCCACAGGTTCAAAAGACATAGCCATTCGTTCAAAAAAGTGCTTATCTGTCCGAGTTGAAGCGTTTTTGATTCGGAGTGGAAATAACTATTGAATTTAATCAACCTGGTTTCTGTTGTTGACATATCTTGTTTAGGACATGATTCTGCACAATATGATTCAAATTCAGTGTAATCCAGCTACAAGTTCAAAAGATATAGTAATTCGTTCAAAAAGTGCTTATGTCACTGGGTTGAAGCATAATTGATTCGGAGTGGAAATAAATAATGAATTTCATCAAGCTGGTTTCTGCTGTTGAAATAAGTTGTTTAGGACATGATTCTGCACAATATATTTCAAATTCAGTGTAATCCAGCCAGAAGTTCAAAAGATATAGCCATTCGTTCAAAGAAGTGCTAATCTCACCGTGTTAAAGCGTTTTTGATACAGAGTGGAAATAACTAATGAATTTCATCAAGCTGGTTTCTGTTGTTGAAATAAGTTGTTTAGGACATGATTTTGCACAATATATGTCAAATTCAGTGTAATCCAGCCACAGGTTCAAAAGATATTGCCATTCGTTCAAAAAAGTGCTTATCTGTCCGAGTTGAAGCGTTTTTGATTCGGAGTGGAAATAACTAATGAATTTCATGAAACTGGTTTCGGCTGTTGAAATATGTTGTTTAGGACAAGATTTTGCACAATATATTTCAAATTCAGTGTAATCCAGCCACAGGTTCAAAAGATATAGCCATTCGTTCAAAAAAGTGCTTATCTGTCCGAGTTGAAGCGTTTTTGATTCGGAGTGGAAATAACTATTTAATTTAATCAAGCTGGTTTCTGTTGTTGACATATCTTGTTTAGGACATAATTCTGCACAATATGATTCAAATTCAGTGTAATCCAGCTACACGTTCAAAAGATATAGCAATTCGTTCAAAAAGTGCTTATGTCACGTGGTTGAAGCATAATTGATTCGGAGTGGAAATAACTGATGAATTTCATCCAGCTGGTTTCTGCTGTTGAAATAAGTTGTTTAGGACATGATTCTGCACAATATATTTCAAATTCAGTGTAATCCAGCCAGAAGTTCAAAAGATATAGCCATTCGTTCAAAGAAGTGCTAATCTCACCGAGTTAAAGCGTTTTTGATACAGAGTGGAAATAACTAATGAATTTCATCAAGCTGGTTTCTGCTGTTGAAATATGTTTTTTAGGACTTGATTCTGCACAATATATGTCAAATTCAGTGTAATCCAGCCACAGGTTCAAAAGATATTGCCATTCGTTCAAAAAAGTGCTTATCTCTCCGAGTTGAAGCGTTTTTGATTCGGAGTGGAAATAACTATTGAATTTCATCAAGCTGGTTTCTGTTGTTGACATATCTTGTTTAGGACATGATTCTGCACAATATATGTCAAATTCAGTGTAATCCAGCTACAAGTTCAAAAGATATAGCCATTCGTTCAATAAGTGCTTATGTCACTGGGTTGAAGCATAATTGATTCGGAGTGAAAGTAACTAATGAATTTCATCAAGCTGGTTTCTGCTGTTGAAATAAGTTGTTTAGGACATGATTCTGCACAATATATGTCAAATTCAGCGTAATCCAGCCACAGGTTCAAAAGATATAGCCATTCATTCAAAAAAGTGCTTATCTCACCGAGTTGTGGCGTTCTTGATACAGATTGGAAATAACTCATGAATTTCATGAAGCTGATTTCTGCTGTTGAAATATGTTGTTTAGGACATGATTCTGCACATTATATGTCAAATTCAGTGTAATCCAGCCACATGTTCAAAAGATATAGCCATTCGTTCAAAGAACTGCTAATCTCACCGAGTTAAAGCGTTTTGATACAGAGTGGAAATAACTAATGAATTTCATCAAGCTGGTTCCTGCTGTTGAAATATGTTGTTTAGGACTTGATTCTGCACAATATATGTCAAATTCAGTGTAATCCAGCCACAGGTTCAAAAGATATAGCCATTCGTTCAAAAAAGTGCTTATCTCACCGAGTTGAAGCGTTTTTGATACAGATTGGAAATAACTCATGAATTTCCTGAAGCTGATTTCTGCTGTTGAAATATGTTGTTTAGGACTTGATTCTGCACAATATATGTCAAATTCAGTGTAATCCAGCCACAGGTTCAAAAGATATAGCCATTCGTTCAAAAAAGTGCTTATCTCACCGAGTTGAAGCGTTTTTGATACAGATTGGAAATAACTCATGAATTTCCTGAAGCTGATTTCTGCTGTTGAAATATGTTGTTTAGGACATGATTCTGCACAATATATGTCAAATTCAGTGTAATCCAGCCACAGGTTCAAAAGACATAGCCATTCGTTCAAAAAAGTGCTTATCTGTCCGAGTTGAAGCGTTTTTGATTCGGAGTGGAAATAACTATTGAATTTAATCAAGCTGGTTTCTGTTGTTGACATATCTTGTTTAGGACATAATTCTGCACAATATGATTCAAATTCAGTGTAGTCCAGCTACACGTTCAAAAGATATAGCAATTCGTTCAAAAAGTGCTTATGTCACTGGGTTGAAGCATAATTGATTCGGAGTGGAAATAACTAATGGATTTCATCAAGCTGGTTTCTGCTGTTGAAATAAGTTGTTTAGGACATGATTCTGCACAATATATTTCAAATTCAGTGTAATCCAGCCAGAAGTTCAAAAGATATAGCCATTCGTTCAAAGAAGTGCTAATCTTACCGAGTTAAAACATTTTTGATACAGAGTGGAAATAACTAATGATTTCATCAAGGTGGTTTCTGCTGTTGAAATATGTTTTTTAGGACTTGATTCTGCACAATATATGTCAAATTCAGTGTAATCCAGCCACAGGTTCAAAAGATATTGCCATTCGTTCAAAAAAGTGCTTATCTGTCCGAGTTGAAGCGTTTTTGATTCGGGTGGAAATAACTAATGAATTTCATGAAACTGGTTTCGGCTGTTGAAATATGTTGTTTAGGACAAGATTTTGCACAATATATTTCAAATTCAGTGTAATCCAGCCACAGGTTCAAAAGATATAGCCATTCGTTCAAAAAAGTGCTTATCTGTCCGAGTTGAAGCGTTTTTGATTCGGAGTGGAAATAACTATTTAATTTAATCAAGCTGGTTTCTGTTGTTGACATATCTTGTTTAGGACATAATTCTGCACAATATGATTCAAATTCAGTGTAATCCAGTTACACGTTCAAAAGATATAGCAATTCGTTCAAAAAGTGCTTATGTCACGTGGTTGAAGCATAATTGATTCGGAGTGGAAATAACTAATGAATTTCATCCAGCTGGTTTCTGCTGTTGAAATAAGTTGTTTAGGACATGATTCTGCACAATATATTTCAAATTCAGTGTAATCCAGCCAGAAGTTCAAAAGATATAGCCATTCGTTCAAAGAAGTGCTAATCTCACCGAGTTAAAGCGTTTTTGATACAGAGTGGAAATAACTAATGAATTTCATCAAGCTGGTTTCTGCTGTTGAAATATGTTTTTTAGGACTTGATTCTGCACAATATATGTCAAATTCAGTGTAATCCAGCCACAGGTTCAAAAGATATTGCCATTCGTTCAAAAAAGTGCTTATCTCTCCGAGTTGAAGCGTTTTTGATTCGGAGTGGAAATAACTATTGAATTTCATCAAGCTGGTTTCTGTTGTTGACATATCTTGTTTAGGACATGATTCTGCACAATATATGTCAAATTCAGTGTAATCCAGCTACAAGTTCAAAAGATATAGCCATTCGTTCAATAAGTGCTTATGTCACTGGGTTGAAGCATAATTGATTCGGAGTGAAAGTAACTAATGAATTTCATCAAGCTGGTTTCTGCTGTTGAAATAAGTTGTTTAGGACATGATTCTGCACAATATATGTCAAATTCAGCGTAATCCAGCCACAGGTTCAAAAGATATAGCCATTCATTCAAAAAAGTGCTTATCTCACCGAGTTGTGGCGTTCTTGATACAGATTGGAAATAACTCATGAATTTCATGAAGCTGATTTCTGCTGTTGAAATATGTTGTTTAGGACATGATTCTGCACATTATATGTCAAATTCAGTGTAATCCAGCCACATGTTCAAAAGATATAGCCATTCGTTCAAAGAACTGCTAATCTCACCGAGTTAAAGCGTTTTGATACAGAGTGGAAATAACTAATGAATTTCATCAAGCTGGTTCCTGCTGTTGAAATATGTTGTTTAGGACTTGATTCTGCACAATATATGTCAAATTCAGTGTAATCCAGCCACAGGTTCAAAAGATATTGCCATTCGTTCAAAAAAGTGCTTATCTGTCCGAGTTGAAGCGTTTTTGATTCGGAGTGGAAATAACTAATGAATTTCATGAAACTGGTTTCGGCTGTTGAAATATGTTGTTTAGGACAAGATTCTGCACAATATATGTCAAATTCAGTGTAATCCAGCCACAGGTTCAAAAGATATAGCCATTCGTTCAAAAGTGCTTATCTCTCCGAGTTGAAGCATTTTTGATTCGGAGTGGAAATACCTATTGAATTTCATCAAGCTGGTTTCTGTTGTTGAGATATCTTGTTCAGGACATGATTCCGCACAATATATGTCAAATTCAGTGTAATCCAGCCACAAGTTCAATAGATATAGCCATTCGTTCAAAGAAGTGCTAATCTCACCGAGTTAAAGCGTTTTTGATAAAGAGTGGAAATAACTAATGAATTTCATCAAGCTGGTTTCTGCTGTTGAAATATGTTGTTTAGGACTTGATTCTGCACAATATATGTCAAATTCAGTGTAATCCAGCCACAGGTTCAAAAGATATAGCCATTCGTTCAAAAAAGTGCTTATCTCACCGAGTTGAAGCGTTTTTGATACAGATTGGAAATAACTCATGAATTTCCTGAAGCTGATTTCTGCTGTTGAAATATGTTGTTTAGGACATGATTCTGCACAATATATGTCAAATTCAGTGTAATCCAGCCACAGGTTCAAAAGACATAGCCATTCGTTCAAAAAAGTGCTTATCTGTCCGAGTTGAAGCGTTTTTGATTCGGAGTGGAAATAACTATTGAATTTAATCAACCTGGTTTCTGTTGTTGACATATCTTGTTTAGGACATGATTCTGCACAATATGATTCAAATTCAGTGTAATCCAGCTACAAGTTCAAAAGATATAGTAATTCGTTCAAAAAGTGCTTATGTCACGTGGTTGAAGCATAATTGATTCGGAGTGGAAATAAATAATGAATTTCATCAAGCTGGTTTCTGCTGTTGAAATAAGTTGTTTAGGACATGATTCTGCACAATATATGTCAAATTCAGTGTAATCCAGCCACAGGTTCAAAAGACATAGCCATTCGTTCAAAAAAGTGCTTATCTGTCCGAGTTGAAGCGTTTTTGATTCGGAGTGGAAATAACTATTGAATTTAATCAACCTGGTTTCTGTTGTTGACATATCTTGTTTAGGACATGATTCTGCACAATATGATTCAAATTCAGTGTAATCCAGCTACAAGTTCAAAAGATATAGTAATTCGTTCAAAAATTGCTTATGTCACTGGGTTGAAGCATAATTGATTCGGAGTGGAAATAACTAATGGATTTCATCAAGCTGGTTTCTGCTGTTGAAATAAGTTGTTTAGGACATGATTCTGCACAATATATTTCAAATTCAGTGTAATCCAGCCAGAAGTTCAAAAGATATAGCCATTCGTTCAAAGAAGTGCTAATCTTACCGAGTTAAAACATTTTTGATACAGAGTGGAAATAACTAATGATTTCATCAAGGTGGTTTCTGCTGTTGAAATATGTTTTTTAGGACTTGATTCTGCACAATATATGTCAAATTCAGTGTAATCCAGCCACAGGTTCAAAAGATATTGCCATTCGTTCAAAAAAGTGCTTATCTGTCCGAGTTGAAGCGTTTTTGATTCGGAGTGGAAATAACTAATGAATTTCATGAAACTGGTTTCGGCTGTTGAAATATGTTGTTTAGGACAAGATTTTGCACAATATATTTCAAATTCAGTGTAATCCAGCCACAGGTTCAAAAGATATAGCCATTCGTTCAAAAAAGTGCTTATCTGTCCGAGTTGAAGCGTTTTTGATTCGGAGTGGAAATAACTATTTAATTTAATCAAGCTGGTTTCTGTTGTTGACATATCTTGTTTAGGACATAATTCTGCACAATATGATTCAAATTCAGTGTAATCCAGCTACACGTTCAAAAGATATAGCAATTCGTTCAAAAAGTGCTTATGTCACGTGGTTGAAGCATAATTGATTCGGAGTGGAAATAACTAATGAATTTCATCCAGCTGGTTTCTGCTGTTGAAATAAGTTGTTTAGGACATGATTCTGCACAATATATTTCAAATTCAGTGTAATCCAGCCAGAAGTTCAAAAGATATAGCCATTCGTTCAAAGAAGTGCTAATCTCACCGAGTTAAAGCGTTTTTGATACAGAGTGGAAATAACTAATGAATTTCATCAAGCTGGTTTCTGCTGTTGAAATATGTTTTTTAGGACTTGATTCTGCACAATATATGTCAAATTCAGTGTAATCCAGCCACAGGTTCAAAAGATATTGCCATTCGTTCAAAAAAGTGCTTATCTCTCCGAGTTGAAGCGTTTTTGATTCGGAGTGGAAATAACTATTGAATTTCATCAAGCTGGTTTCTGTTGTTGACATATCTTGTTTAGGACATGATTCTGCACAATATATGTCAAATTCAGTGTAATCCAGCTACAAGTTCAAAAGATATAGCCATTCGTTCAATAAGTGCTTATGTCACTGGGTTGAAGCATAATTGATTCGGAGTGAAAGTAACTAATGAATTTCATCAAGCTGGTTTCTGCTGTTGAAATAAGTTGTTTAGGACATGATTCTGCACAATATATGTCAAATTCAGCGTAATCCAGCCACAGGTTCAAAAGATATAGCCATTCATTCAAAAAAGTGCTTATCTCACCGAGTTGTGGCGTTCTTGATACAGATTGGAAATAACTCATGAATTTAATGAAGCTGATTTCTGCTGTTGAAATATGTTGTTTAGGACATGATTCTGCACATTATATGTCAAATTCAGTGTAATCCAGCCACATGTTCAAAAGATATAGCCATTCGTTCAAAGAACTGCTAATCTCACCGAGTTAAAGCGTTTTGATACAGAGTGGAAATAACTAATGAATTTCATCAAGCTGGTTCCTGCTGTTGAAATATGTTGTTTAGGACTTGATTCTGCACAATATATGTCAAATTCAGTGTAATCCAGCCACAGGTTCAAAAGATATTGCCATTCGTTCAAAAAAGTGCTTATCTGTCCGAGTTGAAGCGTTTTTGATTCGGAGTGGAAATAACTAATGAATTTCATGAAACTGGTTTCGGCTGTTGAAATATGTTGTTTAGGACAAGATTCTGCACAATATATGTCAAATTCAGTGTAATCCAGCCACAGGTTCAAAAGATATAGCCATTCGTTCAAAAGTGCTTATCTCTCCGAGTTGAAGCATTTTTGATTCGGAGTGGAAATACCTATTGAATTTCATCAAGCTGGTTTCTGTTGTTGAGATATCTTGTTCAGGACATGATTCCGCACAATATATGTCAAATTCAGTGTAATCCAGCCACAAGTTCAATAGATATAGCCATTCGTTCAAAGAAGTGCTAATCTCACCGAGTTAAAGCGTTTTTGATAAAGAGTGGAAATAACTAATGAATTTCATCAAGCTGGTTTCTGCTGTTGAAATATGTTGTTTAGGACTTGATTCTGCACAATATATGTCAAATTCAGTGTAATCCAGCCACAGGTTCAAAAGATATAGCCATTCGTTCAAAAAAGTGCTTATCTCACCGAGTTGAAGCGTTTTTGATACAGATTGGAAATAACTCATGAATTTCCTGAAGCTGATTTCTGCTGTTGAAATATGTTGTTTAGGACATGATTCTGCACAATATATGTCAAATTCAGTGTAATCCAGCCACAGGTTCAAAAGACATAGCCATTCGTTCAAAAAAGTGCTTATCTGTCCGAGTTGAAGCGTTTTTGATTCGGAGTGGAAATAACTATTGAATTTAATCAAGCTGGTTTCTGTTGTTGACATATCTTGTTTAGGACATAATTCTGCACAATATGATTCAAATTCAGTGTAGTCCAGCTACACGTTCAAAAGATATAGCAATTCGTTCAAAAAGTGCTTATGTCACTGGGTTGAAGCATAATTGATTCGGAGTGGAAATAACTAATGGATTTCATCAAGCTGGTTTCTGCTGTTGAAATAAGTTGTTTAGGACATGATTCTGCACAATATATTTCAAATTCAGTGTAATCCAGCCAGAAGTTCAAAAGATATAGCCATTCGTTCAAAGAAGTGCTAATCTTACCGAGTTAAAACATTTTTGATACAGAGTGGAAATAACTAATGATTTCATCAAGGTGGTTTCTGCTGTTGAAATATGTTTTTTAGGACTTGATTCTGCACAATATATGTCAAATTCAGTGTAATCCAGCCACAGGTTCAAAAGATATTGCCATTCGTTCAAAAAAGTGCTTATCTGTCCGAGTTGAAGCGTTTTTGATTCGGAGTGGAAATAACTAATGAATTTCATGAAACTGGTTTCGGCTGTTGAAATATGTTGTTTAGGACAAGATTTTGCACAATATATTTCAAATTCAGTGTAATCCAGCCACAGGTTCAAAAGATATAGCCATTCGTTCAAAAAAGTGCTTATCTGTCCGAGTTGAAGCGTTTTTGATTCGGAGTGGAAATAACTATTTAATTTAATCAAGCTGGTTTCTGTTGTTGACATATCTTGTTTAGGACATAATTCTGCACAATATGATTCAAATTCAGTGTAATCCAGCTACACGTTCAAAAGATATAGCAATTTGTTCAAAAAGTGCTTATGTCACGTGGTTGAAGCATAATTGATTCGGAGTGGAAATAACTAATGAATTTCATCCAGCTGGTTTCTGCTGTTGAAATAAGTTGTTTAGGACATGATTCTGCACAATATATTTCAAATTCAGTGTAATCCAGCCAGAAGTTCAAAAGATATAGCCATTCGTTCAAAGAAGTGCTAATCTCACCGAGTTAAAGCGTTTTTGATACAGAGTGGAAATAACTAATGAATTTCATCAAGCTGGTTTCTGCTGTTGAAATATGTTTTTTAGGACTTGATTCTGCACAATATATGTCAAATTCAGTGTAATCCAGCCACAGGTTCAAAAGATATTGCCATTCGTTCAAAAAAGTGCTTATCTCTCCGAGTTGAAGCGTTTTTGATTCGGAGTGGAAATAACTATTGAATTTCATCAAGCTGGTTTCTGTTGTTGAGATATCTTGTTCAGGACATGATTCCGCACAATATATGTCAAATTCAGTGTAATCCAGCCACAAGTTCAATAGATATAGCCATTCGTTCAAAGAAGTGCTAATCTCACCGAGTTAAAGCGTTTTTGATAAAGAGTGGAAATAACTAATGAATTTCATCAAGCTGGTTTCTGCTGTTGAAATATGTTGTTTAGGACTTGATTCTGCACAATATATGTCAAATTCAGTGTAATCCAGCCACAGGTTCAAAAGATATAGCCATTCGTTCAAAAAAGTGCTTATCTCACCGAGTTGAAGCGTTTTTGATACAGATTGGAAATAACTCATGAATTTCCTGAAGCTGATTTCTGCTGTTGAAATATGTTGTTTAGGACATGATTCTGCACAATATATGTCAAATTCAGTGTAATCCAGCCACAGGTTCAAAAGACATAGCCATTCGTTCAAAAAAGTGCTTATCTGTCCGAGTTGAAGCGTTTTTGATTCGGAGTGGAAATAACTATTGAATTTAATCAACCTGGTTTCTGTTGTTGACATATCTTGTTTAGGACATGATTCTGCACAATATGATTCAAATTCAGTGTAATCCAGCTACAAGTTCAAAAGATATAGTAATTCGTTCAAAAAGTGCTTATGTCACGTGGTTGAAGCATAATTGATTCGGAGTGGAAATAAATAATGAATTTCATCAAGCTGGTTTCTGCTGTTGAAATAAGTTGTTTAGGACATGATTCTGCACAATATATGTCAAATTCAGTGTAATCCAGCCACAGGTTCAAAAGACATAGCCATTCGTTCAAAAAAGTGCTTATCTGTCCGAGTTGAAGCGTTTTTGATTCGGAGTGGAAATAACTATTGAATTTAATCAACCTGGTTTCTGTTGTTGACATATCTTGTTTAGGACATGATTCTGCACAATATGATTCAAATTCAGTGTAATCCAGCTACAAGTTCAAAAGATATAGTAATTCGTTCAAAAAGTGCTTATGTCACTGGGTTGAAGCATAATTGATTCGGAGTGGAAATAACTAATGGATTTCATCAAGCTGGTTTCTGCTGTTGAAATAAGTTGTTTAGGACATGATTCTGCACAATATATTTCAAATTCAGTGTAATCCAGCCAGAAGTTCAAAAGATATAGCCATTCGTTCAAAGAAGTGCTAATCTTACCGAGTTAAAACATTTTTGATACAGAGTGGAAATAACTAATGATTTCATCAAGGTGGTTTCTGCTGTTGAAATATGTTTTTTAGGACTTGATTCTGCACAATATATGTCAAATTCAGTGTAATCCAGCCACAGGTTCAAAAGATATTGCCATTCGTTCAAAAAAGTGCTTATCTGTCCGAGTTGAAGCGTTTTTGATTCGGAGTGGAAATAACTAATGAATTTCATGAAACTGGTTTCGGCTGTTGAAATATGTTGTTTAGGACAAGATTTTGCACAATATATTTCAAATTCAGTGTAATCCAGCCACAGGTTCAAAAGATATAGCCATTCGTTCAAAAAAGTGCTTATCTGTCCGAGTTGAAGCGTTTTTGATTCGGAGTGGAAATAACTATTTAATTTAATCAAGCTGGTTTCTGTTGTTGACATATCTTGTTTAGGACATAATTCTGCACAATATGATTCAAATTCAGTGTAATCCAGCTACACGTTCAAAAGATATAGCAATTCGTTCAAAAAGTGCTTATGTCACGTGGTTGAAGCATAATTGATTCGGAGTGGAAATAACTAATGAATTTCATCCAGCTGGTTTCTGCTGTTGAAATAAGTTGTTTAGGACATGATTCTGCACAATATATTTCAAATTCAGTGTAATCCAGCCAGAAGTTCAAAAGATATAGCCATTCGTTCAAAGAAGTGCTAATCTCACCGAGTTAAAGCGTTTTTGATACAGTGTGGAAATAACTAATGAATTTCATCAAGCTGGTTTCTGCTGTTGAAATATGTTTTTTAGGACTTGATTCTGCACAATATATGTCAAATTCAGTGTAATCCAGCCACAGGTTCAAAAGATATTGCCATTCGTTCAAAAAAGTGCTTATCTCTCCGAGTTGAAGCGTTTTTGATTCGGAGTGGAAATAACTATTGAATTTCATCAAGCTGGTTTCTGTTGTTGACATATCTTGTTTAGGACATGATTCTGCACAATATATGTCAAATTCAGTGTAATCCAGCTACAAGTTCAAAAGATATAGCCATTCGTTCAATAAGTGCTTATGTCACTGGGTTGAAGCATAATTGATTCGGAGTGAAAGTAACTAATGAATTTCATCAAGCTGGTTTCTGCTGTTGAAATAAGTTGTTTAGGACATGATTCTGCACAATATATGTCAAATTCAGCGTAATCCAGCCACAGGTTCAAAAGATATAGCCATTCATTCAAAAAAGTGCTTATCTCACCGAGTTGTGGCGTTCTTGATACAGATTGGAAATAACTCATGAATTTAATGAAGCTGATTTCTGCTGTTGAAATATGTTGTTTAGGACATGATTCTGCACATTATATGTCAAATTCAGTGTAATCCAGCCACATGTTCAAAAGATATAGCCATTCGTTCAAAGAACTGCTAATCTCACCGAGTTAAAGCGTTTTGATACAGAGTGGAAATAACTAATGAATTTCATCAAGCTGGTTCCTGCTGTTGAAATATGTTGTTTAGGACTTGATTCTGCACAATATATGTCAAATTCAGTGTAATCCAGCCACAGGTTCAAAAGATATTGCCATTCGTTCAAAAAAGTGCTTATCTGTCCCAGTTGAAGCGTTTTTGATTCGGAGTGGAAATAACTAATGAATTTCATGAAACTGGTTTCGGCTGTTGAAATATGTTGTTTAGGACAAGATTCTGCACAATATATGTCAAATTCAGTGTAATCCAGCCACAGGTTCAAAAGATATAGCCATTCGTTCAAAAGTGCTTATCTCTCCGAGTTGAAGCATTTTTGATTCGGAGTGGAAATACCTATTGAATTTCATCAAGCTGGTTTCTGTTGTTGAGATATCTTGTTCAGGACATGATTCCGCACAATATATGTCAAATTCAGTGTAATCCAGCCACAAGTTCAATAGATATAGCCATTCGTTCAAAGAAGTGCTAATCTCACCGAGTTAAAGCGTTTTTGATAAAGAGTGGAAATAACTAATGAATTTCATCAAGCTGGTTTCTGCTGTTGAAATATGTTGTTTAGGACTTGATTCTGCACAATATATGTCAAATTCAGTGTAATCCAGCCACAGGTTCAAAAGATATAGCCATTCGTTCAAAAAAGTGCTTATCTCACCGAGTTGAAGCGTTTTTGATACAGATTGGAAATAACTCATGAATTTCCTGAAGCTGATTTCTGCTGTTGAAATATGTTGTTTAGGACATGATTCTGCACAATATATGTCAAATTCAGTGTAATCCAGCCACAGGTTCAAAAGACATAGCCATTCGTTCAAAAAAGTGCTTATCTGTCCGAGTTGAAGCGTTTTTGATTCGGAGTGGAAATAACTATTGAATTTAATCAACCTGGTTTCTGTTGTTGACATATCTTGTTTAGGACATGATTCTGCACAATATATGTCAAATTCAGTGTAATCCAGCCACAGGTTCAAAAGATATAGCCATTCGTTCAAAGAAGTGCTAATCTCACCGAGTTAAAGCGTTTTTGATACAGAGTGGAAATAACTAATGAATTTCATCAAGCTGGTTTCTGTTGTTGAAATAAGTTGTTTAGGACGTGATTTTGCACAATATATTTCAAATTCAGTGTAATCCAGCCACAAGTTCAAAAGATATGGCCATTCGTTCAAAGAAGTGCTAATCTCACCGAGTTAAAGCGTTTTTGATAAAGATTGGAAATAACTTATGAATTTCATCAACCTGGTTTCTGATGTTGAAATATGTTGTTTAGGACTTGATTCTGCACAATATATGTCAAATTCAATGTAATCCAGCCACAGGTTCAAAAGATATAGCCATTCTTTAAAAAAAGTGCTTATCTGTCCGAGTTGAAGCGTTTTTGATTCGGAGTGGAAATAACTATTGAATTTCATCAAGTTGGTTTCTGTTGTTGACATATCTTGTTCAGGACATGATTCTGCACAATATATGTCAAATTCATTGTAATCCAGCCACAAGTTCAAAAGATATAGCCATTCGTTCAATAAGTGCTTATGTCACTGGGTTGAAGCATAATTGATTCGGAGTGGAAATAACTAATGAATTTCATCAAGCTGGTTTTTGTTGTTGAAATATGTTGTTTAGGACTTGATTCTGCACAATATATGTCAAATTCAGCGTAATCCAGCCACAGGTTCAAAAGATATAGCCATTCATTCAAAAAAGTGCTTATCTCACCGAGTTGAAGCGTTTTTGATACAGATTGGAAATAACTCATGAATTTCATGAAGCTGATTTCTGCTGTTGAAATATGTTGTTTAGGAAATGATTCTGCACATTATATGTCAAATTCAGTGTAATCCAGCCACAAGTTCAAAAGATATAGCCATTCGTTCAAAGAACTGCTAATCTCACCGAGTTAAAGCGTTTTTAATACAGAGTGGAAATAACTAATGAATTTCATCAAGCTGGTTTCTGCTGTTGAAATATGTTGTTAAGGACTTGATTCTGCACAATATATGTCAAATTCAGTGTAATCCAGCCACAGGTTCTAAAGACATTGCCATTCGTTCAAAAAAGTGCTTATCTGTCCGAGTTGAAGCGTTTTTGATTCGGAGTGGAAATAACTAATGAATTTCATGAAACTGGTTTCGGCTGTTGAAATATGTTGTTTAGGACAAGATTCTGCACAATATATGTCAAATTCAGTGTAATCCAGCCACAGGTTCAAAAGATATAGCCATTCGTTCAAAAGTGATTATCTCTCCGAGTTGAAGCATTTTGGATTCGGAGTTGAAATACCTATTGAATTTCATCAAGCTGGTTTCTGTTGTTGACATATCTTGTTCAGGAAATGATTCCGCACAATATATGTCAAATTCAGTGTAATCCAGCCACAAGTTCAAAAGATATAGCCATTCGTTCAATAAGTGCTTATGTCACTGGGTTGAAGCATAATTGATTCGGAGTGGAAATAACTAATGAATTTCATCAAGCTGGTTTCTGCTGTTGAAATAAGTTGTTTAGGACATGATTCTGCACAATATATTTCAAATTCAGTGTAATCCAGCCACAAGTTCAAAAGATATAGCCATTCGTTCAATGAACTGCTACTCTCACCGAGTTAAAGCGTTTTTGATAAAGAGTGGAAATAACTAATGAATTTCATCAAGCTGGTTTCTGCTGTTGAAATATGTTGTTTAGGACTTGATTCAGCACAATTTATGTCAAATTCAGTGTAATCCAGCCACAGGTTCAAAAGATATAGCCATTCGTTCAAAAAAGTGCTTATCTCACCGAGTTGAAGCGTTTTTGATACAGATTGGAAATAATTCATGAATTTCATGAAGCTGATTTCTGCTGTTGAAATATGTTGTTTAGGACTTGATTCTGCACAATATATGTCAAATTCAGTGTAATCCAGCCACAGGTTCAAAAGACATAGCCATTCGTTCAGAAAAGTGCTTATCTGTCCGAGTTGAAGCGTTTTTGATTCGGAGTGGAAATAACTAATGAATTTAATCAAGCTGGTTTCTGTTGTTGACATATCTTGTTTAGGACATAATTCTGCACAATATGATTCAAATTCAGTGTAATCCAGCTACAAGTTCAAAAGATATAGTAATTCGTTCAAAAAGTGCTTATGTCACTGGGTTGAAGCATAATTGATTCGGAGTGGAAATAACTAATGAATATCATCAAGCTGGTTTCTGCTGTTGAAATAAGTTGTTTAGGACATGATTCTGCACAATATATGTCAAATTCAGTGTAATCCAGCCAGAAATTCAAAAGATATAGCCATTCGTTCAAAGAAGTGCTAATCTCACCGAGTTAAAGCGTTTTTGATACAGAGTGGAAATAACTAATGAAGTTCATCAAGCTGGTTTCTGCTGTTGAAATATGTTTTTTAGGACTTGATTCTGCGCAATATATGTCAAATTCAGTGTAATCCAGCCACAGGTTCAAAAGATATTGCCATTCATTCAAAAAAGTGCTTATCTGTCCGAGTGGAAGCGTTTTTGATTCGGAGTGGAAATAACTAATGAATTTCATGAAACTGGTTTCGGCTGTTGAAATATGTTGTTTAGGACAAGATTCTGCACATTATATGTCAAATTCAGTGTAATCCAGCCACAGGTTCAAAAGATATAGCCATTCGTTCAAAAGTGCTTATCTCTCCGAGTTGAAGCATTTTTGATTCGGAGTGGAAATACCTATTGAATTTCATCAAGCTGGTTTCTGTTGTTGACATATCTTGTTCAGGACATGATTCCGCACAATATATGTCAAATTCAGTGTAATCCAGCCACAAGTTCAAAAGATATAGTAATTCGTTCAAAAAGTGCTTATGTCACTGGGTTGAAGCATAATTGATTCGGAGTGGAAATAAATATTGAATTTCATCAAGCTGGTTTCTGCTGTTGAAATAAGTTGTTTAGGACATGATTCTGCACAATATATTTCAAATTCAGTGTAATCCAGCCAGAAGTTCAAAAGATATAGCCATTCGTTCAAAGAAGTGCTAATCTCACCGAGTTAAAGCGTTTTTGATACAGAGTGGAAATAACTAATGAATTTCATCAAGCTGGTTTCTGTTGTTGAAATAAGTTGTTTAGGACATGATTTTGCACAATATATTTCAAATTCAGTGTAATCCAGCCACAAGTTCAAAAGATATTGCCATTCGTTCAAAGAAGTGCTAATCTCACCGAGTTAAAGCGTTTTTGATAAAGATTGGAAATAACTTATGAATTTCATCAACCTGGTTTCTGATGTTGAAATATGTTGTTTAGGACTTGATTCTGCACAATATATGTCAAATTCAATGTAATCCAGCCACAGGTTCAAAAGATATAGCCATTCTTTAAAAAAAGTGCTTATCTGTCCGAGTTGAAGCGTTTTTGATTCGGAGTGGAAATAACTATTGAATTTCATCAAGTTGGTTTCTGTTGTTGACATATCTTGTTCAGGACATGATTCTGCACAATATATGTCAAATTCATTGTAATCCAGCCACAAGTTCAAAAGATATAGCCATTCGTTCAATAAGTGCTTATGTCACTGGGTTGAAGCATAATTGATTCGGAGTGGAAATAACTAATGAATTTCATCAAGCTGGTTTTTGTTGTTGAAATATGTTGTTTAGGACTTGATTCTGCACAATATATGTCAAATTCAGCGTAATCCAGCCACAGGTTCAAAAGATATAGCCATTCATTCAAAAAAGTGCTTATCTCACCGAGTTGAAGCGTTTTTGATACAGATTGGAAATAACTCATGAATTTCATGAAGCTGATTTCTGCTGTTGAAATATGTTGTTTAGGAAATGATTCTGCACATTATATGTCAAATTCAGTGTAATCCAGCCACAAGTTCAAAAGATATAGCCATTCGTTCAAAGAACTGCTAATCTCACCGAGTTAAAGCGTTTTTAATACAGAGTGGAAATAACTAATGAATTTCATCAAGCTGGTTTCTGCTGTTGAAATATGTTGTTAAGGACTTGATTCTGCACAATATATGTCAAATTCAGTGTAATCCAGCCACAGGTTCTAAAGATATTGCCATTCGTTCAAAAAAGTGCTTATCTGTCCGAGTTGAAGCGTTTTTGATTCGGAGTGGAAATAACTAATGAATTTCATGAAACTGGTTTCGGCTGTTGAAATATGTTGTTTAGGACAAGATTCTGCACAATATATGTCAAATTCAGTGTAATCCAGCCACAGGTTCAAAAGATATAGCCATTCGTTCAAAAGTGATTATCTCTCCGAGTTGAAGCATTTTGGATTCGGAGTTGAAATACCTATTGAATTTCATCAAGCTGGTTTCTGTTGTTGACATATCTTGTTCAGGAAATGATTCCGCACAATATATGTCAAATTCAGTGTAATCCAGCCACAAGTTCAAAAGATATAGCCATTCGTTCAATAAGTGCTTATGTCACTGGGTTGAAGCATAATTGATTCGGAGTGGAAATAACTAATGAATTTCATCAAGCTGGTTTCTGCTGTTGAAATAAGTTGTTTAGGACATGATTCTGCACAATATATTTCAAATTCAGTGTAATCCAGCCACAAGTTCAAAAGATATAGCCATTCGTTCAATGAACTGCTACTCTCACCGAGTTAAAGCGTTTTTGATAAAGAGTGGAAATAACTAATGAATTTCATCAAGCTGGTTTCTGCTGTTGAAATATGTTGTTTAGGACTTGATTCAGCACAATTTATGTCAAATTCAGTGTAATCCAGCCACAGGTTCAAAAGATATAGCCATTCGTTCAAAAAAGTGCTTATCTCACCGAGTTGAAGCGTTTTTGATACAGATTGGAAATAATTCATGAATTTCATGAAGCTGATTTCTGCTGTTGAAATATGTTGTTTAGGACTTGATTCTGCAAAATATATGTCAAATTCAGTGTAATCCAGCCACAGGTTCAAAAGACATAGCCATTCGTTCAGAAAAGTGCTTATCTGTCCGAGTTGAAGCGTTTTTGATTCGGAGTGGAAATAACTAATGAATTTAATCAAGCTGGTTTCTGTTGTTGACATATCTTGTTTAGGACATAATTCTGCACAATATGATTCAAATTCAGTGTAATCCAGCTACAAGTTCAAAAGATATAGTAATTCGTTCAAAAAGTGCTTATGTCACTGGGTTGAAGCATAATTGATTCGGAGTGGAAATAACTAATGAATATCATCAAGCTGGTTTCTGCTGTTGAAATATGTTGTTTAGGACAAGATTCTGCACAATATATGTCAAATTCAGTGTAATCCAGCCACAGGTTCAAAAGATATTGCCATTCATTCAAAAAAGTGCTTATCTCAACGAGTTGAGGCGTTTTTGATACAGATTGGAAATAACTCATGAATTTCATGAAGCTGATTTCTGCTGTTGAAATATGTTGTTTAGGAAATGATTCTGCACATTATATGTCAAATTCAGTGTAATCCAGCCACAAGTTCAAAAGATATAGCCATTCGTTCAAAGAACTGCTAATCTCACCGAGTTAAAGCGTTTTTAATACAGAGTGGAAATAACTAATGAATTTCATCAAGCTGGTTTCTGCTGTTGAAATATGTTGTTAAGGACTTGATTCTGCACAATATATGTCAAATTCAGTGTAATCCAGCCACAGGTTCTAAAGATATTGCCATTCGTTCAAAAAAGTGCTTATCTGTCCGAGTTGAAGCGTTTTTGATTCGGAGTGGAAATAACTAATGAATTTCATGAAACTGGTTTCGGCTGTTGAAATATGTTGTTTAGGACAAGATTCTGCACAATATATGTCAAATTCAGTGTAATCCAGCCACAGGTTCAAAAGATATAGCCATTCGTTCAAAAGTGATTATCTCTCCGAGTTGAAGCATTTTGGATTCGGAGTTGAAATACCTATTGAATTTCATCAAGCTGGTTTCTGTTGTTGACATATCTTGTTCAGGAAATGATTCCGCACAATATATGTCAAATTCAGTGTAATCCAGCCACAAGTTCAAAAGATATAGCCATTCGTTCAATAAGTGCTTATGTCACTGGGTTGAAGCATAATTGATTCGGAGTGGAAATAACTAATGAATTTCATCAAGCTGGTTTCTGCTGTTGAAATAAGTTGTTTAGGACATGATTCTGCACAATATATTTCAAATTCAGTGTAATCCAGCCACAAGTTCAAAAGATATAGCCATTCGTTCAATGAACTGCTACTCTCACCGAGTTAAAGCGTTTTTGATAAAGAGTGGAAATAACTAATGAATTTCATCAAGCTGGTTTCTGCTGTTGAAATATGTTGTTTAGGACTTGATTCAGCACAATTTATGTCAAATTCAGTGTAATCCAGCCACAGGTTCAAAAGATATAGCCATTCGTTCAAAAAAGTGCTTATCTCACCGAGTTGAAGCGTTTTTGATACAGATTGGAAATAATTCATGAATTTCATGAAGCTGATTTCTGCTGTTGAAATATGTTGTTTAGGACTTGATTCTGCACAATATATGTCAAATTCAGTGTAATCCAGCCACAGGTTCAAAAGACATAGCCATTCGTTCAGAAAAGTGCTTATCTGTCCGAGTTGAAGCGTTTTTGATTCGGAGTGGAAATAACTAATGAATTTAATCAAGCTGGTTTCTGTTGTTGACATATCTTGTTTAGGACATAATTCTGCACAATATGATTCAAATTCAGTGTAATCCAGCTACAAGTTCAAAAGATATAGTAATTCGTTCAAAAAGTGCTTATGTCACTGGGTTGAAGCATAATTGATTCGGAGTGGAAATAACTAATGAATATCATCAAGCTGGTTTCTGCTGTTGAAATAAGTTGTTTAGGACATGATTCTGCACAATATATGTCAAATTCAGTGTAATCCAGCCAGAAATTCAAAAGATATAGCCATTCGTTCAAAGAAGTGCTAATCTCACCGAGTTAAAGCGTTTTTGATACAGAGTGGAAATAACTAATGAAGTTCATCAAGCTGGTTTCTGCTGTTGAAATATGTTTTTTAGGACTTGATTCTGCGCAATATATGTCAAATTCAGTGTAATCCAGCCACAGGTTCAAAAGATATTGCCATTCATTCAAAAAAGTGCTTATCTGTCCGAGTGGAAGCGTTTTTGATTCGGAGTGGAAATAACTAATGAATTTCATGAAACTGGTTTCGGCTGTTGAAATATGTTGTTTAGGACAAGATTCTGCACAATATATGTCAAATTCAGTGTAATCCAGCCACAGGTTCAAAAGATATAGCCATTCGTTCAAAAGTGCTTATCTCTCCGAGTTGAAGCATTTTTGATTCGGAGTGGAAATACCTATTGAATTTCATCAAGCTGGTTTCTGTTGTTGACATATCTTGTTCAGGACATGATTCCGCACAATATATGTCAAATTCAGTGTAATCCAGCCACAAGTTCAAAAGATATAGCCATTCGTTCAAAGAAGTGCTAATCTCACCGAGTTAAAGCATTTTTGATTCGGAGTAGAAATAACTAATGAATTTCATGAAACTGGTTTTGGCTGTTGAAATATGTTGTTTAGGACAAGATTCAGCACAATATATGTCAAATTCAGTGTAATCCAGCCACAGGTTCAAAAGATATAGCCATTCATTCAAAAAAGTGCTTATCTCACCGAGTTGAAGCGTTTTTGATTCGGAGTGGAAATAACTATTGAATTTAATCAAGCTGGTTTCTGTTGTTGACATATCTTGTTTAGGACATGATTCTGTACAATATGATTCAAATTCAGTGTAATCCAGCTACAAGTTCAAAAGATATAGTAATTCGTTCAAAAAGTGCTTATGTCACTGGGTTGAAGCATAATTGATTCGGAGTGGAAATAAATAATGAATTTCATCAAGCTGGTTTCTGCTGTTGAAATATGTTTTTTAGGACTTGATTCTGCACAATATATGTCAAATTCAGTGTAATCCAGCCACAGGTTCAAAAGATATTGCCATTCGTTCAAAAAAGTGCTAATCTCACCGAGTTAAAGCATTTTTGATACAGAGTGGAAATAACTAATGAATTTCATGAAGCTGATTTCTGCTGTTGAAATATGTTGTTTAGGACTTGATTCTGCACAATATATGTCAAATTCAGCGTAATCCAGCCACAGGTTCAAAAGATATAGCCATTCGTTCAAAAAAGTGCTTATCGCACCGAGTTGAGGTGTTTTTGATACAGATTGGAAATAACTCATTAATTTCAAGAAGCTGATTTCTGCTGTTGAAATATGTTGTTTAGGACATGATTCTGCACATTATATGTCAAATTCAGTGTAATCCAGCCAGAAGTTCAAAAGATATAGCCATTCGTTCAAAGAACTGCTAATCTCACCGAGTTAAAGCGTTTTTGATACAGAGTGGAAATAACTAATGAATTTCATCAAGCTGGTTTCTGCTGTTGAAATATGTTGTTTAGGACTTGATTCTGCACAATATATGTCAAATTCAGTGTAATCCAGCCACAGGTTCAAAAGATATTGCCATTCGTTCAAAAAAGTGCTTATCTGTCCGAGTTGAAGCGTTTTTGATTCGGAGTGGAAATAACTAATGATGTTCATGAAACTGGTTTCGGCTGTTGAAATATGTTGTTTAGGAAAAGATTCTGCACAATATATGTCAAATTCAGTGTAATCCAGCCACAGGTTCAAAAGATATTGCCATTCGTTCAAAAAAGTGCTTATCTGTCCGAGTTGAAGCGTTTTTGATTCGGAGTGGAAATAACTAATGAATTTCATGAAACTTGTGTCGGCTGTTGAAATATGTTGTTTAGGACAAGATTCTGCACAATATATGTCAAATTCAGTGTAATCCAGCAACAGGTTTAAAATATATAGCCATTCGTTCAAAAAAGTGCTTATCTGTCCGAGTTGAAGCGTTTTTGATTCGAAGTGGAAATAACTAATGAATTTCATGAAACTGGTTTTGGCTGTTGAAATATGTTGTTTAGGACAAGATTCAGCACAATATATGTCAAATTCAGTGTAATCCAGCCACAGGTTCAAAAAAATATAGCCATTCATTCAAAAAAGTGCTTATCTCACCGAGTTGAAGCGTTTTTGATTCGGAGTGGAAATAACTTTTGAATTTAATCAAGCTGGTTTCTGTTGTTGACATATCTTGTTTAGGACATGATTCTGTACAATATGATTCAAATTCAGTGTAATCCAGCTACAAGTTCAAAAGATATAGTAATTCGTTCAAAAAGTGCTTATGTCACTGGGTTGAAGCATAATTGATTCGGAGTGGAAATAAATAATGAATTTCATCAAGCTGGTTTCTGCTGTTGAAATAAGTTGTTTAGGACATGATTCTGCACAATATATGTCAAATTCAGTGTAATCCAGCCAGAAGTTCAAAAGATATAGCCATTCGTTCAAAGAAGTGCTAATCTCACCGAGTTAAAGCATTTTTGATACAGAGTGGAAATAACTAATGAAATTCATCAAGCTGGTTTCTGCTGTTGAAATATGTTTTTTAGGACTTGATTCTGCACAATATATGTCAAATTCAGTGTAATCCAGCCACAGGCTCAAAAGATATTGCCATTCGTTCAAAAAAGTGCTTATCTGTCCGATTTGAAGCGTTTTTGATTCGGAGTGGAAATAACTAATGAATTTCATGAAACTGGTTTCGGCTGTTGAAATATGTTGTTTAGGACAAGATTTTGCACAATATATGTCAAATTCAGTGTAATCCAGCCACAGGTTCAAAAGATATATCCATTCGTTCAAAAAAGTGCTTATCTGTCCGAGTTTAAGCATTTTTGATTCGGAGTGGAAATACCTATTGAATTTCATCAAGCTGGTTTCTGCTGTTGAAATATGTTGTTTAGGACTTGATTCTGCACGATATATGTCAAATTCAGTGTAATCCAGCCACAGGTTCAAAAGATATAGCAATTCTTTCAAAACAGTGCTTATATGTCCGAGTTGAAGCGTTTTTGATTCGGAGTGGAAATAACTATTGAATTTAATCAAGCTGGTTTCTGTTGTTGACATATCTTGTTTAGGACATAATTCTGCACAATTTGATTCAAATTCAGTGTAGTCCAGCTACACGTTCAAAAGATATAGCAATTCGTTCAAAAAGTGCTTATGTCACTGGGTTGAAGCATAATTGATTCGGAGTGGAAATAACTAATGGATTTCATCAAGCTGGTTTCTGCTGTTGAAATAAGTTGTTTAGGACATGATTCTGCACAATATATTTCAAATTCAGTGTAATCCAGCCAGAAGTTCAAAAGATATAGCCATTCGTTCAAAGAAGTGCTAATCTTACCGAGTTAAAGCATTTTTGATACAGAGTGGAAATAACTAATGATTTCATCAAGGTGGTTTCTGCTGTTGAAATATGTTTTTTAGGACTTGATTCTGCACAATATATGTCAAATTCAGTGTAATCCAGCCACAGGTTCAAAAGATATTGCCATTCGTTCAAAAAAGTGCTTATCTGTCCGAGTTGAAGCGTTTTTGATTCGGAGTGGAAATAACTAATGAATTTCATGAAACTGGTTTCGGCTGTTGAAATATGTTGTTTAGGACAAGATTTTGCACAATATATTTCAAATTCAGTGTAATCCAGCCACAGGTTCAAAAGATATAGCCATTCGTTCAAAAAAGTGCTTATCTGTCCGAGTTGAAGCGTTTTTGATTCGGAGTGGAAATAACTATTGAATTTAATCAAGCTGGTTTCTGTTGTTGACATATCTTGTTTAGGACATAATTCTGCACAATATGATTCAAATTCAGTGTAATCCAGCTACACGTTCAAAAGATATAGCAATTCGTTCAAAAAGTGCTTATGTCACGTGGTTGAAGCATAATTGATTCGGAGTGGAAATAACTAATGAATTTCATCCAGCTGGTTTCTGCTGTTGAAATAAGTTGTTTAGGACATGATTCTGCACAATAAATTTCAAATTCAGTGTAATCCAGCCAGAAGTTCAAAAGATATAGCCATTCGTTCAAAGAAGTGCTAATCTCACCGAGTTAAAGCGTTTTTGATACAGAGTGGAAATAACTAATGAATTTCATCAAGCTGGTTTCTGCTGTTGAAATATGTTTTTTAGGACTTGATTCTGCACAATATATGTCAAATTCAGTGTAATCCAGCCACAGGTTCAAAAGATATTGCCATTCGTTCAAAAAAGTGCTTATCTCTCCGAGTTGAAGCGTTTTTGATTCGGAGTGGAAATAACTAATGAATTTCATGAAACTGGTTTTGGCTGTTGAAATATGTTGTTTAGGACAAGATTTTGCACAATATATGTCAAATTCAGTGCAATCCAGCCACAGGTTCAAAAGATATAGCCATTCGTTCAAAAGTGCTTATTTCTCCGAGTTGAAGCATTTTTGATTCGGAGTGGAAATACCTATTGAATTTCATCAAGCTGGTTTCTGTTGTTGACATATCTTGTTCAGGACATGATTCTGCACAATATATGTCAAATTCAGTGTAATCCAGCCACAAGTTCAAAAGATATAGCCATTCGTTCAATAAGTGCTTATGTCACTGGGTTGAAGCATAATTGATTCGGAGTGAAAGTAACTAATGAATTTCATCAAGCTGGTTTCTGCTGTTGAAATAAGTTGTTTAGGACATGATTCTGCACAATATATGTCAAATTCAGCGTAATCCAGCCACAGGTTCAAAAGATATAGCCATTCATTCAAAAAAGTGCTTATCTCACCGAGTTGAGGCGTTCTTGATACAGATTGGAAATAACTCATGAATTTCATGAAGCTGATTTCTGCTGTTGAAATATGTTGTTTAGGACATGATTCTGCACATTATATGTCAAATTCAGTGTAATCCAGCCACAAGTTCAAAAGATATAGCCATTCGTTCAAAGAACTGCTAATCTCACCGAGTTAAAGCGTTTTGATACAGAGTGGAAATAACTAATGAATTTCATCAAGCTGGTTCCTGCTGTTGAAATATGTTGTTTAGGACTTGATTCTGCACAATATATGTCAAATTCAGTGTAATCCTTCCACAGGTTCAAAAGATATTGCCATTCGTTCAAAAAAGTGCTTATCTGTCCGAGTTGAAGCGTTTTTGATTCGGAGTGGAAATAACTAATGAATTTCATGAAACTGGTTTCGGCTGTTGAAATATGTTGTTTAGGACAAGATTCTGCACAATATATGTCAAATTCAGTGTAATCCAGCCACAGGTTCAAAAGATATAGCCATTCGTTCAAAAGTGCTTATCTCTCCGAGTTGAAGCATTTTTGATTCGGAGTGGAAATACCTATTGAATTTCATCAAGCTGGTTTCTGTTGTTGACATATCTTGTTCAGGACATGATTCCGCACAATATATGTCAAATTCAATGTAATCCAGCCACAAGTTCAATAGATATAGCCATTCGTTCAAAGAAGTGCTAATCTCACCGAGTTAAAGCGTTTTTGATAAAGAGTGGAAATAACTAATGAATTTCATCAAGCTGGTTTCTGCTGTTGAAATAAGTTGTTTAGGACATGATTCTGCACAATATATGTCAAATTCAGCGTAATCCAGCCACAGGTTCAAAAGATATAGCCATTCATTCAAAAAAGTGCTTATCTCACCGAGTTGAGGCGTTCTTGATACAGATTGGAAATAACTCATGAATTTCATGAAGCTGATTTCTGCTGTTGAAATATGTTGTTTAGGACATGATTCTGCACATTATATGTCAAATTCAGTGTAATCCAGCCACAAGTTCAAAAGATATAGCCATTCGTTCAAAGAACTGCTAATCTCACCGAGTTAAAGCGTTTTGATACAGAGTGGAAATAACTAATGAATTTCATCAAGCTGGTTCCTGCTGTTGAAATATGTTGTTTAGGACTTGATTCTGCACAATATATGTCAAATTCAGTGTAATCCAGCCACAGGTTCAAAAGATATTGCCATTCGTTCAAAAAAGTGCTTATCTGTCCGAGTTGAAGCGTTTTTGATTCGGAGTGGAAATAACTAATGAATTTCATGAAACTGGTTTCGGCTGTTGAAATATGTTGTTTAGGACAAGATTCTGCACAATATATGTCAAATTCAGTGTAATCCAGCCACAAGTTCAAAAGATATAACCATTCGTTCAAAAGTGCTTATCTCTCCGAGTTGAAGCATTTTTGATTCGGAGTGGAAATACCTATTGAATTTCATCAAGCTGGTTTCTGTTGTTGACATATCTTGTTCAGGACATGATTCCGCACAATATATGTCAAATTCAGTGTAATCCAGCCACAAGTTCAATAGATATAGCCATTCGTTCAAAGAAGTGCTAATCTCACCGAGTTAAAGCGTTTTTGATAAAGAGTGGAAATAACTAATGAATTTCATCAAGCTGGTTTCTGCTGTTGAAATATGTTGTTTAGGACTTGATTCTGCACAATATATGTCAAATTCAGTGTAATCCAGCCACAGGTTCAAAAGATATAGCCATTCGTTCAAAAAAGTGCTTATCTGTCCGAGTTGAAGCGTTTTTGATTCGAAGTTGAAATAACTATTGAATTTAATCAACCTGGTTTCTGTTGTTGACATATCTTGTTTAGGACATGATTCTGCACAATATGATTCAAATTCAGTGTAATCCAGCTACAAGTTCAAAAGATATAGTAATTCGTTCAAATAGTGCTTATGTCACTGGGTTGAAGCATAATTGATTCGGAGTGGAAATAAATAATGAATTTCATCAAGCTGGTTTCTGCTGTTGAAATAAGTTGTTTAGGACATGATTCTGCACAATATATGTCAAATTCAGTGTAATCCAGCCACAGGTTCAAAAGACATAGCCATTCGTTCAAAAAAGTGCTTATCTGTCCGAGTTGAAGCGTTTTTGATTCGGAGTGGAAATAACTATTATATTTAATCAACCTGGTTTCTGTTGTTGACATATCTTGTTTAGGACATGATTCTGCACAATATGATTCAAATTCAGTGTAATCCAGCTACAAGTTCAAAAGATATAGTAATTCGTTCAAAAAGTGCTTATGTCACTGGGTTGAAGCATAATTGATTCGGAGTGGAAATAAATAATGAATTTCATCAAGCTGGTTTCTGCTGTTGAAATAAGTTGTTTAGGACATGATTCTGCACAATATATTTCAAATTCAGTGTAATCCAGCCAGAAGTTCAAAAGATATAGCCATTCGTTCAAAGAAGTGCTAATCTCACCGAGTTAAAGCGTTTTTGATACAGAGTGGAAATAACTAATGAATTTCATCAAGCTGGTTTCTGTTGTTGAAATAAGTTGTTTAGGACATGATTTTGCACAATATATTTCAAATTCAGTGTAATCCAGCCACAAGTTCAAAAGATATAGCCATTCGTTCAAAGAAGTGCTAATCTCACCGAGTTAAAGCGTTTTTGATAAAGATTGGAAATAACTTATGAATTTCATCAACCTGGTTTCTGATGTTGAAATATGTTGTTTAGGACTTGATTCTGCACAATATATGTCAAATTCAATGTAATCCAGCCACAGGTTCAAAAGATATAGCCATTCTTTAAAAAAAGTGCTTATCTGTCCGAGTTGAAGCGTTTTTGATTCGGAGTGGAAATAACTATTGAATTTCATCAAGTTGGTTTCTGTTGTTGACATATCTTGTTCAGGACATGATTCTGCACAATATATGTCAAATTCATTGTAATCCAGCCACAAGTTCAAAAGATATAGCCATTCGTTCAATAAGTGCTTATGTCACTGGGTTGAAGCATAATTGATTCGGAGTGGAAATAACTAATGAATTTCATCAAGCTGGTTTTTGCTGTTGAAATATGTTGTTTAGGACTTGATTCTGCACAATATATGTCAAATTCAGCGTAATCCAGCCACAGGTTCAAAAGATATAGCCATTCATTCAAAAAAGTGCTTATCTCACCGAGTTGAAGCGTTTTTGATACAGATTGGAAATAACTCATGAATTTCATGAAGCTGATTTCTGCTGTTGAAATATGTTGTTTAGGAAATGATTCTGCACATTATATGTCAAATTCAGTGTAATCCAGCCACAAGTTCAAAAGATATAGCCATTCGTTCAAAGAACTGCTAATCTCACCGAGTTAAAGCGTTTTGATACAGAGTGGAAATAACTAATGAATTTCATCAAGCTGGTTCCTGCTGTTGAAATATGTTGTTTAGGACTTGATTCTGCACAATATATGTCAAATTCAGTGTAATCCAGCCACAGGTTCAAAAGATATTGCCATTCGTTCAAAAAAGTGCTTATCTGTCCGAGTTGAAGCGTTTTTGATTCGGAGTGGAAATAACTAATGAATTTCATGAAACTGGTTTCGGCTGTTGAAATATGTTGTTTAGGACAAGATTCTGCACAATATATGTCAAATTCAGTGTAATCCAGCCACAGGTTCAAAAGATATAGCCATTCGTTCAAAAGTGCTTATCTCTCCGAGTTGAAGCATTTTTGATTCGGAGTGGAAATACCTATTGAATTTCATCAAGCTGGTTTCTGTTGTTGACATATCTTGTTCAGGACATGATTCCGCACAATATATGTCAAATTCAGTGTAATCCAGCCACAAGTTCAATAGATATAGCCATTCGTTCAAAGAAGTGCTAATCTCACCGAGTTAAAGCGTTTTTGATAAAGAGTGGAAATAACTAATGAATTTCATCAAGCTGGTTTCTGCTGTTGAAATATGTTGTTTAGGACTTGATTCTGCACAATATATGTCAAATTCAGTGTAATCCAGCCACAGGTTCAAAAGATATAGCCATTCGTTCAAAAAAGTGCTTATCTCACCGAGTTGAAGCGTTTTTGATACAGATTGGAAATAACTCATGAATTTCCTGAAGCTGATTTCTGCTGTTGAAATATGTTGTTTAGGACATGATTCTGCACAATATATGTCAAATTCAGTGTAATCCAGCCACAGGTTCAAAAGACATAGCCATTCGTTCAAAAAAGTGCTTATCTCTCCGAGTTGAAGCATTTTGGATTCGGAGTTGAAATACCTATTGAATTTCATCAAGCTGGTTTCTGTTGTTGACATATCTTGTTCAGGAAATGATTCCGCACAATATATGTCAAATTCAGTGTAATCCAGCCACAAGTTCAAAAGATATAGCCATTCGTTCAATAAGTGCTTATGTCACTGGGTTGAAGCATAATTGATTCGGAGTGGAAATAACTAATGAATTTCATCAAGCTGGTTTCTGCTGTTGAAATAAGTTGTTTAGGACATGATTCTGCACAATATATTTCAAATTCAGTGTAATCCAGCCACAAGTTCAAAAGATATAGCCATTCGTTCAATGAACTGCTACTCTCACCGAGTTAAAGCGTTTTTGATAAAGAGTGGAAATAACTAATGAATTTCATCAAGCTGGTTTCTGCTGTTGAAATATGTTGTTTAGGACTTGATTCAGCACAATATATGTCAAATTCAGTGTAATCCAGCCACAGGTTCAAAAGATATAGCCATTCGTTCAAAAAAGTGCTTATCTCACCGAGTTGAAGCGTTTTTGATACAGATTGGAAATAATTCATGAATTTCATGAAGCTGATTTCTGCTGTTGAAATATGTTGTTTAGGACTTGATTCTGCACAATATATGTCAAATTCAGTGTAATCCAGCCACAGGTTCAAAAGACATAGCCATTCGTTCAGAAAAGTGCTTATCTGTCCGAGTTGAAGCGTTTTTGATTCGGAGTGGAAATAACTAATGAATTTAATCAAGCTGGTTTCTGTTGTTGACATATCTTGTTTAGGACATAATTCTGCACAATATGATTCAAATTCAGTGTAATCCAGCTACAAGTTCAAAAGATATAGTAATTCGTTCAAAAGTGCTTATGTCACTGGGTTGAAGCATAATTGATTCGGAGTGGAAATAACTAATGAATTTCATCAAGCTGGTTTCTGCTGTTGAAATAAGTTGTTTAGGACATGATTCTGCACAATATATGTCAAATTCAGTGTAATCCAGCCAGAAATTCAAAAGATATAGCCATTCGTTCAAAGAAGTGCTAATCTCACCGAGTTAAAGCGTTTTTGATACAGAGTGGAAATAACTAATGAAGTTCATCAAGCTGGTTTCTGATGTTTAAATATGTTGTTTAGGACTTGATTCTGCAAAATATATGTCAAATTCAGTGTAATCCAGCCACAGGTTCAAAAGATATTGCCATTCATTCAAAAAAGTGCTTATCTGTCCGAGTGGAAGCGTTTTTGATTCGGAGTGGAAATAACTAATGAATTTCATGAAACTGGTTTCGGCTGTTGAAATATGTTGTTTAGGACAAGATTCTGCACAATATATGTCAAATTCAGTGTAATCCAGCCACAGGTTCAAAAGATATAGCCATTCGTTCAAAAGTGCTTATCTCTCCGAGTTGAAGCATTTTTGATTCGGAGTGGAAATACCTATTGAATTTCATCAAGCTGGTTTCTGTTGTTGACATATCTTGTTCAGGACATGATTCCGCACAATATATGTCAAATTCAGTGTAATCCAGCCACAAGTTCAAAAGATATAGCCATTCGTTCAATAATGCTTATGTCACTGGGTTGAAGCATAATTGATTCGGAGTGGAAATAACTAATGAATTTCATCAAGCTGGTTTCTGCTGTTGAAATAAGTTGTTTAGGACATGATTTTGCACAATATATTTCAAATTCAGTGTAATCCAGCCACAAGTTCAAAAGATATAGCCATTCGTTCAAAGAACTGCTAATCTCACTGAGTTAAAGCGTTTTTGATACAGAGTGGAAATAACTAATGAATTTCATCAAGCTGGTTTCTGCTTTTGTAATATGTAGTTTAGGACTTGATTCTGCACAATATATTTCAAATTCACTGTAATCCAGCCACAGGTTCAAAAGATATTGCCATTCGTTCAAAAAAGTGCTTATCTGTCCGAGTTGAAGCGTTTTTGATACAGATTGGAAATAACTCATGAATTTCATGAAGCTGATTTCTGCTGTTGAAATATGTTGTTTAGGACATGATTCTGCACAATATATGTCAAATTCAGTGTAATCCAGCCACAGGTTCAAAAGATATTGCCATTCGTTCAAAAAAGTGCTTATCTGTCCGAGGTGAAGCGTTTTTGATTCGGAGTGGAAATAACTAATGAATTTCATGAAACTGGTTTCGGCTGTTGAAATATGTTGTTTAGGACAAGATTTTGCACAATATATGTCAAATTCAGTGTAATCCAGCCACATGTTCAAAAGATATAGCCATTCGTTCAAAAGTGCTTATCTCTCCGAGTTGAAGCTTTTTTGATTCGGAGTGGAAATACCTATTGAATTTCATCAAGTTGGTTTCTGTTGTTGACATATCTTGTTCAGGACATGATTCTGCAAAATTTATTTCAAATTCAGTGTAATCCAGCCACAAGTTTAAAAGATATAGCCATTCGTTCAAAGAAGTGCTAATCTCACCGAGTTAAAGCGTTTTTGATACAGAGTGGAAATAACTAATGAATTTCATCAGGCTGGTTTTTGCTGTTGAAATATGTTGTTTAGGACTTGATTCTGCACAATATATGTCAAATTCAGCGTAATCCAGCCACAGGTTCAAAAGATATAGCCATTCATTCAAAAAAGTGCTTATCTCACCGAGTTGAAGCGTTTTTGATACAGATTGGAAATAACTCAGGAATTTCATGAAGCTGATTTCTGCTGTTGAAATATGTTGTTTAGGAAATGATTCTGCACATTATATGTCAAATTCAGTGTAATCCAGCCACAAGTTCAAAAAATATAGCCATTCGTTCAAAGAACTGCTAATCTCACCGAGTTAAAGCGTTTTTTATACAGAGTGGAAATAACTAATGAATTTCATCAAGCTGGTTTCTGCTGTTGAAATATGTTGTTTAGGACTTGATTCTGCACAATATATGTCAAATTCAGTGTAATCCAGCCACAGGTTCAAAAGATAAAGCCATTCGTTCAAAAGTGCTTATCTCTCCGAGTTGAAGCATTTTTGATTCGGAGTGGAAATACCTATTGAATTTCATCAAGCTGGTTTCTGTTGTTGACATATTTTGTTCAGGACATGATTCCGCACAATATATGTCAAAGTCAGTGTAATCCAGCCACAAGTTCAAAAGATATAGCCATTTGTTCAATAAGTGCTTATGTCACTGGGTTGAAGCATAATTGATTCGTAGTGGAAATAAGTAATGAATTTCATCAAGCTGGTTTCTGCTGTTTAATAAGTTGTTTAGGACATGATTCTGCACAATATATTTCAAATTCAGTGTAATCCAGCCACAAGTTCAAAAGATATAGCCATTCGTTCAAAGAACTGCTACTCTCACCGAGTTAAAGCGTTTTTGATAAAGAGTGGAAATAACTAATGAATTTCATCAAGCTGGTTTCTGCTGTTGAAATATGTTGTTTAGGACTTGATTCAGCACAATATATGTCAAATTCAGTGTAATCCAGCCACAAGTTCAAAAGATATAGCCATTCGTTCAAAAAAGTGCTTATCTCACCGAGTTGAAGCGTTTCTGATACAGATTGGAAATAATTCATGAATTTCATGAAGCTGATTTCTGCTGTTGAAATATGTTGTTTAGGACATGATTCTGCACAATATATGTCAAATTCAGTGTAATCCAGCCACAGGTTCAAAAGACATAGCCATTTGTTCAAAAAAGTGCTTATCTGTCCGAGTTGAAGCGTTTTTGATTTGGAGTGGAAATAACTATTGAATTTAATTTAGCTGGTTTCTGTTGTTGACATATCTTGTTTAGGACATAATTCTGCACAATATGATTCAAATTCAGTGTAATCCAGCTACAAGTTCAAAAGACATAGTAATTCGTTCAAAAAGTGCTTATGTCACTGGGTTGAAGCATAATTGATTCGGGGTGGAAATAGCTAATGAATTTCATCAAGCTGGTTTCTGCTGTTGAAATAAGTTGTTTAGGACATGATTCTGCACAATATATTTCAAATTCAGTGTAATCCAGCCAGAAGTTCAAAAGATATAGCCATTCGTTCAAAGAAGTGCTAATCTCACCGAGTTAAAGCGTTTTTGATACAGAGTGGAAATAACTAATGAATTTCATCAAGCTGGTTTCTGCTGTTGAAATAAGTTGTTTAGGACATGATTTTGCACAATATATGTCAAATTCAGTGTAATCCAGCCAGAAATTCAAAAGATATAGCCATTCGTTCAAAGAAGTGCTAATCTCACCGAGTTAAAGCGTTTTTGATACAGAGTGGAAATAACTAATGAAGTTCATCAAGCTGGTTTCTGCTGTTGAAATATGTTTTTTAGGACTTGATTCTGCGCAATATATGTCAAATTCAGTGTAATCCAGCCACAGGTTCAAAAGATATTGTCATTCGTTCAAAAAAGTGCTTATCTGTCCGAGGTGAAGCGTTTTTGATTCGGAGTGGAAATAACTAATGAATTTCATGAAACTGGTTTCGGCTGTTGAAATATGTTGTTTAGGACAAGATTTTGCACAATATATTTCATATTCAGTGTAATCCAGCCACAGGTTCAAAAGATATAGCCATTCGTTCAAAAGTGCTTATCTCTCCGAGTTGAAGCTTTTTTGATTCGGAGTGGAAATACCTATTGAATTTCATCAAGTTGGTTTCTGTTGTTGACATATCTTGTTCAGGACATGATTCTGCACAATATATTTCAAATTCAGTGTAATCCAGCCACAAGTTCAAAAGATATAGCCATTCGTTCAAAGAAGTGCTAATCTCACCGAGTTAAAGCGTTTTTGATACAGAGTGGAAATAACTAATGAATTTCATCAAGCTGGTTTTTGCTGTTGAAATATGTTGTTTAGGACACGATTCTGCACAATATATGTCAAATTCAGTGTAATCCAGCCACAGGTTCAAAAGATATTGCCATTCATTCAAAAAAGTGCTTATCTCACCGAGTTGAGGCGTTTTTGATACAGATTGGAAATAACTCATGAATTTCATGAAGCTGATTTCTGCTGTTGAAATATGTTGTTTAGGAAATGATTCTGCACATTATATGTCAAATTCAGTGTAATCCAGCCACAAGTTCAAAAAATATAGCCATTCGTTCAAAGAACTGCTAATCTCACCGAGTTAAAGCGTTTTTGATACAGAGTGGAAATAACTAATGAATTTCATCAAGCTGGTTTCTGCTGTTGAAATATGTTGTTTAGGACTTGATTCTGCACAATATATGTCAAATTCAGTGTAATCCAGCCACAGGTTCAAAAGATATTGCCATTCGTTCAAAAAAGTGCTTATCTGTCCGAGTTGAAGCGTTTTTGATTCGAAGTGGAAATAACTAATGAATTTCATGAAACTGGTTTCGGCTGTTGAAATATGTTGTTTAGGACAAGATTCTGCACAATATATGTCAAATTCAGTGTAATCCAGCCACAGGTTCAAAAAATAAAGCCATTCGTTCAAAAGTGCTTATCACTCCGAGTTGAAGCATTTTTGTTTCGGAGTGGAAATACCTATTGAATTTCATCAAGCTGGTTTCTGTTGTTGACATATTTTGTTCAGGACATGATTCCGCACAATATATGTCAAATTCAGTGTAATCCAGCTACAAGTTCAAAAGATATAGCCATTCGTTCAATAAGTGCTTATGTCACTGGGTTGAAGCATAATTGATTCGTAGTGGAAATAAGTAATGAATTTCATCAAGCTGGTTTCTGCTGTTGAAATATGTTGTTTAGGACTTGATTCTGCACAATATATGTCAAATTCAGTGTAATCCAGCCACAGGTTCAAAAGATATTGCCATTCATTCAAAAAAGTGCTTATCTGTCCGAGTGGAAGCGTTTTTGATTCGGAGTGGAAATAACTAATGAATTTCATGAAACTGGTTTCGGCTGTTGAAATATGTTGTTTAGGACAAGATTTTGCACAATATATTTCAAATTCAGTGTAATCCAGCCACAGGTTCAAAAGATATAGCCATTCGTTCAAAAGTGCTTATCTCTCCGAGTTGAAGCTTTTTTGATTCGGAGTGGAAATACCTATTGAATTTCATCAAGTTGGTTTCTGTTGTTGACATATCTTGTTCAGGACATGATTCTGCACAATATATTTCAAATTCAGTGTAATCCAGCCACAAGTTCAAAAGATATAGCCATTCGTTCAAAGAAGTGCTAATCTCACCGAGTTAAAGCGTTTTTGATACAGAGTGGAAATAACTAATGAATTTCATCAAGCTGGTTTTTGCTGTTGAAATATGTTGTTTAGGACAAGATTCTGCACAATATATGTCAAATTCAGTGTAATCCAGCCACAGGTTCAAAAGATATTGCCATTCATTCAAAAAAGTGCTTATCTCACCGAGTTGAGGCGTTTTTGATAAAGATTGGAAATAACTCATGAATTTCATGAAGCTGATTTCTGCTGTTGAAATATGTTGTTTAGGAAATGATTCTGCACATTGTATGTCAAATTCAGTGTAATCCAGCCACAAGTTCAAAAAATATAGCCATTCGTTCAAAGAACTGCTAATCTCACCGAGTTAAAGCGTTTTTGATACAGAGTGGAAATAACTAATGAATTTCATCAAGCTGGTTTCTGCTGTTGAAATATGTTGTTTAGGACTTGATTCTGCACAATATATGTCAAATTCAGTGTAATCCAGCCACAGGTTCAAAAGATATTGCCATTCGTTCAAAAAAGTGCTTATCTGTCCGAGTTGAAGCGTTTTTGATTCGAAGTGGAAATAACTAATGAATTTCATGAAACTGGTTTCGGCTGTTGAAATATGTTGTTTAGGACAAGATTCTGCACAATATATGTCAAATTCAGTGTAATCCAGCCACAGGTTCAAAAGATAAAGCCATTCGTTCAAAAGTGCTTATCACTCCGAGTTGAAGCATTTTTGTTTCGGAGTGGAAATACCTATTGAATTTCATCAAGCTGGTTTCTGTTGTTGACATATTTTGTTCAGGACATGATTCCGCACAATATATGTCAAATTCAGTGTAATCCAGCTACAAGTTCAAAAGATATAGCCATTCGTTCAATAAGTGCTTATGTCACTGGGTTGAAGCATAATTGATTCGTAGTGGAAATAAGTAATGAATTTCATCAAGCTGGTTTCTGCTGTTGAAATAAGTTGTTTAGGACATGATTCTGCACAATATATTTCAAATTCAGTGTAATCCAGCCACAGGTTCAAAAGATATAGCCATTTGTTCAAAGAACTGCTAATCTCACCGAGTTAAAGCGTTTTTGATACAGATTGGAAATAACTAATGAATTTCATCAAGCTGGTTTCTGCTGTTGAAATATGTTGTTTAGGACTTGATTCTGCACAATATATGTAAAATTCAGTGTAATCCAGCCACAGGTTCAAAAGATATTGCCATTCATTCAAAAAAGTGCTTATCTGTCCGAGTGGAAGCGTTTTTGATTCGGAGTGGAAATAACTAATGAATTTCATGAAACTGGTTTCGGCTGTTGAAATATGTTGTTTAGGACAAGATTCTGCACAATATATGTCAAATTCAGTGTAATCCAGCCACAGGTTCAAAAGATATAGCCATTCGTTCAAAAGTGCTTATCTCTCCGAGTTGAAGCATTTTTGATTCGGAGTGGAAATACCTATTGAATTTCATCAAGCTGGTTTCTGTTGTTGACATATCTTGTTCAGGACATGATTCCGCACAATATATTTCAAATTCAGTGTAATCCAGCCACAAGTTCAAAAGATATAGCCATTCGTTCAAAGAAGTGCTAATCTCACCGAGTTAAAGCGTTTTTGATACAGAGTGGAAATAACTAATGAATTTCATCAAGCTGGTTTTTGCTGTTGAAATATGTTGTTTAGGACTTGATTCTGCACAATATATGTCAAATTCAGCGTAATCCAGCCACAGGTTCAAAAGATATAGCCATTCATTCAAAAAAGTGCTTATCTCACCGAGTTGAAGCGTTTTTGATACAGAGTGGAAATAACTCATGAATTTCATGAAGCTGATTTCTGCTGTTGAAATATGTTGTTTAGGAAATGATTTTGCACATTATATGTCAAATTCAGTGTAATCCAGCCACAAGTTCAAAAAATATAGCCATTCGTTCAAAGAACTGCTAATCTCACCGAGTTAAAGCGTTTTTGATACAGAGTGGAAATGACTAATGAATTTCATCAAGCTGGTTTCTGCTGTTGAAATATGTTGTTTAGGACTTGATTCTGCACAATATATGTCAAATTCAGTGTAATCCAGCCACAGGTTCAAAAGATATTGCCATTCGTTCCAAAAAAGTGCTTATCTGTCCGAGTTGAAGGGTTTTTGATTCGAAGTGGAAATAACTAATGAATTTCATGAAACTGGTTTCGGCTGTTGAAATATGTTGTTTAGGACAAGATTCTGCACAATATATGTCAAATTCAGTGTAATCCAGCCACAGGTTCAAAAGATAAAGCCATTCGTTCAAAAGTGCTTATCACTCCGAGTTGAAGCATTTTTGATTCGGAGTGGAAATACCTATTGAATTTCATCAAGCTGGTTTCTGTTGTTGACATATTTTGTTCAGGACATGATTCCGCACAATATATGTAAAATTCAGTGTAATCCAGCCACAAGTTCAAAAGATATAGCCATTCGTTCAATAAGTGCTTATGTCACTGGGTTGAAGCATAATTGATTCGTAGTGGAAATAAGTAATGGATTTCACCAAGCTGGTTTCTGTTGTTGAGATATCTTGTTCAGGACATGATTCCGCACAATATATGTCAAATTCAGTGTAATCCAGCCACAGGTTCAAAAGATATAGCCATTTGTTCAAAGAACTGCTAATCTCACCGAGTTAAAGCGTTTTTGATACAGATTGGAAATAACTAATGAATTTCATCAAGCTGGTTTCTGCTGTTGAAATATGTTGTTTAGGACTTGATTCTGCACAATATATGTCAAATTCAGTGTAATCCAGCCACAGGTTCAAAAGATATTGTCATTCATTCAAAAAAGTGCTTATCTGTCCGAGTGGAAGCGTTTTTGATTCGGAGTGGAAATAACTAATGAATTTCATGAAACTGGTTTCGGCTGTTGAAATATGTTGTTTAGGACAAGATTCTGCACAATATATGTCAAATTCAGTGTAATCCAGCCACAGGTTCAAAAGATATAGCCATTCGTTCAAAAGTGCTTATCTCTCCGAGTTGAAGCATTTTTGATTCGGAGTGGAAATACCTATTGAATTTCATCAAGCTGGTTTCTGTTGTTGACATATTTTGTTCAGGACATGATTCCGCAAAATATATGTAAAATTCAGTGTAATCCAGCCACAAGTTCAAAAGATATAGCCATTCGTTCAATAAGTGCTTATGTCACTGGGTTGAAGCATAATTGATTCGTAGTGGAAATAAGTAATGAATTTCATCAAGCTGGTTTCTGCTGTTGAAATAAGTTGTTTAGGACATGATTCTGCACAATATATTTCAAATTCAGTGTAATCCAGCCACAGGTTCAAAAGATATAGCCATTTGTTCAAAGAACTGCTAATCTCACCGAGTTAAAGCGTTTTTGATACAGAGTGGAAATAACTAATGAATTTCATCAAGCTGGTTTCTGCTGTTGAAATATGTTGTTTAGGACTTGATTCTGCACAATATATGTCAAATTCAGTGTAATCCAGCCACAGGTTCAAAAGATATTGCCATTCATTCAAAAAAGTGCTTATCTGTCCGAGTGGAAGCGTTTTTGATTCGGAGTGGAAATAACTAATGAATTTCATGAAACTGGTTTCGGCTGTTGAAATATGTTGTTTAGGACAAGATTCTGCACAATATATGTCAAATTCAGCGTAATCCAGCCACAGGTTCAAAAGATATAGCCATTCGTTCAAAAGTGCTTATCTCTCCGAGTTGAAGCATTTTTGATTCGGAGTGGAAATACCTATTGAATTTCATCAAGCTGGTTTCTGTTGTTGACATATCTTGTTCAGGACATGATTCCGCACAATATATTTCAAATTCAGTGTAATCCAGCCACAAGTTCAAAAGATATAGCCATTCGTTCAAAGAAGTGCTAATCTCACCGAGTTAAAGCGTTTTTGATACAGAGTGGAAATAACTAATGAATTTCATCAAGCTGGTTTTTGCTGTTGAAATATGTTGTTTAGGACTTGATTCTGCACAATATATGTCAAATCCAGCGTAATCCAGCCACAGGTTCAAAAGATATAGCCATTCATTCAAAAAAGTGCTTATCTCACCGAGTTGAAGCGTTTTTGATACAGATTGGAAATAACTCATGAATTTCATGAAGCTGATTTCTGCTGTTGAAATATGTTGTTTAGGAAATGATTCTGCACATTATATGTCAAATTCAGTGTAATCCAGCCACAGGTTCAAAAGATATTGCCATTCGTTCAAAAAAGTGCTTATCTGTCCGAGTTGAAGCGTTTTTGATTCGAAGTGGAAATAACTAATGAATTTCATGAAACTGGTTTCGGCTGTTGAAATATGTTGTTTAGGACAAGATTATGCACAATATATGTCAAATTCAGTGTAATCCAGCCACAGGTTCAAAAGATAAAGCCATTCGTTCAAAAGTGCTTATCACTCCGAGTTGAAGCATTTTTGATTCGGAGTGGAAATACCTATTGAATTTCATCAAGCTGGTTTCTGTTGTTGACATATTTTGTTCAGGACATGATTCCGCACAATATATGTAAAATTCAGTGTAATCCAGCCACAAGTTCAAAAGATATAGCCATTCGTTCAATAAGTGCTTATGTCACTGGGTTGAAGCATAATTAATTCGTAGTGGAAATAAGTAATGAATTTCATCAAGCTGGTTTCTGTTATTGAAATAAGTTGTTTAGGACATGATTCTGCACAATATATTTCAAATTCAGTGTAATCCAACCACAGGTTCAAAAGATATAGCCATTTGTTCAAAGAACTGCTAATCTCACCGAGTTAAAGCGTTTTTGATACAGATTGGAAATAACTAATGAATTTCATCAAGCTGGTTTCTGATGTTGAAATATGTTGTTTAGGACTTGATTCTGCACAATATATGTCAAATTCAGTGTAATCCAGCCACAGGTTCAAAAGATATTGCCATTCATTCAAAAAAGTGCTTATCTGTCCGAGTGGAAGCGTTTTTGATTCGGAGTGGAAATAACTAATGAATTTCATGAAACTGGTTTCTGCTGTTGAAATATGTTGTTTAGGACAAGATTCTGCACAATATATGTCAAATTCAGTGTAATCCAGCCACAAGTTCAAAAGATATAGCCATTCGTTCAATAAGTGCTTATGTCACTGGGTTGAAGCATAATTGATTCGGAGTGGAAATAACTAATGAATTTCATCAAGCTGGTTTCTGTTGTTGACATATCTTGTTCAGGACATGATTCCGCACAATATATTTCAAATTCAGTGTAATCCAGCCACAAGTTCAAAAGATATAGCCATTCGTTCAAAGAAGTGCTAATCTCACCGAGTTAAAGCGTTTTTGATACAGAGTTGAAATAACTAATGAATTTCATCAAGCTGGTTTTTGCTGTTGAAATATGTTGTTTAGGACTTGATTCTGAACAATATATGTCAAATCCAGCGTAATCCAGCCACAGGTTCAAAAGATATAGCCATTCATTCAAAAAAGTGCTTATCTCACCGAGTTGAAGCGTTTTTGATACAGATTGGAAATAACTCATGAATTTCATGAAGCTGATTTCTGCTGTTGAAATATGTTGTTTAGGAAATGATTCTGCACATTATATGTCAAATTCAGTGTAATCCAGCCACAAGTTCAAAAAATATAGCCATTCGTTCAAAGAACTGCTAATCTCACTGAGTTAAAGCGTTTTTGATACAGAGTGGAAATAACTAATGAATTTCATCAAGCTGGTTTCTGCTGTTGAAATATGTTGTTTAGGACTTGATTCTGCACAATATATGTCAAATTCAGTGTAATCCAGCCACAGGTTCAAAAGATATTGCCATTCGTTCAAAAAAGTGCTTATCTGTCCGAGTTGAAGCGTTTTTGATTCGAAGTGGAAATAACTAATGAATTTCATGAAACTGGTTTCGGCTGTTGAAATATGTTGTTTAGGACAAGATTCTGCACAATATATGTCAAATTCAGTGTAATCCAGCCACAGGTTCAAAAGATAAAGCCATTCGTTCAAAAGTGCTTATCACTCCGAATTGAAGCATTTTTGATTCGGAGTGGAAATACCTATTGAATTTCATCAAGCTGGTTTCTGTTGTTGACATATTTTGTTCAGGACATGATTCCGCACAATATATGTAAAATTCAGTGTAATCCAGCCACAAGTTCAAAAGATATAGCCATTCGTTCAATAAGTGCTTATGTCACTGGGTTGAAGCATAATTGATTCGTAGTGGAAATAAGTAATGAATTTCATCAAGCTGGTTTCTGCTATGGAAATAAGTTGTTTAGGACATGATTCTGCACAATATATTTCAAATTCAGTGTAATCCAGCCACAGGTTCAAAAGATATAGCCATTTGTTCAAAGAACTGCTAATCTCACCGAGTTAAAGCGTTTTTGATACAGATTGGAAATAACTAATGAATTTCATCAAGCTGGTTTCTGCTGTTGAAATATGTTGTTTAGGACTTGATTCTGCACAATATATTTTAAATTCAGTGTAATCCAGCCACAGGTTCAAAAGATATTGCCATTCATTCAAAAAAGTGCTTATCTGTCCGAGTGGAAGCGTTTTTGATTCGGAGTGGAAATAACTAATGAATTTCATGAAACTGGTTTCTGCTGTTGAAATATGTTGTTTAGGACATGATTCTGCACAATATATTTCAAATTCAGTGTAATCCAGCCACAGGTTCAAAAGATATAGCCATTCGTTCAAAAGTGCTTATCTCTCCGAGTTGAAGCATTTTTGATTCGGAGTGGAAATACCTATTGAATTTCATCAAGCTGGTTTCTGTTGTTGACATATTTTGTTCAGGACATGATTCCGCACAATATATGTCAAATTCAGTGTAATCCAGCTACAAGTTCAAAAGATATAGCCATTCGTTCAATAAGTGCTTATGTCACTGGGTTGAAGCATAATTGATTCGTAGTGGAAATAAGTAATGAATTTCATCAAGCTGGTTTCTGCTGTTGAAATAAGTTGTTTAGGACATGATTCTGCACAATATATTTCAAATTCAGTGTAATCCAGCCACAGGTTCAAAAGATATAGCCATTTGTTCAAAGAACTGCTAATCTCAACGAGTTAAAGCGTTTTTGATACAGATTGGAAATAACTAATGAATTTCATCAAGCTGGTTTCTGCTGTTGAAATATGTTGTTTAGGACTTGATTCTGCACAATATATGTCAAATTCAGTGTAATCCAGCCACAGGTTCAAAAGATATTGCCATTCATTCAAAAAAGTGCTTATCTGTCCGAGTGGAAGCGTTTTTGATTCGGAGTGGAAATAACTAATGAATTTCATGAAACTGGTTTCGGCTGCTGAAATATGTTGTTTAGGACAAGATTTTGCACAATATATTTCAAATTCAGTGTAATCCAGCCACAGGTTCAAAAGATATAGCCATTCGTTCAAAAGTGCTTATCTCTCCGAGTTGAAGCTTTTTTGATTCGGAGTGGAAATACCTATTGAATTTCATCAAGTTGGTTTCTGTTGTTGACATATCTTGTTCAGGACATGATTCTGCACAATATATTTCAAATTCAGTGTAATCCAGCCACAAGTTCAAAAGATATAGCCATTCGTTCAAAGAAGTGCTAATCTCACCGAGTTAAAGCGTTTTGGATACAGAGTGGAAATAACTAATGAATTTCATCAAGCTGGTTTTTGCTGTTGAAATATGTTGTTTAGGACAAGATTCTGCACAATATATGTCAAATTCAGTGTAATCCAGCCACAGGTTCAAAAGATATTGCCATTCATTCAAAAAAGTGCTTATCTCACCGAGTTGAGGCGTTTTTGATACAGATTGGAAATAACTCATGAATTTCATGAAGCTGATTTCTGCTGTTGAAATATGTTGTTTAGGAAATGATTCTGCACATTATATGTCAAATTCAGTGTAATCCAGCCACAAGTTCAAAAGATATAGCCATTCGTTCAAAGAAGTGCTAATCTCACCGAGTTAAAGCGTTTTTGATACAGAGTGGAAATAACTAATGAATTTCATCAAGCTGGTTTTTGCTGTTGAAATATGTTGTTTAGGACAAGATTCTGCACAATATATGTCAAATTCAGTGTAATCCAGCCACAGGTTCAAAAGATATTGCCATTCATTCAAAAAAGTGCTTATCTCACCGAGTTGAGGCGTTTTTGATACAGAGTGGAAATAACTAATGAATTTCATCAAGCTGGTTTCTGCTGTTGAAATATGTTGTTTAGGACTTGATTCTGCACAATATATGTCAAATTCAGTGTAATCCAGCCACAGGTTCAAAAGATATTGCCATTCGTTCAAAAAAGTGCTTATCTGTCCGAGTTGAAGCGTTTTTGATTCGAAGTGGAAATAACTAATGAATTTCATGAAACTGGTTTCGGCTGTTGAAATATGTTGTTTAGGACAAGATTCTGCACAATATATGTCAAATTCAGTGTAATCCAGCCACAGGTTCAAAAGATAAAGCCATTCGTTCAAAAGTGCTTATCACTCCGAGTTGAAGCATTTTTGTTTCGGAGTGGAAATACCTATTGAATTTCATCAAGCTGGTTTCTGTTGTTGACATATTTTGTTCAGGACATGATTCCGCACAATATATGTCAAATTCAGTGTAATCCAGCTACAAGTTCAAAAGATATAGCCATTCGTTCAATAAGTGCTTATGTCACTGGGTTGAAGCATAATTGATTCGTAGTGGAAATAAGTAATGAATTTCATCAAGCTGGTTTCTGCTGTTGAAATAAGTTGTTTAGGACATGATTCTGCACAATATATTTCAAATTCAGTGTAATCCAGCCACAGGTTCAAAAGATATAGCCATTTGTTCAAAGAACTGCTAATCTCACCGAGTTAAAGCGTTTTTGATACAGATTGGAAATAACTAATGAATTTCATCAAGCTGGTTTCTGCTGTTGAAATATGTTGTTTAGGACTTTATTCTGCACAATATATGTCAAATTCAGTGTAATCCAGCCACAGGTTCAAAAGATATTGCCATTCATTCAAAAAAGTGCTTATCTGTCCGAGTGGAAGCGTTTTTGATTCGGAGTGGAAATAACTAATGAATTTCATGAAACTGGTTTCGGCTGTTGAAATATGTTGTTTAGGACAAGATTCTGCACAATATATGTCAAATTCAGTGTAATCCAGCCACAGGTTCAAAAGATATAGCCATTCGTTCAAAAGTGCTTATCTCTCCGAGTTGAAGCATTTTTGATTCGGAGTGGAAATACCTATTGAATTTCATCAAGCTGGTTTCTGTTGTTGACATATCTTGTTCAGGACATGATTCCGCACAATATATTTCAAATTCAGTGTAATCCAGCCACAAGTTCAAAAGATATAGCCATTCGTTCAAAGAAGTGCTAATCTCACCGAGTTAAAGCGTTTTTGATACAGAGTGGAAATAACTAATGAATTTCATCAAGCTGGTTTTTGCTGTTGAAATATGTTGTTTAGGACTTGATTCTGCACAATATATGTCAAATTCAGCGTAATCCAGCCACAGGTTCAAAAGATATAGCCATTCATTCAAAAAAGTGCTTATCTCACCGAGTTGAAGCGTTTTTGATACAGATTGGAAATAACTCATGAATTTCATGAAGCTGATTTCTGCTGTTGAAATATGTTGTTTAGGAAATGATTTTGCACATTATATGTCAAATTCAGTGTAATCCAGCCACAAGTTCAAAAAATATAGCCATTCGTTCAAAGAACTGCTAATCTCACCGAGTTAAAGCGTTTTTGATACGGAGTGGAAATAACTAATGAATTTCATCAAGCTGGTTTCTGCTGTTGAAATATGTTGTTTAGGACTTGATTCTGCACAATATATGTCAAATTCAGTGTAATCCAGCCACAGGTTCAAAAGATATTGCCATTCGTTCCAAAAAAGTGCTTATCTGTCCGAGTTGAAGGGTTTTTGATTCGAAGTGGAAATAACTAATGAATTTCATGAAACTGGTTTCGGCTGTTGAAATATGTTGTTTAGGACAAGATTCTGCACAATATATGTCAAATTCAGTGTAATCCAGCCACAGGTTCAAAAGATAAAGCCATTCGTTCAAAAGTGCTTATCACTCCGAGTTGAAGCATTTTTGATTCGGAGTGGAAATACCTATTGAATTTCATCAAGCTGGTTTCTGTTGTTGACATATTTTGTTCAGGACATGATTCCGCACAATATATGTAAAATTCAGTGTAATCCAGCCACAAGTTCAAAAGATATAGCCATTCGTTCAATAAGTGCTTATGTCACTGGGTTGAAGCATAATTGATTCGTAGTGGAAATAAGTAATGAATTTCACCAAGCTGGTTTCTGTTGTTGAGATATCTTGTTCAGGACATGATTCCGCACAATATATGTCAAATTCAGTGTAATCCAGCCACAGGTTCAAAAGATATAGCCATTTGTTCAAAGAACTGCTAATCTCACCGAGTTAAAGCGTTTTTGATACAGATTGGAAATAACTAATGAATTTCATCAAGCTGGTTTCTGCTGTTGAAATATGTTGTTTAGGACTTGATTCTGCACAATATATGTCAAATTCAGTGTAATCCAGCCACAGGTTCAAAAGATATTGTCATTCATTCAAAAAAGTGCTTATCTGTCCGAGTGGAAGCGTTTTTGATTCGGAGTGGAAATAACTAATGAATTTCATGAAACTGGTTTCGGCTGTTGAAATATGTTGTTTAGGACAAGATTCTGCACAATATATGTCAAATTCAGTGTAATCCAGCCACAGGTTCAAAAGATATAGCCATTCGTTCAAAAGTGCTTATCTCTCCGAGTTGAAGCATTTTTGATTCGGAGTGGAAATACCTATTGAATTTCATCAAGCTGGTTTCTGTTGTTGACATATTTTGTTCAGGACATGATTCCGCAAAATATATGTAAAATTCAGTGTAATCCAGCCACAAGTTCAAAAGATATAGCCATTCGTTCAATAAGTGCTTATGTCACTGGGTTGAAGCATAATTGATTCGTAGTGGAAATAAGTAATGAATTTCATCAAGCTGGTTTCTGCTGTTGAAATAAGTTGTTTAGGACATGATTCTGCACAATATATTTCAAATTCAGTGTAATCCAGCCACAGGTTCAAAAGATATAGCCATTTGTTCAAAGAACTGCTAATCTCACCGAGTTAAAGCGTTTTTGATACAGAGTGGAAATAACTAATGAATTTCATCAAGCTGGTTTTTGCTGTTGAAATATGTTGTTTAGGACAAGATTCTGCACAATATATGTCAAATTCAGTGTAATCCAGCCACAGGTTCAAAAGATATTGCCATTCATTCAAAAAAGTGCTTATCTCACCGAGTTGAGGCGTTTTTGATACAGAGTGGAAATAACTAATGAATTTCATCAAGCTGGTTTCTGCTGTTGAAATATGTTGTTTAGGACTTGATTCTGCACAATATATGTCAAATTCAGTGTAATCCAGCCACAGGTTCAAAAGATATTGCCATTCGTTCAAAAAAGTGCTTATCTGTCCGAGTTGAAGCGTTTTTGATTCGAAGTGGAAATAACTAATGAATTTCATGAAACTGGTTTCGGCTGTTGAAATATGTTGTTTAGGACAAGATTCTGCACAATATATGTCAAATTCAGTGTAATCCAGCCACAGGTTCAAAAGATAAAGCCATTCGTTCAAAAGTGCTTATCACTCCGAGTTGAAGCATTTTTGTTTCGGAGTGGAAATACCTATTGAATTTCATCAAGCTGGTTTCTGTTGTTGACATATTTTGTTCAGGACATGATTCCGCACAATATATGTCAAATTCAGTGTAATCCAGCTACAAGTTCAAAAGATATAGCCATTCGTTCAATAAGTGCTTATGTCACTGGGTTGAAGCATAATTGATTCGTAGTGGAAATAAGTAATGAATTTCATCAAGCTGGTTTCTGCTGTTGAAATAAGTTGTTTAGGACATGATTCTGCACAATATATTTCAAATTCAGTGTAATCCAGCCACAGGTTCAAAAGATATAGCCATTTGTTCAAAGAACTGCTAATCTCACCGAGTTAAAGCGTTTTTGATACAGATTGGAAATAACTAATGAATTTCATCAAGCTGGTTTCTGCTGTTGAAATATGTTGTTTAGGACTTGATTCTGCACAATATATGTCAAATTCAGTGTAATCCAGCCACAGGTTCAAAAGATATTGCCATTCATTCAAAAAAGTGCTTATCTGTCCGAGTGGAAGCGTTTTTGATTCGGAGTGGAAATAACTAATGAATTTCATGAAACTGGTTTCGGCTGTTGAAATATGTTGTTTAGGACAAGATTCTGCACAATATATGTCAAATTCAGTGTAATCCAGCCACAGGTTCAAAAGATATAGCCATTCGTTCAAAAGTGCTTATCTCTCCGAGTTGAAGCATTTTTGATTCGGAGTGGAAATACCTATTGAATTTCATCAAGCTGGTTTCTGTTGTTGACATATCTTGTTCAGGACATGATTCCGCACAATATATTTCAAATTCAGTGTAATCCAGCCACAAGTTCAAAAGATATAGCCATTCGTTCAAAGAAGTGCTAATCTCACCGAGTTAAAGCGTTTTTGATACAGAGTGGAAATAACTAATGAATTTCATCAAGCTGGTTTTTGCTGTTGAAATATGTTGTTTAGGACTTGATTCTGCACAATATATGTCAAATTCAGCGTAATCCAGCCACAGGTTCAAAAGATATAGCCATTCATTCAAAAAAGTGCTTATCTCACCGAGTTGAAGCGTTTTTGATACAGATTGGAAATAACTCATGAATTTCATGAAGCTGATTTCTGCTGTTGAAATATGTTGTTTAGGAAATGATTTTGCACATTATATGTCAAATTCAGTGTAATCCAGCCACAAGTTCAAAAAATATAGCCATTCGTTCAAAGAACTGCTAATCTCACCGAGTTAAAGCGTTTTTGATACAGAGTGGAAATAACTAATGAATTTCATCAAGCTGGTTTCTGCTGTTGAAATATGTTGTTTAGGACTTGATTCTGCACAATATATGTCAAATTCAGTGTAATCCAGCCACAGGTTCAAAAGATATTGCCATTCGTTCCAAAAAAGTGCTTATCTGTCCGAGTTGAAGGGTTTTTGATTCGAAGTGGAAATAACTAATGAATTTCATGAAACTGGTTTCGGCTGTTGAAATATGTTGTTTAGGACAAGATTCTGCACAATATATGTCAAATTCAGTGTAATCCAGCCACAGGTTCAAAAGATAAAGCCATTCGTTCAAAAGTGCTTATCACTCCGAGTTGAAGCATTTTTGATTCGGAGTGGAAATACCTATTGAATTTCATCAAGCTGGTTTCTGTTGTTGACATATTTTGTTCAGGACATGATTCCGCACAATATATGTAAAATTCAGTGTAATCCAGCCACAAGTTCAAAAGATATAGCCATTCGTTCAATAAGTGCTTATGTCACTGGGTTGAAGCATAATTGATTCGGAGTGGAAATAAGTAATGAATTTCACCAAGCTGGTTTCTGTTGTTGAGATATCTTGTTCAGGACATGATTCCGCACAATATATGTCAAATTCAGTGTAATCCAGCCACAGGTTCAAAAGATATAGCCATTTGTTCAAAGAACTGCTAATCTCACCGAGTTAAAGCGTTTTTGATACAGATTGGAAATAACTAATGAATTTCATCAAGCTGGTTTCTGCTGTTGAAATATGTTGTTTAGGACTTGATTCTGCACAATATATGTCAAATTCAGTGTAATCCAGCCACAGGTTCAAAAGATATTGTCATTCATTCAAAAAAGTGCTTATCTGTCCGAGTGGAAGCGTTTTTGATTCGGAGTGGAAATAACTAATGAATTTCATGAAACTGGTTTCGGCTGTTGAAATATGTTGTTTAGGACAAGATTCTGCACAATATATGTCAAATTCAGTGTAATCCAGCCACAGGTTCAAAAGATATAGCCATTCGTTCAAAAGTGCTTATCTCTCCGAGTTGAAGCATTTTTGATTCGGAGTGGAAATACCTATTGAATTTCATCAAGCTGGTTTCTGTTGTTGACATATTTTGTTCAGGACGTGATTCCGCAAAATATATGTAAAATTCAGTGTAATCCAGCCACAAGTTCAAAAGATATAGCCATTCGTTCAATAAGTGCTTATGTCACTGGGTTGAAGCATAATTGATTCGTAGTGGAAATAAGTAATGAATTTCATCAAGCTGGTTTCTGCTGTTGAAATAAGTTGTTTAGGACATGATTCTGCACAATATATTTCAAATTCAGTGTAATCCAGCCACAGGTTCAAAAGATATAGCCATTTGTTCAAAGAACTGCTAATCTCACCGAGTTAAAGCGTTTTTGATACAGATTGGAAATAACTAATGAATTTCATCAAGCTGGTTTCTGCTGTTGAAATATGTTGTTTAGGACTTGATTCTGCACAATATATGTCAAATTCAGTGTAATCCAGCCACAGGTTCAAAAGATATTGCCATTCATTCAAAAAAGTGCTTATCTGTCCGAGTGGAAGCGTTTTTGATTCGGAGTGGAAATAACTAATGAATTTCATGAAACTGGTTTCGGCTGTTGAAATATGTTGTTTAGGACAAGATTCTGCACAATATATGTCAAATTCAGTGTAATCCAGCCACAGGTTCAAAAGATATAGCCATTCGTTCAAAAGTGCTTATCTCTCCGAGTTGAAGCATTTTTGATTCGGAGTGGAAATACCTATTGAATTTCATCAAGCTGGTTTCTGTTGTTGACATATCTTGTTCAGGACATGATTCCGCACAATATATTTCAAATTCAGTGTAATCCAGCCACAAGTTCAAAAGATATAGCCATTCGTTCAAAGAAGTGCTAATCTCACCGAGTTAAAGCGTTTTTGATACAGAGTGGAAATAACTAATGAATTTCATCAAGCTGGTTTTTGCTGTTGAAATATGTTGTTTAGGACTTGATTCTGCACAATATATGTCAAATCCAGCGTAATCCAGCCACAGGTTCAAAAGATATAGCCATTCATTCAAAAAAGTGCTTATCTCACCGAGTTGAAGCGTTTTTGATACAGATTGGAAATAACTCATGAATTTCATGAAGCTGATTTCTGCTGTTGAAATATGTTGTTTAGGAAATGATTCTGCACATTATATGTCAAATTCAGTGTAATCCAGCCACAGGTTCAAAAGATATTGCCATTCGTTCAAAAAAGTGCTTATCTGTCCGAGTTGAAGCGTTTTTGATTCGAAGTGGAAATAACTAATGAATTTCATGAAACTGGTTTCGGCTGTTGAAATATGTTGTTTAGGACAAGATTATGCACAATATATGTCAAATTCAGTGTAATCCAGCCACAGGTTCAAAAGATAAAGCCATTCGTTCAAAAGTGCTTATCACTCCGAGTTGAAGCATTTTTGATTCGGAGTGGAAATACCTATTGAATTTCATCAAGCTGGTTTCTGTTGTTGACATATTTTGTTCAGGACATGATTCCGCACAATATATGTAAAATTCAGTGTAATCCAGCCACAAGTTCAAAAGATATAGCCATTCGTTCAATAAGTGCTTATGTCACTGGGTTGAAGCATAATTAATTCGTAGTGGAAATAAGTAATGAATTTCATCAAGCTGGTTTCTGTTATTGAAATAAGTTGTTTAGGACATGATTCTGCACAATATATTTCAAATTCAGTGTAATCCAACCACAGGTTCAAAAGATATAGCCATTTGTTCAAAGAACTGCTAATCTCACCGAGTTAAAGCGTTTTTGATACAGATTGGAAATAACTAATGAATTTCATCAAGCTGGTTTCTGATGTTGAAATATGTTGTTTAGGACTTGATTCTGCACAATATATGTCAAATTCAGTGTAATCCAGCCACAGGTTCAAAAGATATTGCCATTCATTCAAAAAAGTGCTTATCTGTCCGAGTGGAAGCGTTTTTGATTCGGAGTGGAAATAACTAATGAATTTCATGAAACTGGTTTCTGCTGTTGAAATATGTTGTTTAGGACAAGATTCTGCACAATATATGTCAAATTCAGTGTAATCCAGCCACAAGTTCAAAAGATATAGCCATTCGTTCAATAAGTGCTTATGTCACTGGGTTGAAGCATAATTGATTCGGAGTGGAAATAACTAATGAATTTCATCAAGCTGGTTTCTGTTGTTGACATATCTTGTTCAGGACATGATTCCGCACAATATATTTCAAATTCAGTGTAATCCAGCCACAAGTTCAAAAGATATAGCCATTCGTTCAAAGAAGTGCTAATCTCACCGAGTTAAAGCGTTTTTGATACAGAGTGGAAATAACTAATGAATTTCATCAAGCTGGTTTTTGCTGTTGAAATATGTTGTTTAGGACTTGATTCTGAACAATATATGTCAAATCCAGCTTAATCCAGCCACAGGTTCAAAAGATATAGCCATTCATTCAAAAAAGTGCTTATCTCACCGAGTTGAAGCGTTTTTGATACAGATTGGAAATAACTCATGAATTTCATGAAGCTGATTTCTGCTGTTGAAATATGTTGTTTAGGAAATGATTCTGCACATTATATGTCAAATTCAGTGTAATCCAGCCACAAGTTCAAAAGATATAGCCATTCGTTCAATAAGTGCTTATGTCACTGGGTTGAAGCATAATTGATTCGTAGTGGAAATAAGTAATGAATTTCATCAAGCTGGTTTCTGCTATGGAAATAAGTTGTTTAGGACATGATTCTGCACAATATATTTCAAATTCAGTGTAATCCAGCCACAGGTTCAAAAGATATAGCCATTTGTTCAAAGAACTGCTAATCTCACCGAGTTAAAGCGTTTTTGATACAGATTGGAAATAACTAATGAATTTCATCAAGCTGGTTTCTGCTGTTGAAATATGTTGTTTAGGACTTGATTCTGCACAATATATTTCAAATTCAGTGTAATCCAGCCACAGGTTCAAAAGATATTGCCATTCATTCAAAAAAGTGCTTATCTGTCCGAGTGGAAGCGTTTTTGATTCGGAGTGGAAATAACTAATGAATTTCATGAAACTGGTTTCTGCTGTTGAAATATGTTGTTTAGGACATGATTCTGCACAATATATTTCAAATTCAGTGTAATCCAGCCACAGGTTCAAAAGATATAGCCATTCGTTCAAAAGTGCTTATCTCTCCGAGTTGAAGCATTTTTGATTCGGAGTGGAAATACCTATTGAATTTCATCAAGCTGGTTTCTGTTGTTGAAATATGTTGTTTAGGACATGATTCCGCACAATATATGTCAAATTCAGTGTAATCCAGCCACAAGTTCAAAAGATATAGCCATTCGTTCAATAAGTGCTTATGTCACTGGGTTGAAGCATAATTGATTCGGAGTGGAAATAACTAATGAATTTCATCAAGCTGGTTTCTGCTGTTGAAATAAGTTGTTTAGGACATGATTCTGCACAATATATGTCAAATTCAGTGTAATCCAGCCACAAGTTCAATAGATATAGCCATTCGTTCAAAGAAGTGCTAATCTCACCGAGTTAAAGCGTTTTTGATACAGAGTGGAAATAACTAATGAATTTCATCAAGCTGGTTTTTGCTGTTGAAATATGTTGTTTAGGACTTCATTCTGCACAATATATGTCAAATCCAGCGTAATCCAGCCACAGGTTCAAAAGATATAGCCATTCATTCAAAAAAGTGCTTATCTCACCGAGTTGAAGCGTTTTTGATACAGATTGGAAATAACTCATGAATTTCATGAAGCTGATTTCTGCTGTTGAAATATGTTGTTTAGGAAATGATTCTGCACATTATATGTCAAATTCAGTGTAATCCAGCCACAAGTTCAAAAAATATAGCCATTCGTTCAAAGAACTGCTAATCTCACCGAGTTAAAGCGTTTTTGATACAGATTGGAAATAACTAATGAATTTCATCAAGCTGGTTTCTGATGTTGAAATATGTTGTTTAGGACTTGATTCTGCACAATATATGTCAAATTCAGTGTAATCCAGCCACAGGTTCAAAAGATATTGCCATTCATTCAAAAAAGTGCTTATCCGTCCGAGTGGAAGCGTTTTTGATTCGGAGTGGAAATAACTAATGAATTTCATGAAACTGGTTTCGGCTGTTGAAATATGTTGTTTAGGACAAGATTCTGCACAATATATGTCAAATTCAGTGTAATCCAGCCACAGGTTCAAAAGATATAGCCATTCGTTCAAAAGTGCTTATCTCTCCGAGTTGAAGCATTTTTGATTCGGAGTGGAAATACCTATTGAATTTCATCAAGCTGGTTTCTGTTGTTGACATATCTTGTTCAGGACATGATTCCGCACAATATATTTCAAATTCAGTGTAATCCAGCCACAAGTTTAAAAGATATAGCCATTCGTTCAAAGAAGTGCTAATCTCACCGAGTTAAAGCGTTTTTGATACAGAGTGGAAATAACTAATGAATTTCATCAAGCTGGTTTTTGCTGTTGAAATATGTTGTTTAGGACTTGATTCTGCACAATATATGTCAAATCCAGCGTAATCCAGCCACAGGTTCAAAAGATATAGCCATTCATTCAAAAAAGTGCTTATCTCACCGAGTTGAAGCGTTTTTGATACAGATTGGAAATAACTCATGAATTTCATGAAGCTGATTTCTGCTGTTGAAATATGTTGTTTAGGAAATGATTCTGCACATTATATGTCAAATTCAGTGTAATCCAGCCACAAGTTCAAAAAATATAGCCATTCGTTCAAAGAACTGCTAATCTCACCGGGTTAAAGCGTTTTTGATACAGAGTGGAAATAACTAATGAATTTCATCAAGCTGGTTTCTGCTGTTGAAATATGTTGTTTAGGACTTGATTCTGCACAATATATGTCAAATTCAGTGTAATCCAGCCACAGGTTCAAAAGATATTGCCATTCGTTCAAAAAAGTGCTTATCTGTCCGAGTTGAAGCGTTTTTGATTCGAAGTGGAAATAACTAATGAATTTCATGAAACTGGTTTCGGCTGTTGAAATATGTTGTTTAGGACAAGATTCTGCACAATATATGTCAAATTCAGTGTAATCCAGCCACAGGTTCAAAAGATAAAGCCATTCGTTCAAAAGTGCTTATCACTCCGAGTTGAAGCATTTTTGATTCGGAGTGGAAATACCTAATGAATTTCATCAAGTTGGTTTCTGTTGTTGACATATTTTGTTCAGGACATGATTCCGCACAATATATGTAAAATTCAGTGTAATCCAGCCACAAGTTCAAAAGATATAGCCATTCGTTCAATAAGTGCTTATGTCACTGGGTTGAAGCATAATTGATTCGGAGTGGAAATACCTATTGAATTTCATCAAGCTGGTTTCTGTTGTTGACATATCTTGTTCAGGACATGATTCCGCACAATATATTTCAAATTCAGTGTAATCCAGCCACAAGTTTAAAAGATATAGCCATTCGTTCAAAGAAGTGCTAATCTCACCGAGTTAAAGCGTTTTTGATACAGAGTGGAAATAACTAATGAATTTCATCAAGCTGGTTTTTGCTGTTGAAATATGTTGTTTAGGACTTGATTCTGCACAATATATGTCAAATCCAGCGTAATCCAGCCACAGGTTCAAAAGATATAGCCATTCATTCAAAAAAGTGCTTATCTCACCGAGTTGAAGCGTTTTTGATACAGATTGGAAATAACTCATGAATTTCATGAAGCTGATTTCTGCTGTTGAAATATGTTGTTTAGGAAATGATTCTGCACATTATATGTCAAATTCAGTGTAATCCAGCCACAAGTTCAAAAAATATAGCCATTTGTTCAAAGAACTGCTAATCTCACCGAGTTAAAGCGTTTTTGATACAGAGTGGAAATAACTAATGAATTTCATCAAGCTGGTTTCTGCTGTTGAAATATGTTGTTTAGGACTTGATTCTGCACAATATATGTCAAATTCAGTGTAATCCAGCCACAGGTTCAAAAGATATTGCCATTCGTTCAAAAAAGTGCTTATCTGTCCGAGTTGAAGCGTTTTTGATTCGAAGTGGAAATAACTAATGAATTTCATGAAACTGGTTTCGGCTGTTGAAATATGTTGTTTAGGACAAGATTCTGCACAATATATGTCAAATTCAGTGTAATCCAGCCACAGGTTCAAAAGATAAAGCCATTCGTTCAAAAGTGCTTATCACTCCGAGTTGAAGCATTTTTGATTCGGAGTGGAAATACCTAATGAATTTCATCAAGCTGGTTTCTGTTGTTGACATATTTTGTTCAGGACATGATTCCGCACAATATATGTAAAATTCAGTGTAATCCAGCCACAAGTTCAAAAGATATAGCCATTCGTTCAATAAGTGCTTATGTCACTGGGTTGAAGCATAATTGATTCGGAGTGGAAATAAGTAATGAATTTCATCAAGCTGGTTTCTGCTATTGAAATAAGTTGTTTAGGACATGATTCTGCACAATATATTTCAAATTCAGTGTAATCCAGCCACAGGTTCAAAAGATATAGCCATTTGTTCAAAGAACTGCTAATCTCACCGAGTTAAAGCGTTTTTGATACAGATTGGAAATAACTAATGAATTTCATCAAGCTGGTTTCTGCTGTTGAAATATGTTGTTTAGGACTTGATTCTGCACAATATATGTCAAATTCAGTGTAATCCAGCCACAGGTTCAAAAGATATTGCCATTCATTCAAAAAAGTGCTTATCTGTCCGAGTGGAAGCGTTTTTGATTCGGAGTGGAAATAACTAATGAATTTCATGAAACTGGTTTCGGCTGTTGAAATATGTTGTTTAGGACAAGATTCTGCACAATATATGTCAAATTCAGTGTAATCCAGCCACAGGTTCAAAAGATATAGCCATTCGTTCAAAAGTGCTTATCTCTCCGAGTTGAAGCATTTTTGATTCGGAGTGGAAATACCTATTGAATTTCATCAAGCTGGTTTCTGTTGTTGAAATTATTTGTTTAGGACATGATTCCGCACAATATATGTCAAATTCAGTGTAATCCAGCCACAAGTTCAAAAGATATAGCCATTCGTTCAATAAGTGCTTATGTCACTGGGTTGAAGCATAATTGATTCGGAGTGGAAATAACTAATGAATTTCATCCAGCTGGTTTCTGCTGTTGAAATAAGTTGTTTAGGACATGATTCTGCACAATATATGTCAAATTCAGTGTAATCCAGCCACAGGTTCAAAAGATATATCCATTCGTTCAAAGAACTGCTAATCTCACCGAGTTAAAGCGTTTTTGATACAGAGTGGAAATAACTAATGAATTTCATCAAGCTGGTTTTTGCTGTTGAAATATGTTGTTTAGGACTTGATTCTGCACAATATATGTCAAATCCAGCGTAATCCAGCCACAGGTTCAAAAGATATAGCCATTCATTCAAAAAAGTGCTTATCTCACCGAGTTGAAGCGTTTTTGATACAGATTGGAAATAACTCATGAATTTCATGAAGCTGATTTCTGCTGTTGAAATATGTTGTTTAGGAAATGATTCTGCACATTATATGTCAAATTCAGTGTAATCCAGCCACAAGTTCAAAAAATATAGCCATTCGTTCAAAGAACTGCTAATCTCACCGAGTTAAAGCGTTTTTGATACAGATTGGAAATAACTAATGAATTTCATCAAGCTGGTTTCTGCTGTTGAAATATGTTGTTTAGGACTTGATTCTGCACAATATATGTCAAATTCAGTGTAATCCAGCCACAGGTTCAAAAGATATTGCCATTCGTTCAAAAAAGTGCTTATCTGTCCGAGTTGAAGCGTTTTTGATTCGAAGTGGAAATAACTAATGAATTTCATGAAACTGGTTTCGGCTGTTGAAATATGTTGTTTAGGACAAGATTCTGCACAATATATGTCAAATTCAGTGTAATCCAGCCACAGGTTCAAAAGATAAAGCCATTCGTTCAAAAGTGCTTATCACTCCGAGTTGAAGCATTTTTGATTCGGAGTGGAAATACCTAATGAATTTCATCAAGCTGGTTTCTGTTGTTGACATATTTTGTTCAGGACATGATTCCGCACAATATATGTAAAATTCAGTGTAATCCAGCCACAAGTTCAAAAGATATAGCCATTCGTTCAATAAGTGCTTATGTCACTGGGTTGAAGCATAATTGATTCGGAGTGGAAATAAGTAATGAATTTCATCAAGGTGGTTTCTGCTATTGAAATAAGTTGTTTAGGACATGATTCTGCACAATATATTTCAAATTCAGTGTAATCCAGCCACAGGTTCAAAAGATATAGCCATTTGTTCAAAGAACTGCTAATCTCACCGAGTTAAAGCGTTTTTGATACAGATTGGAAATAACTAATGAATTTCATCAAGCTGGTTTCTGCTGTTGAAATATGTTGTTTAGGACTTGATTCTGCACAATATATGTCAAATTCAGTGTAATCCAGCCACAGGTTCAAAAGATATTGCCATTCATTCAAAAAAGTGCTTATCTGTCCGAGTGGAAGCGTTTTTGATTCGGAGTGGAAATAACTAATGAATTTCATGAAACTGGTTTCGGCTGTTGAAATATGTTGTTTAGGACAAGATTCTGCACAATATATGTCAAATTCAGTGTAATCCAGCCACAGGTTCAAAAGATATAGCCATTCGTTCAAAAGTGCTTATCTCTCCGAGTTGAAGCATTTTTGATTCGGAGTGGAAATACCTATTGAATTTCATCAAGCTGGTTTCTGTTGTTGAAATTATTTGTTTAGGACATGATTCCGCACAATATATGTCAAATTCAGTGTAATCCAGCCACAAGTTCAAAAGATATAGCCATTCGTTCAATAAGTGCTTATGTCACTGGGTTGAAGCATAATTGATTCGGAGTGGAAATAACTAATGAATTTCATCAAGCTGGTTTCTGCTGTTGAAATAAGTTGTTTAGGACATGATTCTGCACAATATATGTCAAATTCAGTGTAATCCAGCCACAGGTTCAAAAGATATAGCCATTCGTTCAAAGAACTGCTAATCTCACCGAGTTAAAGCGTTTTTGATACAGAGTGGAAATAACTAATGAATTTCATCAAGCTGGTTTTTGCTGTTGAAATATGTTGTTTAGGACTTCATTCTGCACAATATATGTCAAATCCAGCGTAATCCAGCCACAGGTTCAAAAGATATAGCCATTCATTAAAAAAGTGCTTATCTCACCGAGTTGAAGCGTTTTTGATACAGATTGGAAATAACTCATGAATTTCATGAAGCTGATTTCTGCTGTTGAAATATGTTGTTTAGGAAATGATTCTGCACATTATATGTCAAATTCAGTGTAATCCAGCCACAAGTTCAAAAAATATAGCCATTCGTTCAAAGAACTGCTAATCTCACCGAGTTAAAGCGTTTTTGATACAGATTGGAAATAACTAATGAATTTCATCAAGCTGGTTTCTGATGTTTAAATATGTTGTTTAGGACTTGATTCTGCACAATATATGTCAAATTCAGTGTAATCCAGCCACAGGTTCAAAAGATATTGCCATTCATTCAAAAAAGTGCTTATCACTCCGAGTGGAAGCGTTTTTGATTCGGAGTGGAAATAACTAATGAATTTCATGAAACTGGTTTCGGCTGTTGAAATATGTTGTTTAGGACAAGATTCTGCACAATATATGTCAAATTCAGTGTAATCCAGCCACAGGTTCAAAAGATATAGCCATTCGTTCAAAAGTGCTTATCTCTCCGAGTTGAAGCATTTTTGATTCGGAGTGGAAATACCTATTGAATTTCATCAAGCTGGTTTCTGTTGTTGACATATCTTGTTCAGGACATGATTCCGCACAATATATTTCAAATTCAGTGTAATCCAGCCACAAGTTCAAAAGATATAGCCATTCGTTCAAAGAAGTGCTAATCTCACCGAGTTAAAGCGTTTTTGATACAGAGTGGAAATAACTAATGAATTTCATCAAGCTGGTTTTTGCTGTTGAAATATGTTGTTTAGGACTTGATTCTGCACAATATATGTCAAATCCAGCGTAATCCAGCCACAGGTTCAAAAGATATAGCCATTCATTCAAAAAAGTGCTTATCTCACCGAGTTGAAGCGTTTTTGATACAGATTGGAAATAACTCATGAATTTCATGAAGCTGATTTCTGCTGTTGAAATATGTTGTTTAGGAAATGATTCTGCACATTATATGTCAAATTCAGTGTAATCCAGCCACAAGTTCAAAAAATATAGCCATTCGTTCAAAGAACTGCTAATCTCACCGAGTTAAAGCGTTTTTGATACAGAGTGGAAATAACTAATGAATTTCATCAAGCTGGTTTCTGCTGTTGAAATATGTTGTTTAGGACTTGATTCTGCACAATATATGTCAAATTCAGTGTAATCCAGCCACAGGTTCAAAAGATATTGCCATTCGTTCAAAAAAGTGCTTATCTGTCCGAGTTGAAGCGTTTTTGATTCGAAGTGGAAATAACTAATGAATTTCATGAAACTGGTTTCGGCTGTTGAAATATGTTGTTTAGGACAAGATTCTGCACAATATATGTCAAATTCAGTGTAATCCAGCCACAGGTTCAAAAGATAAAGCCATTCGTTCAAAAGTGCTTATCACTCCGAGTTGAAGCATTTTTGATTCGGAGTGGAAATACCTAATGAATTTCATCAAGCTGGTTTCTGTTGTTGACATATTTTGTTCAGGACATGATTCCGCACAATATATGTAAAATTCAGTGTAATCCAGCCACAAGTTCAAAAGATATAGCCATTCGTTCAATAAGTGCTTATGTCACTGGGTTGAAGCATAATTGATTCGTAGTGGAAATAAGTAATGAATTTCATCAAGCTGGTTTCTGCTATTGAAATAAGTTGTTTAGGACATGATTCTGCACAATATATTTCAAATTCAGTGTAATCCAGCCACAGGTTCAAAAGATATAGCCATTTGTTCAAAGAACTGCTAATCTCACCGAGTTAAAGCGTTTTTGATACAGATTGGAAATAACTAATGAATTTCATCAAGCTGGTTTCTGCTGTTGAAATATGTTGTTTAGGACTTGATTCTGCACAATATATGTCAAATTCAGTGTAATCCAGCCACAGGTTCAAAAGATATTGCCATTCATTCAAAAAAGTGCTTATCTGTCCGAGTGGAAGCGTTTTTGATTCGGAGTGGAAATAACTAATGAATTTCATGAAACTGGTTTCGGCTGTTGAAATATGTTGTTTAGGACAAGATTCTGCACAATATATGTCAAATTCAGTGTAATCCAGCCACAGGTTCAAAAGATATAGCCATTCGTTCAAAAGTGCTTATCTCTCCGAGTTGAAGCATTTTTGATTCGGAGTGGAAATACCTATTGAATTTCATCAAGCTGGTTTCTGTTGTTGAAATTATTTGTTTAGGACATGATTCCGCACAATATATGTCAAATTCAGTGTAATCCAGCCACAAGTTCAAAAGATATAGCCATTCGTTCAATAAGTGCTTATGTCACTGGGTTGAAGCATAATTGATTCGGAGTGGAAATAACTAATGAATTTCATCAAGCTGGTTTCTGCTGTTGAAATAAGTTGTTTAGGACATGATTCTGCACAATATATGTCAAATTCAGTGTAATCCAGCCACAAGTTCAAAAGATATAGCCATTCGTTCAAAGAACTGCTAATCTCACCGAGTTAAAGCGTTTTTGATACAGAGTGGAAATAACTAATGAATTTCATCAAGCTGGTTTTTGCTGTTGAAATATGTTGTTTAGGACTTGATTCTGCACAATATATGTCAAATCCAGCGTAATCCAGCCACAGGTTCAAAAGATATAGCCATTCATTCAAAAAAGTGCTTATCTCACCGAGTTGAAGCGTTTTTGATACAGATTGGAAATAACTCATGAATTTCATGAAGCTGATTTCTGCTGTTGAAATATGTTGTTTAGGAAATGATTCTGCACATTATATGTCAAATTCAGTGTAATCCAGCCACAAGTTCAAAAAATATAGCCATTCGTTCAAAGAACTGCTAATCTCACCGAGTTAAAGCGTTTTTGATACAGAGTGGAAATAACTAATGAATTTCATCAAGCTGGTTTCTGCTGTTGAAATATGTTGTTTAGGACTTGATTCTGCACAATATATGTCAAATTCAGTGTAATCCAGCCACAGGTTCAAAAGATATTGCCATTCGTTCAAAAAAGTGCTTATCTGTCCGAGTTGAAGCGTTTTTGATTCGAAGTGGAAATAACTAATGAATTTCATGAAACTGGTTTCGGCTGTTGAAATATGTTGTTTAGGACAAGATTCTGCACAATATATGTCAAATTCAGTGTAATCCAGCCACAGGTTCAAAAGATAAAGCCATTCGTTCAAAAGTGCTTATCACTCCGAGTTGAAGCATTTTTGATTCGGAGTGGAAATACCTATTGAATTTCATCAAGCTGGTTTCTGTTGTTGACATATCTTGTTCAGGACATGATTCCGCACAATATATGTAAAATTCAGTGTAATCCAGCCACAAGTTCAAAAGATATAGCCATTCGTTCAATAAGTGCTTATGTCACTGGGTTGAAGCATAATTGATTCGGAGTGGAAATAACTAATGAATTTCATCAAGCTGGTTTCTGCTGTTGAAATAAGTTGTTTAGGACATGATTCTGCACAATATATTTCAAATTCAATGTAATCCAGCCACAAGTTCAAAAGATATAGCCATTCGTTCAAAGAACTGCTAATCTCACTGAGTTAAAGCGTTTTTGATACAGAGTTGAAATAACTAATGAATTTCATCAAGCTGGTTTCTGCTTTTGAAATATGTTGTTTAGGACTTGATTCTGTACAATATATGTCAAATTCACTGTAATCCAGCCACAGGTTCAAAAGATATTGCCATTCGTTCAAAAAAGTGCTTATCTGTCCGAGTTGAAGCGTTTTTGATACAGATTGGAAATAACTCATGAATTAAATGAAGCTGATTTCTGCTGTTGAAATATGTTGTTTAGGACATGATTCTGCACAATATATGTCAAATTCAGTGTAATCCAGCCACAAGTTCAAAAGATATAGCCATTCGTTCAAAGAAGTGCTAATCTCACCGAGTTGAAGCGTGTTTGATACAGAGTGGAAATAACTAATGAATTTCATCAAGCTGGTTTCTGCTGTTCAAATATGTTGTTAAGGACATGATTCTGCAAAATATATGTCAAATTCAGTGTAATCCAGCCACAGGTTCAAAAGATATAGCCATTCGTTCAAAAGTGCTTATTTCTCCGAGTTGAAGCATTTTTGATTCGGAGTGGAAATACCTATTGAATTTCATCAAGTTGGTTTCTGTTGTTGACATATCTTGTTCAGGACATGATTCTGCACAATATATGTCAAATTCAGTGTAATCCAGCCACAAGTTCAAAAGATATAGCCATTCGTTCAATAAGTGCTTATGTCACTGGGTTGAAGCATAATTGATTCGGAGTGGAAATAACTAATGAATTTCATCAAGCTGGTTTCTGCTGTTGAAATAAGTTGTTTAGGACATGATTCTGCACAATATATTTCAAATTCAGTGTAATCCAGCCACAAGTTCAAAAGATATAGCCATTCGTTCAAAGAAGTGCTAATCTCACCGAGTTAAAGCGTTTTTGATACAGAGTGGAAATAACTAATGAATTTCATGAAGCTGGTTTCTGCTGTTGAAATATGTTGTTTAGGACTTTATTCTGCACAATATATGTCAAAGTCAGCGTAATCCAGCCACAGGTTCAAAAGATATAGGCATTTATTCAAAAAAGTGCTTATCTGTCCGAGTGGAAGCGTTTTTGATTCGGAGTGGAAATAACTAATGAATTTCATGAAACTGGTTTCGGCTGTTGAAATATGTTGTTTAGGACAAGATTCTGCACAATATATGTCAAATTCAGTGTAATCCAGCCACAGGTTCAAAAGATATAGCCATTCGTTCAAAAGTGCTTATCTCTCCGAGTTGAAGCATTTTTGATTCGGAGTGGAAATACCTATTGAATTTCATCAAGCTGGTTTCTGTTGTTGAAATTATTTGTTTAGGACATGATTCCGCACAATATATGTCAAATTCAGTGTAATCCAGCCACAAGTTCAAAAGATATAGCCATTCGTTCAATAAGTGCTTATGTCACTGGGTTGAAGCATAATTGATTCGGAGTGGAAATAACTAATGAATTTCATCAAGCTGGTTTCTGCTGTTGAAATAAGTTGTTTAGGACATGATTCTGCACAATATATGTCAAATTCAGTGTAATCCAGCCACAAGTTCAAAAGATATAGCCATTCGTTCAAAGAACTGCTAATCTCACCGAGTTAAAGCGTTTTTGATACAGAGTGGAAATAACTAATGAATTTCATCAAGCTGGTTTTTGCTGTTGAAATATGTTGTTTAGGACTTGATTCTGCACAATATATGTCAAATCCAGCGTAATCCAGCCACAGGTTCAAAAGATATAGCCATTCATTCAAAAAAGTGCTTATCTCACCGAGTTGAAGCGTTTTTGATACAGATTGGAAATAACTCATGAATTTCATGAAGCTGATTTCTGCTGTTGAAATATGTTGTTTAGGAAATGATTCTGCACATTATATGTCAAATTCAGTGTAATCCAGCCACAAGTTCAAAAAATATAGCCATTCGTTCAAAGAACTGCTAATCTCACCGAGTTAAAGCGTTTTTGATACAGAGTGGAAATAACTAATGAATTTCATCAAGCTGGTTTCTGCTGTTGAAATATGTTGTTTAGGACTTGATTCTGCACAATATATGTCAAATTCAGTGTAATCCAGCCACAGGTTCAAAAGATATTGCCATTCGTTCAAAAAAGTGCTTATCTGTCCGAGTTGAAGCGTTTTTGATTCGAAGTGGAAATAACTAATGAATTTCATGAAACTGGTTTCGGCTGTTGAAATATGTTGTTTAGGACAAGATTCTGCACAATATATGTCAAATTCAGTGTAATCCAGCCACAGGTTCAAAAGATAAAGCCATTCGTTCAAAAGTGCTTATCACTCCGAGTTGAAGCATTTTTGATTCGGAGTGGAAATACCTATTGAATTTCATCAAGCTGGTTTCTGTCGTTGACATATCTTGTTCAGGACATGATTCCGCACAATATATGTAAAATTCAGTGTAATCCAGCCACAAGTTCAAAAGATATAGCCATTCGTTCAATAAGTGCTTATGTCACTGGGTTGAAGCATAATTGATTCGGAGTGGAAATAACTAATGAATTTCATCAAGCTGGTTTCTGCTGTTGAAATAAGTTGTTTAGGACATGATTCTGCACAATATATTTCAAATTCAATGTAATCCAGCCACAAGTTCAAAAGATATAGCCATTCGTTCAAAGAACTGCTAATCTCACTGAGTTAAAGCGTTTTTGATACAGAGTTGAAATAACTAATGAATTTCATCAAGCTGGTTTCTGCTTTTGAAATATGTTGTTTAGGACTTGATTCTGTACAATATATGTCAAATTCACTGTAATCCAGCCACAGGTTCAAAAGATATTGCCATTCGTTCAAAAAAGTGCTTATCTGTCCGAGTTGAAGCGTTTTTGATACAGATTGGAAATAACTCATGAATTTCATGAAGCTGATTTCTGCTGTTGAAATATGTTGTTTAGGACATGATTCTGCACAATATATGTCAAATTCAGTGTAATCCAGCCACAAGTTCAAAAGATATAGCCATTCGTTCAAAGAAGTGCTAATCTCACCGAGTTGAAGCGTGTTTGATACAGAGTGGAAATAACTAATGAATTTCATCAAGCTGGTTTCTGCTGTTCAAATATGTTGTTAAGGACATGATTCTGCAAAATATATGTCAAATTCAGTGTAATCCAGCCACAGGTTCAAAAGATATAGCCATTCGTTCAAAAGTGCTTATTTCTCCGAGTTGAAGCATTTTTGATTCGGAGTGGAAATACCTATTGAATTTCATCAAGTTGGTTTCTGTTGTTGACATATCTTGTTCAGGACATGATTCTGCACAATATATGTCAAATTCAGTGTAATCCAGCCACAAGTTCAAAAGATATAGCCATTCGTTCAATAAGTGCTTATGTCACTGGGTTGAAGCATAATTGATTCGGAGTGGAAATAACTAATGAATTTCATCAAGCTGGTTTCTGCTGTTGAAATAAGTTGTTTAGGACATGATTCTGCACAATATATTTCAAATTCAGTGTAATCCAGCCACAAGTTCAAAAGATATAGCCATTCGTTCAAAGAAGTGCTAATCTCACCGAGTTAAAGCGTTTTTGATACAGAGTGGAAATAACTAATGAATTTCATGAAGCTGGTTTCTGCTGTTGAAATATGTTGTTTAGGACTTTATTCTGCACAATATATGTCAAAGTCAGCGTAATCCAGCCACAGGTTCAAAAGATATAGGCATTTATTCAAAAAAGTGCTTATCTCACCGAGTTGAGGCGTTTTTGATACAGATTGGAAATAACTCATGAATTTCATGAAGCTGATTTCTGCTGTTGAAATATGTTGTTTAGGACATGATTCTGCACATTATATGTCAAATTCAGTGTAATCCAGCCACAAGTTCAAAAGATATAGCCATTCGTTCAAAGAAGTGCTAATCTCACCGAGTTAAAGCGTTTTTGATACAGAGTGGAAATAACTAATGAATTTCATCAAGCTGGTTTCTGCTGTTGAAATATGTTGTTTAGGACTTGATTCTGCACAATATATTTCAAATTCAGTGTAATCCAGCCACAGGTTCAAAAGATATAGCCATTTGTTCAAAGAACTGCTAATCTCACCGAGTTAAAGCGTTTTTGATACAGATTGGAAATAACTAATGAATTTCATCAAGCTGGTTTCTGCTGTTGAAATATGTTGTTTAGGACAAGATTCTGCACAATATATGTCAAATTCAGTGTAATCCAGCCACAGGTTCAAAAGATATTGCCATTCATTCAAAAAAGTGCTTATCTCAACGAGTTGAGGCGTTTTTGATACAGATTGGAAATAACTCATGAATGTCATGAAGCTGATTTCTGCTGTTGAAATATGTTGTTTAGGAAATGATTCTGCACATTATATGTCAAATTCAGTGTAATCCAGCCACAAGTTCAAAAAATATAGCCATTCGTTCAAAGAACTGCTAATCTCACCGAGTTAAAGCGTTTTTGATACAGAGTGGAAATAACTAATGAATTTCATCAAGCTGGTTTCTGCTGTTGAAATATGTTGTTTAGGACTTGATTCTGCACAATATATGTCAAATTCAGTGTAATCCAGCCACAGGTTCAAAAGATATTGCCATTCGTTCAAAAAAGTGCTTATCTGTCCGAGTTGAAGCGTTTTTGATTCGAATTGGAAATAACTAATGAATTTCATGAAACTGGTTTCGGCTGTTGAAATATGTTGTTTAGGACAAGATTCTGCACAATATATGTCAAATTCAGTGTAATCCAGCCACAGGTTCAAAAGATATAGCCATTCGTTCAAAAGTGCTTATCACTCCGAGTTGAAGCATTTTTGATTCGGAGTGGAAATACCTATTGAATTTCATCAAGCTGGTTTCTGTTGTTGACATATTTTGTTCAGGACATGATTCCGCACAATATATGTAAAATTCAGTGTAATCCAGCCACAAGTTCAAAAGATATAGCCATTCGTTCAATAAGTGTTTATGTCACTGGGTTGAAGCATAATTGATTCGGAGTGGAAATAAGTAATGAATTTCATCAAGCTGGTTTCTGCTGTTGAAATAAGTTGTTTAGGACATGATTCTGCACAATATATGTCAAATTCAGTGTAATCCAGCCAGAAATTCAAAAGATATAGCCATTCGTTCAAAGAAGTGCTAATCTCACCGAGTTTAAGCGTTTTTGATACAGAGTGGAAATAACTAATGAAGTTCATCAAGCTGGTTTCTGCTGTTGAAATATGTTTTTTAGGACTTGATTTTGCGCAATATATGTCAAATTCAGTGTAATCCAGCCACAGGTTCAAAAGATATTGCCATTCATTCAAAAAAGTGCTTATCTGTCCGAGTGGAAGCGTTTTTGATTCGGAGTGGAAATAACTAATGAATTTCATGAAACTGGTTTCGGCTGTTGAAATATGTTGTTTAGGACAAGATTCTGCACAATATATGTCAAATTCAGTGTAATCCAGCCACAGGTTCAAAAGATATAGCCATTTGTTCAAAGAACTGCTAATCTCACCGAGTTAAAGCGTTTTTGATACAGATTGGAAATAACTAATGAATTTCATCAAGCTGGTTTCTGCTGTTGAAATATGTTGTTTAGGACAAGATTCTGCACAATATATGTCAAATTCAGTGTAATCCAGCCACAGGTTCAAAAGATATTGCCATTCATTCAAAAAAGTGCTTATCTCACCGAGTTGAGGCGTTTTTGATACAGATTGGAAATAACTCATGAATTTCATGAAGCTGATTTCTGCTGTTGAAATATGTTGTTTAGGAAATGATTCTGCACATTATATGTCAAATTCAGTGTAATCCAGCCACAAGTTCAAAAAATATAGCCATTCGTTCAAAGAACTGCTAATCTCACCGAGTTAAAGCGTTTTTGATACAGAGTGGAAATAACTAATGAATTTCATCAAGCTGGTTTCTGCTGTTGAAATATGTTGTTTAGGACTTGATTCTGCACAATATATGTCAAATTCAGTGTAATCCAGCCACAGGTTCAAAAGATATTGCCATTCGTTCAAAAAAGTGCTTATCTGTCCGAGTTGAAGCGTTTTTGATTCGAAGTGGAAATAACTAATGAATTTCATGAAACTGGTTTCGGCTGTTGAAATATGTTGTTTAGGACAAGATTCTGCACAATATATGTCAAATTCAGAGTAATCCAGCCACAGGTTCAAAAGATAAAGCCATTCGTTCAAAAGTGCTTATCACTCCGAGTTGAAGCATTTTTGATTCGGAGTGGAAATACCTATTGAATTTCATCAAGCTTGTTTTTGTTGTTGACATATTTTGTTCAGGACATGATTCCGCACAATATATGTAAAATTCAGTGTATACCAGCCACAAGTTCAAAAGATATAGCCATTCGTTCAATAAGTGCTTATGTCACTGGGTTGAAGCATAATTGATTCGTAGTGGAAATAAGTAATGAATTTCATCAAGCTGGTTTCTGCCGTTGAAATAAGTTGTTTAGGACATGATTCTGCACAATATATGTCAAATTCAGTGTAATCCAGCCAGAAATTCAAAAGATATAGCCATTCGTTCAAAGAAGTGCTAATCTCACCGAGTTTAAGCGTTTTTGATACAGAGTGGAAATAACTAATGAAGTTCATCAAGCTGGTTTCTGCTGTTGAAATATGTTTTTTAGGACTTGATTCTGCGCAATATATGTCAAATTCAGTGTAATCCAGCCACAGGTTCAAAAGATATTGCCATTCATTCAAAAAAGTGCTTATCTGTCCGAGTGGAAGCGTTTTTGATTCGGAGTGGAAATAACTAATGAATTTCATGAAACTGGTTTCGGCTGTTGAAATATGTTGTTTAGGACAAGATTCTGCACAATATATGTCAAATTCAGTGTAATCCAGCCACAGGTTCAAAAGATATAGCCATTTGTTCAAAGAACTGCTAATCTCACCGAGTTAAAGCGTTTTTGATACAGATTGGAAATAACTAATGAATTTCATCAAGCTGGTTTCTGCTGTTGAAATATGTTGTTTAGGACAAGATTCTGCACAATATATGTCAAATTCAGTGTAATCCAGCCACAGGTTCAAAAGATATTGCCATTCATTCAAAAAAGTGCTTATCTCACCGAGTTGAGGCGTTTTTGATACAGATTGGAAATAACTCATGAATTTCATGAAGCTGATATCTGCTGTTGAAATATGTTGTTTAGGAAATGATTCTGCACATTATATGTCAAATTCAGTGTAATCCAGCCACAAGTTCAAAAGATATAGCCATTCGTTCAATAAGTGCTTATGTCACTGGGTTGAAGCATAATTGATTCGGAGTGGAAATAACTAATGAATTTCATCAAGCTGGTTTCTGCTGTTTAAATAAGTTGTTTAGGACATGATTCTGCACAATATATGTCAAATTCAGCGTAATCCAGCCACAGGTTCAAAAGATATAGCCATTCATTCAAAAAAGTGCTTATCTCACTGAGTTAAAGCGTTTTTGATACAGAGTGGAAATAACTAATGAATTTCATCAAGCTGGTTTCTGCTTTTGAAATATGTTGTTTAGGACTTGATTCTGCACTATATATGTCAAATTCAGTGTAATCCAGCCACAGGTTCAAAAGATATTGCCATTCGTTCAAAAAAGTGCTTATCTGTCCGAGTTGAAGCGTTTTTGATACAGATTGGAAATAACTCATGAATTTCATGAAGCTGATTTCTGCTGTTGAAATATGTTGTTTAGGACATGATTCTGCACAATATATGTCAAATTCAGTGTAATCCAGCCACAAGTTCAAAAGATATAGCCATTCGTTCAAAGAAGTGCTAATCTCACCGAGTTGAAGCATTTTTAATTCAGAGAGGAAATAACTAATGAATTTCATCAAGTTGGTTTCTGCTGTTCAAATATGTTGTTAAGGACATGATTCTGCAAAATATATGTCAAATTCAGTGTAATCCAGCCACAGGTTCAAAAGATATAGCCATTTGTTCAAAAGTGCTTATTGTTCCGAGTTGAAGCATTTTTGATTCGGAGTGGAAATACCTATTGAATTTCATCAAGTTGGTTTCTGTTGTTGACATATCTTGTTCAGGACATGATTCTGCACAATATATGTCAAATTCAGTGTAATCCGGCCACAAGTTCAAAAGATATAGCCATTCGTTCAATAAGTGCTTATGTCACTGGGTTGAAGCATAATTGATTCGGAGTGGAAATAACTAATGAATTTCATCAAGCTGGTTTCTGCTGTTGAAATAAGTTGTTTAGGACATGATTCTGCACAATATATTTCAAATTCAGTGTAATCCAGCCACAAGTTCAAAAGATATAGCCATTCGTTCAAAGAAGTGCTAATCTCACCGAGTTAAAGCGTTTTTGATACAGAGTGGAAATAACTAATGAATTTCATGAAGCTGGTTTCTGCTGTTGAAATATGTTGTTTAGGACTTGATTCTGCACAATATATGTCAAAGTCAGCGTAATCCAGCCACAGGTTCAAAAGATATAGGCATTTATTCAAAAAAGTGCTTATCTCACCGAGTTGAGGCGTTTTTGATACAGATTGGAAATAACTCATGAATTTCATGAAGCTGATTTCTGCTGTTGAAATATATTGTTTAGGACATGATTCTGCACATTATATGTCAAATTCAGTGTAATCCAGCCACAGGTTCAAAAGATATTGCCATTCATTCAAAAAAGTGCTTATCTCACCGAGTTGAGGCGTTTTTGATACAGATTGGAAATAACTCATGAATTTCATGAAGCTGATTTCTGCTGTTGAAATATGTTGTTTAGGACATGATTCTGCACAATATATGTCAAATTCAGTGTAATCCAGCCACAGGTTCAAAAGACATAGCCATTCGTTCAAAAAAGTGCTTATCTGTCCGAGTTGAAGCGTTTTTGATTCGGAGTGGAAATAACTATTGAATTTAATCAACCTGGTTTCTGTTGTTGACATATCTTGTTTAGGACATGATTCTGCACAATATGATTCAAATTCAGTGTAATCCAGCTACAAGTTCAAAAGATATAGTAATTCGTTCAAAAAGTGCTTATGTCACTGGGTTGAAGCATAATTGATTCGGAGTGGAAATAAATAATGAATTTCATCAAGCTGGTTTCTGCTGTTGAAATAAGTTGTTTAGGACATGATTCTGCACAATATATGTCAAATTCAGTGTAATCCAGCCACAGGTTCAAAAGACATAGCCATTCGTTCAAAAAAGTGCTTATCTGTCCGAGTTGAAGCGTTTTTGATTCGGAGTGGAAATAACTATTATATTTAATCAACCTGGTTTCTGTTGTTGACATATCTTGTTTAGGACATGATTCTGCACAATATGATTCAAATTCAGTGTAATCCAGCTACAAGTTCAAAAGATATAGTAATTCGTTCAAAAAGTGCTTATGTCACTGGGTTGAAGCATAATTGATTCGGAGTGGAAATAAATAATGAATTTCATCAAGCTGGTTTCTGCTGTTGAAATAAGTTGTTTAGGACATGATTCTGCACAATATATTTCAAATTCAGTGTAATCCAGCCAGAAGTTCAAAAGATATAGCCATTCGTTCAAAGAAGTGCTAATCTCACCGAGTTAAAGCGTTTTTGATACAGAGTGGAAATAACTAATGAATTTCATCAAGCTGGTTTCTGTTGTTGAAATAAGTTGTTTAGGACATGATTTTGCACAATATATTTCAAATTCAGTGTAATCCAGCAGCAAGTTCAAAAGATATAGCCATTCGTTCAAAGAAGTGCTAATCTCACCGAGTTAAAGCGTTTTTGATAAAGATTGGAAATAACTTATGAATTTCATCAACCTGGTTTCTGATGTTGAAATATGTTGTTTAGGACTTGATTCTGCACAATATATGTCAAATTCAATGTAATCCAGCCACAGGTTCAAAAGATATAGCCATTCTTTAAAAAAAGTGCTTATCTGTCCGAGTTGAAGCGTTTTTGATTCGGAGTGGAAATAACTATTGAATTTCATCAAGTTGGTTTCTGTTGTTGACATATCTTGTTCAGGACATGATTCTGCACAATATATGTCAAATTCATTGTAATCCAGCCACAAGTTCAAAAGATATAGCCATTCGTTCAATAAGTGCTTATGTCACTGGGTTGAAGCATAATTGATTCGGAGTGGAAATAACTAATGAATTTCATCAAGCTGGTTTTTGCTGTTGATATATGTTGTTTAGGACTTGATTCTGCACAATATATGTCAAATTCAGCGTAATCCAGCCACAGGTTCAAAAGATATAGCCATTCATTCAAAAAAGTGCTTATCTCACCGAGTTGAAGCGTTTTTGATACAGATTGGAAATAACTCATGAATTTCATGAAGCTGATTTCTGCTGTTGAAATATGTTGTTTAGGAAATGATTCTGAACATTATATGTCAAATTCAGTGTAATCCAGCCACAAGTTCAAAAGATGTAGCCATTCGTTCAAAGAACTGCTAATCTCACCGAGTTAAAGCGTTTTTAATACGGAGTGGAAATAACTAATGAATTTCATCAAGCTGGTTTCTGCTGTTGAAATATGTTGTTTAGGACTTGATTCTGCACAATATATGTCAAATTCAGTGTAATCCAGCCACAGGTTCAAAAGATATTGCCATTCGTTCGAAAAAGTGCTTATCTGTCCGAGTTGAAGCGTTTTTGATTCGAATTGGAAATAACTAATGAATTTCATGAAACTGGTTTCGGCTGTTGAAATATGTTGTTTAGGACAAGATTCTGCACAATATATGTCAAATTCAGTGTAATCCAGCCACAGGTTCAAAAGATATAGCCATTCGTTCAAAAGTGCTTATCACTCCGAGTTGAAGCATTTTTGATTCGGAGTGGAAATACCTATTGAATTTCATCAAGCTGGTTTCTGTTGTTGACATATTTTGTTCAGGACATGATTCCGCACAATATATGTAAAATTCAGTGTATTCCAGCCACAAGTTCAAAAGATATAGCCATTCGTTCAATAAGTGTTTATGTCACTGGGTTGAAGCATAATTGATTCGGAGTGGAAATAAGTAATGAATTTCATCAAGCTGGTTTCTGCTGTTGAAATAAGTTGTTTAGGACATGATTCTGCACAATATATGTCAAATTCAGTGTAATCCAGCCAGAAATTCAAAAGATATAGCCATTCGTTCAAAGAAGTGCTAATCTCACCGAGTTTAAGCGTTTTTGATACAGAGTGGAAATAACTAATGAAGTTCATCAAGCTGGTTTCTGCTGTTGAAATATGTTTTTTAGGACTTGATTTTGCGCAATATATGTCAAATTCAGTGTAATCCAGCCACAGGTTCAAAAGATATTGCCATTCATTCAAAAAAGTGCTTATCTGTCCGAGTGGAAGCGTTTTTGATTCGGAGTGGAAATAACTAATGAATTTCATGAAACTGGTTTCGGCTGTTGAAATATGTTGTTTAGGACAAGATTCTGCACAATATATGTCAAATTCAGTGTAATCCAGCCACAGGTTCAAAAGATATAGCCATTTGTTCAAAGAACTGCTAATCTCACCGAGTTAAAGCGTTTTTGATACAGATTGGAAATAACTAATGAATTTCATCAAGCTGGTTTCTGCTGTTGAAATATGTTGTTTAGGACAAGATTCTGCACAATATATGTCAAATTCAGTGTAATCCAGCCACAGGTTCAAAAGATATTGCCATTCATTCAAAAAAGTGCTTATCTCACCGAGTTGAGGCGTTTTTGATACAGATTGGAAATAACTCATGAATTTCATGAAGCTGATTTCTGCTGTTGAAATATGTTGTTTAGGAAATGATTCTGCACATTATATGTCAAATTCAGTGTAATCCAGCCACAAGTTCAAAAAATATAGCCATTCGTTCAAAGAACTGCTAATCTCACCGAGTTAAAGCGTTTTTGATACAGAGTGGAAATAACTAATGAATTTCATCAAGCTGGTTTCTGCTGTTGAAATATGTTGTTTAGGACTTGATTCTGCACAATATATGTCAAATTCAGTGTAATCCAGCCACAGGTTCAAAAGATATTGCCATTCGTTCAAAAAAGTGCTTATCTGTCCGAGTTGAAGCGTTTTTGATTCGAAGTGGAAATAACTAATGAATTTCATGAAACTGGTTTCGGCTGTTGAAATATGTTGTTTAGGACAAGATTCTGCACAATATATGTCAAATTCAGTGTAATCCAGCCACAGGTTCAAAAGATAAAGCCATTCGTTCAAAAGTGCTTATCACTCCGAGTTGAAGCATTTTTGATTCGGAGTGGAAATACCTATTGAATTTCATCAAGCTTGTTTTTGTTGTTGACATATTTTGTTCAGGACATGATTCCGCACAATATATGTAAAATTCAGTGTATACCAGCCACAAGTTCAAAAGATATAGCCATTCGTTCAATAAGTGCTTATGTCACTGGGTTGAAGCATAATTGATTCGTAGTGGAAATAAGTAATGAATTTCATCAAGCTGGTTTCTGCTGTTGAAATAAGTTGTTTAGGACATGATTCTGCACAATATATGTCAAATTCAGTGTAATCCAGCCAGAAATTCAAAAGATATAGCCATTCGTTCAAAGAAGTGCTAATCTCACCGAGTTTAAGCGTTTTTGATACAGAGTGGAAATAACTAATGAAGTTCATCAAGCTGGTTTCTGCTGTTGAAATATGTTTTTTAGGACTTGATTCTGCGCAATATATGTCAAATTCAGTGTAATCCAGCCACAGGTTCAAAAGATATTGCCATTCATTCAAAAAAGTGCTTATCTGTCCGAGTGGAAGCGTTTTTGATTCGGAGTGGAAATAACTAATGAATTTCATGAAACTGGTTTCGGCTGTTGAAATATGTTGTTTAGGACAAGATTCTGCACAATATATGTCAAATTCAGTGTAATCCAGCCACAGGTTCAAAAGATATAGCCATTTGTTCAAAGAACTGCTAATCTCACCGAGTTAAAGCGTTTTTGATACAGATTGGAAATAACTAATGAATTTCATCAAGCTGGTTTCTGCTGTTGAAATATGTTGTTTAGGACAAGATTCTGCACAATATATGTCAAATTCAGTGTAATCCAGCCACAGGTTCAAAAGATATTGCCATTCATTCAAAAAAGTGCTTATCTCACCGAGTTGAGGCGTTTTTGATACAGATTGGAAATAACTCATGAATTTCATGAAGCTGATATCTGCTGTTGAAATATGTTGTTTAGGAAATGATTCTGCACATTATATGTCAAATTCAGTGTAATCCAGCCACAAGTTCAAAAGATATAGCCATTCGTTCAATAAGTGCTTATGTCACTGGGTTGAAGCATAATTGATTCGGAGTGGAAATAACTAATGAATTTCATCAAGCTGGTTTCTGCTGTTGAAATAAGTTGTTTAGGACATGATTCTGCACAATATATGTCAAATTCAGCGTAATCCAGCCACAGGTTCAAAAGATATAGCCATTCATTCAAAAAAGTGCTTATCTCACTGAGTTAAAGCGTTTTTGATACAGAGTGGAAATAACTAATGAATTTCATCAAGCTGGTTTCTGCTTTTGAAATATGTTGTTTAGGACTTGATTCTGCACTATATATGTCAAATTCAGTGTAATCCAGCCACAGGTTCAAAAGATATTGCCATTCGTTCAAAAAAGTGCTTATCTGTCCGAGTTGAAGCGTTTTTGATACAGATTGGAAATAACTCATGAATTTCATGAAGCTGATTTCTGCTGTTGAAATATGTTGTTTAGGACATGATTCTGCACAATATATGTCAAATTCAGTGTAATCCAGCCACAAGTTCAAAAGATATAGCCATTCGTTCAAAGAAGTGCTAATCTCACCGAGTTGAAGCATTTTTAATTCAGAGAGGAAATAACTAATGAATTTCATCAAGTTGGTTTCTGCTGTTCAAATATGTTGTTAAGGACATGATTCTGCAAAATATATGTCAAATTCAGTGTAATCCAGCCACAGGTTCAAAAGATATAGCCATTCGTTCAAAAGTGCTTATTGTTCCGAGTTGAAGCATTTTTGATTCGGAGTGGAAATACCTATTGAATTTCATCAAGTTGGTTTCTGTTGTTGACATATCTTGTTCAGGACATGATTCTGCACAATATATGTCAAATTCAGTGTAATCCGGCCACAAGTTCAAAAGATATAGCCATTCGTTCAATAAGTGCTTATGTCACTGGGTTGAAGCATAATTGATTCGGAGTGGAAATAACTAATGAATTTCATCAAGCTGGTTTCTGCTGTTGAAATAAGTTGTTTAGGACATGATTCTGCACAATATATTTCAAATTCAGTGTAATCCAGCCACAAGTTCAAAAGATATAGCCATTCGTTCAAAGAAGTGCTAATCTCACCGAGTTAAAGCGTTTTTGATACAGAGTGGAAATAACTAATGAATTTCATGAAGCTGGTTTCTGCTGTTGAAATATGTTGTTTAGGACTTGATTCTGCACAATATATGTCAAAGTCAGCGTAATCCAGCCACAGGTTCAAAAGATATAGGCATTTATTCAAAAAAGTGCTTATCTCACCGAGTTGAGGCGTTTTTGATACAGATTGGAAATAACTCATGAATTTCATGAAGCTGATTTCTGCTGTTGAAATATATTGTTTAGGACATGATTCTGCACATTATATGTCAAATTCAGTGTAATCCAGCCACAGGTTCAAAAGATATTGCCATTCATTCAAAAAAGTGCTTATCTCACCGAGTTGAGGCGTTTTTGATACAGATTGGAAATAACTCATGAATTTCATGAAGCTGATTTCTGCTGTTGAAATATGTTGTTTAGGACATGATTCTGCACAATATATGTCAAATTCAGTGTAATCCAGCCACAGGTTCAAAAGACATAGCCATTCGTTCAAAAAAGTGCTTATCTGTCCGAGTTGAAGCGTTTTTGATTCGGAGTGGAAATAACTATTGAATTTAATCAACCTGGTTTCTGTTGTTGACATATCTTGTTTAGGACATGATTCTGCACAATATGATTCAAATTCAGTGTAATCCAGCTACAAGTTCAAAAGATATAGTAATTCGTTCAAAAAGTGCTTATGTCACTGGGTTGAAGCATAATTGATTCGGAGTGGAAATAAATAATGAATTTCATCAAGCTGGTTTCTGCTGTTGAAATAAGTTGTTTAGGACATGATTCTGCACAATATATGTCAAATTCAGTGTAATCCAGCCACAGGTTCAAAAGACATAGCCATTCGTTCAAAAAAGTGCTTATCTGTCCGAGTTGAAGCGTTTTTGATTCGGAGTGGAAATAACTATTATATTTAATCAACCTGGTTTCTGTTGTTGACATATCTTGTTTAGGACATGATTCTGCACAATATGATTCAAATTCAGTGTAATCCAGCTACAAGTTCAAAAGATATAGTAATTCGTTCAAAAAGTGCTTATGTCACTGGGTTGAAGCATAATTGATTCGGAGTGGAAATAAATAATGAATTTCATCAAGCTGGTTTCTGCTGTTGAAATAAGTTGTTTAGGACATGATTCTGCACAATATATTTCAAATTCAGTGTAATCCAGCCAGAAGTTCAAAAGATATAGCCATTCGTTCAAAGAAGTGCTAATCTCACCGAGTTAAAGCGTTTTTGATACAGAGTGGAAATAACTAATGAATTTCATCAAGCTGGTTTCTGTTGTTGAAATAAGTTGTTTAGGACATGATTTTGCACAATATATTTCAAATTCAGTGTAATCCAGCCACAAGTTCAAAAGATATAGCCATTCGTTCAAAGAAGTGCTAATCTCACCGAGTTAAAGCGTTTTTGATAAAGATTGGAAATAACTTATGAATTTCATCAACCTGGTTTCTGATGTTGAAATATGTTGTTTAGGACTTGATTCTGCACAATATATGTCAAATTCAATGTAATCCAGCCACAGGTTCAAAAGATATAGCCATTCTTTAAAAAAAGTGCTTATCTGTCCGAGTTGAAGCGTTTTTGATTCGGAGTGGAAATAACTATTGAATTTCATCAAGTTGGTTTCTGTTGTTGACATATCTTGTTCAGGACATGATTCTGCACAATATATGTCAAATTCATTGTAATCCAGCCACAAGTTCAAAAGATATAGCCATTCGTTCAATAAGTGCTTATGTCACTGGGTTGAAGCATAATTGATTCGGAGTGGAAATAACTAATGAATTTCATCAAGCTGGTTTTTGCTGTTGAAATATGTTGTTTAGGACTTGATTCTGCACAATATATGTCAAATTCAGCGTAATCCAGCCACAGGTTCAAAAGATATAGCCATTCATTCAAAAAAGTGCTTATCTCACCGAGTTGAAGCGTTTTTGATACAGATTGGAAATAACTCATGAATTTCATGAAGCTGATTTCTGCTGTTGAAATATGTTGTTTAGGAAATGATTCTGAACATTATATGTCAAATTCAGTGTAATCCAGCCACAAGTTCAAAAGATGTAGCCATTCGTTCAAAGAACTGCTAATCTCACCGAGTTAAAGCGTTTTTAATACGGAGTGGAAATAACTAATGAATTTCATCAAGCTGGTTTCTGCTGTTGAAATATGTTGTTTAGGACTTGATTCTGCACAATATATGTCAAATTCAGTGTAATCCAGCCACAGGTTCAAAAGATATTGCCATTCGTTCGAAAAAGTGCTTATCTGTCCGAGTTGAAGCGTTTTTGATTCGGAGTGGAAATAACTAATGAATTTCATGAAACTGGTTTCGGCTGTTGAAATATGTTGTTTAGGACAAGATTCTGCACAATATATGTCAAATTCAGTGTAATCCAGCCACAGGTTCAAAAGATATAGCCATTCGTTCAAAAGTGCTTATCTCTCCGAGTTGAAGCATTTTGGATTCGGAGTTGAAATACCTATTGAATTTCATCAAGCTGGTTTCTGTTGTTGACATATCTTGTTCAGGAAATGATTCCGCACAATATATGTCAAATTCAGTGTAATCCAGCCACAAGTTCAAAAGATATAGCCATTCGTTCAATAAGTGCTTATGTCACTGGGTTGAAGCATAATTGATTCGGAGTGGAAATAACTAATGAATTTCATCAAGCTGGTTTCTGCTGTTGAAATAAGTTGTTTAGGACATGATTCTGCACAATATATTTCAAATTCAGTGTAATCCAGCCACAAGTTCAAAAGATATAGCCATTCGTTCAATGAACTGCTACTCTCACCGAGTTAAAGCGTTTTTGATAAAGAGTGGAAATAACTAATGAATTTCATCAAGCTGGTTTCTGCTGTTGAAATATGTTGTTTAGGACTTGATTCAGCACAATATATGTCAAATTCAGTGTAATCCAGCCACAGGTTCAAAAGATATAGCCATTCGTTCAAAAAAGTGCTTATCTCACCGAGTTGAAGCGTTTTTGATACAGATTGGAAATAATTCATGAATTTCATGAAGCTGATTTCTGCTGTTGAAATATGTTGTTTAGGACTTGATTCTGCACAATATATGTCAAATTCAGTGTAATCCAGCCACAGGTTCAAAAGACATAGCCATTCGTTCAGAAAAGTGCTTATCTGTCCGAGTTGAAGCGTTTTTGATTCGGAGTGGAAATAACTAATGAATTTAATCAAGCTGGTTTCTGTTGTTGACATATCTTGTTTAGGACATAATTCTGCACAATATGATTCAAATTCAGTGTAATCCAGCTACAAGTTCAAAAGATATAGTAATTCGTTCAAAAGTGCTTATGTCACTGGGTTGAAGCATAATTGATTCGGAGTGGAAATAACTAATGAATTTCATCAAGCTGGTTTCTGCTGTTGAAATAAGTTGTTTAGGACATGATTCTGCACAATATATGTCAAATTCAGTGTAATCCAGCCAGAAATTCAAAAGATATAGCCATTCGTTCAAAGAAGTGCTAATCTCACCGAGTTAAAGCGTTTTTGATACAGAGTGGAAATAACTAATGAAGTTCATCAAGCTGGTTTCTGCTGTTGAAATATGTTGTTTAGGACTTGATTCTGCGCAATATATGTCAAATTCAGTGTAATCCAGCCACAGGTTCAAAAGATATTACCATTCATTCAAAAAAGTGCTTATCTGTCCGAGTGGAAGCGTTTTTGATTCGGAGTGGAAATAACTAATGAATTTCATGAAACTGGTTTCGGCTGTTGAAATATGTTGTTTAGGACAAGATTCTGCACAATATATGTCAAATTCAGTGTAATCCAGCCACAGGTTCAAAAGATATAGCCATTCGTTCAAAAGTGCTTATCTCTCCGAGTTGAAGCATTTTTGATTCGGAGTGGAAATACCTATTGAATTTCATCAAGCTGGTTTCTGTTGTTGACATATCTTGTTCAGGACATGATTCCGCACAATATATTTCAAATTCAGTGTAATCCAGCCACAAGTTCAAAAGATATAGCCATTCGTTCAATAAGTGCTTATGTCACTGGGTTGAAGCATAATTGATTCGGAGTGGAAATAACTAATGAATTTCATCAAGCTGGTTTCTGCTGTTGAAACAAGTTGTTTAGGACATGATTTTGCACAATATATTTCAAATTCAGTGTAATCCAGCCACAAGTTCAAAAGATATAGCCATTCGTTCAAAGAACTGCTAATCTCACTGAGTTAAAGCGTTTTTGATACAGAGTGGAAATAACTAATGAATTTCATCAAGCTGGTTTCTGCTTTTGTAATATGTAGTTTAGGACTTGATTCTGCACAATATATTTCAAATTCACTGTAATCCAGCCACAGGTTCAAAAGATATTGCCATTCGTTCAAAAAAGTGCTTATCTGTCCGAGTTGAATCGTTTTTGATACAGATTGGAAATAACTCATGAATTTCATGAAGCTGATTTCTGCTGTTGAAATATGTTGTTTAGGAAATGATTCTGCACAATATATGTCAAATTCAGTGTAATCCAGCCACAGGTTCAAAAGATATTGCCATTCGTTCAAAAAAGTGCTTATCTGTCCGAGGTGAAGCGTTTTTGATTCGGAGTGGAAATAACTAATGAATTTCATGAAACTGGTTTCGGCTGTTGAAATATGTTGTTTAGGACAAGATTTTGCACAATATATGTCAAATTCAGTGTAATCCAGCCACATGTTCAAAAGATATAGCCATTCGTTCAAAAGTGCTTATCTCTCCGAGTTGAAGCTTTTTTGATTCGGAGTGGAAATACCTATTGAATTTCATCAAGTTGGTTTCTGTTGTTGACATATCTTGTTCAGGACATGATTCTGCAAAATTTATTTCAAATTCAGTGTAATCCAGCCACAAGTTTAAAAGATATAGCCATTCGTTCAAAGAAGTGCTAATCTCACCGAGTTAAAGCGTTTTTGATACAGAGTGGAAATAACTAATGAATTTCATCAAGCTGGTTTTTGCTGTTGAAATATGTTGTTTAGGACTTGATTCTGCACAATATATGTCAAATTCAGCGTAATCCAGCCACAGGTTCAAAAGATATAGCCATTCATTCAAAAAAGTGCTTATCTCACCGAGTTGAAGCGTTTTTGATACAGATTGGAAATAACTCATGAATTTCATGAAGCTGATTTCTGCTGTTGAAATATGTTGTTTAGGAAATGATTCTGCACATTATATGTCAAATTCAGTGTAATCCAGCCACAAGTTCAAAAAATATAGCCATTCGTTCAAAGAACTGCTAATCTCACCGAGTTAAAGCGTTTTTTATACAGAGTGGAAATAACTAATGAATTTCATCAAGCTGGTTTCTGCTGTTGAAATATGTTGTTTAGGACTTGATTCTGCACAATATATGTCAAATTCAGTGTAATCCAGCCACAGGTTCAAAAGATAAAGCCATTCGTTCAAAAGTGCTTATCTCTCCGAGTTGAAGCATTTTTGATTCGGAGTGGAAATACCTATTGAATTTCATCAAGCTGGTTTCTGTTGTTGACATATTTTGTTCAGGACATGATTCTGCGCAATATATGTCAAATTCAGTGTAATCCAGCCACAGGTTCAAAAGATATTGTCATTCGTTCAAAAAAGTGCTTATCTGTCCGAGTGGAAGCGTTTTTGATTCGGAGTGGAAATAACTAATGAATTTCATGAAACTGGTTTCGGCTGTTGAAATATGTTGTTTAGGACAAGATTTTGCACAATATATTTCAAATTCAGTGTAATCCAGCCACAGGTTCAAAAGATATAGCCATTCGTTCAAAAGTGCTTATCTCTCCGAGTTGAAGCTTTTTTGATTCGGAGTGGAAATACCTATTGAATTTCATCAAGTTGGTTTCTGTTGTTGACATATCTTGTTCAGGACATGATTCTGCACAATATATTTCAAATTCAGTGTAATCCAGCCACAAGTTCAAAAGATATAGCCATTCGTTCAAAGAAGTGCTAATCTCACCGAGTTAAAGCGTTTTTGATACAGAGTGGAAATAACTAATGAATTTCATCAAGCTGGTTTTTGCTGTTGAAATATGTTGTTTAGGACAAGATTCTGCACAATATATGTCAAATTCAGTGTAATCCAGCCACAGGTTCAAAAGATATTGCCATTCATTCAAAAAAGTGCTTATCTCACCGAGTTGAGGCGTTTTTGATACAGATTGGAAATAACTCATGAATTTCATGAAGCTGATTTCTGCTGTTGAAATATGTTGTTTAGGAAATGATTCTGCACATTATATGTCAAATTCAGTGTAATCCAGCCACAAGTTCAAAAAATATAGCCATTCGTTCAAAGAACTGCTAATCTCACCGAGTTAAAGCGTTTTTGATACAGAGTGGAAATAACTAATGAATTTCATCAAGCTGGTTTCTGCTGTTGAAATATGTTGTTTAGGACTTGATTCTGCACAATATATGTCAAATTCAGTGTAATCCAGCCACAGGTTCAAAAGATATTGCCATTCGTTCAAAAAAGTGCTTATCTGTCCGAGTTGAAGCGTTTTTGATTCGAAGTGGAAATAACTAATGAATTTCATGAAACTGGTTTCGGCTGTTGAAATATGTTGTTTAGGACAAGATTCTGCACAATATATGTCAAATTCAGTGTAATCCAGCCACAGGTTCAAAAGATAAAGCCATTCGTTCAAAAGTGCTTATCACTCCGAGTTGAAGCATTTTTGATTAGGAGTGGAAATACCTATTGAATTTCATCAAGCTGGTTTCTGTTGTTGACATATTTTGTTCAGGACATGATTCCGCACAATATATGTCAAATTCAGTGTAATCCAGCTACAAGTTCAAAAGATATAGCCATTCGTTCAATAAGTGCTTATGTCACTGGGTTGAAGCATAATTGATTCGTAGTGGAAATAAGTAATGAATTTCATCAAGCTGGTTTCTGCTGTTGAAATAAGTTGTTTAGGACATGATTCTGCACAATATATTTCAAATTCAGTGTAATCCAGCCACAGGTTCAAAAGATATAGCCATTTGTTCAAAGAACTGCTAATCTCACCGAGTTAAAGCGTTTTTGATACAGATTGGAAATAACTAATGAATTTCATCAAGCTGGTTTCTGCTGTTGAAATATGTTGTTTAGGACTTGATTCTGCACAATATATGTCAAATTCAGTGTAATCCAGCCACAGGTTCAAAAGATATTGACATTCATTCAAAAAAGTGCTTATCTGTCCGAGTGGAAGCGTTTTTGATTCGGAGTGGAAATAACTAATGAATTTCATGAAACTGGTTTCGGCTGTTGAAATATGTTGTTTAGGACAAGATTCTGCACAATATATGTCAAATTCAGTGTAATCCAGCCACAGGTTCAAAAGATATAGCCATTCGTTCAAAAGTGCTTATCTCTCCGAGTTGAAGCATTTTTGATTCGGAGTGGAAATACCTATTGAATTTCATCAAGCTGGTTTCTGTTGTTGACATATCTTGTTCAGGACATGATTCCGCACAATATATTTCAAATTCAGTGTAATCCAGCCACAAGTTCAAAAGATATAGCCATTCGTTCAAAGAAGTGCTAATCTCACCGAGTTAAAGCGTTTTTGATACAGAGTGGAAATAACTAATGAATTTCATCAAGCTGGTTTTTGCTGTTGAAATATGTTGTTTAGGACTTGATTCTGCACAATATATGTCAAATTCAGCGTAATCCAGCCACAGGTTCAAAAGATATAGCCATTCATTCAAAAAAGTGCTTATCTCACCGAGTTGAAGCGTTTTTGATACAGATTGGAAATAACTCATGAATTTCATGAAGCTGATTTCTGCTGTTGAAATATGTTGTTTAGGAAATGATTTTGCACATTATATGTCAAATTCAGTGTAATCCAGCCACAAGTTCAAAAAATATAGCCATTCGTTCAAAGAACTGCTAATCTCACCGAGTTAAAGCGTTTTTGATACAGAGTGGAAATAACTAATGAATTTCATCAAGCTGGTTTCTGCTGTTGAAATATGTTGTTTAGGACTTGATTCTGCACAATATATGTCAAATTCAGTGTAATCCAGCCACAGGTTCAAAAGATATTGCCATTCGTTCCAAAAAAGTGCTTATCTGTCCGAGTTGAAGGGTTTTTGATTCGAAGTGGAAATAACTAATGAATTTCATGAAACTGGTTTCGGCTGTTGAAATATGTTGTTTAGGACAAGATTCTGCACAATATATGTCAAATTCAGTGTAATCCAGCCACAGGTTCAAAAGATAAAGCCATTCGTTCAAAAGTGCTTATCACTCCGAGTTGAAGCATTTTTGATTCGGAGTGGAAATACCTATTGAATTTCATCAAGCTGGTTTCTGTTGTTGACATATTTTGTTCAGGACATGATTCCGCACAATATATGTAAAATTCAGTGTAATCCAGCCACAAGTTCAAAAGATATAGCCATTCGTTCAATAAGTGCTTATGTCACTGGGTTGAAGCATAATTGATTCGTAGTGGAAATAAGTAATGAATTTCATCAAGCTGGTTTCTGTTGTTGAGATATCTTGTTCAGTACATGATTCCGCACAATATATGTCAAATTCAGTGTAATCCAGCCACAGGTTCAAAAGATATAGCCATTTGTTCAAAGAACTGCTAATCTCACCGAGTTAAAGCGTTTTTGATACAGATTGGAAATAACTAATGAATTTCATCAAGCTGGTTTCTGCTGTTGAAATATGTTGTTTAGGACTTGATTCTGCACAATATATGTCAAATTCAGTGTAATCCAGCCACAGGTTCAAAAGATATTGTCATTCATTCAAAAAAGTGCTTATCTGTCCGAGTGGAAGCGTTTTTGATTCGGAGTGGAAATAACTAATGAATTTCATGAAACTGGTTTCGGCTGTTGAAATATGTTGTTTAGGACAAGATTCTGCACAATATATGTCAAATTCAGTGTAATCCAGCCACAGGTTCAAAAGATATAGCCATTCGTTCAAAAGTGCTTATCTCTCCGAGTTGAAGCATTTTTGATTCGGAGTGGAAATACCTATTGAATTTCATCAAGCTGGTTTCTGTTGTTGACATATTTTGTTCAGGACATGATTCCGCAAAATATATGTAAAATTCAGTGTAATCCAGCCACAAGTTCAAAAGATATAGCCATTCGTTCAATAAGTGCTTATGTCACTGGGTTGAAGCATAATTGATTCGTAGTGGAAATAAGTAATGAATTTCATCAAGCTGGTTTCTGCTGTTGAAATAAGTTGTTTAGGACATGATTCCGCACAATATATTTCAAATTCAGTGTAATCCAGCCACAGGTTCAAAAGATATAGCCATTTGTTCAAAGAACTGCTAATCTCACCGAGTTAAAGCGTTTTTGATACAGATTGGAAATAACTAATGAATTTCATCAAGCTGGTTTCTGCTGTTGAAATATGTTGTTTAGGACTTGATTCTGCACAATATATGTCAAATTCAGTGTAATCCAGCCACAGGTTCAAAAGATATTGCCATTCATTCAAAAAAGTGCTTATCTGTCCGAGTGGAAGCGTTTTTGATTCGGAGTGGAAATAACTAATGAATTTCATGAAACTGGTTTCGGCTGTTGAAATATGTTGTTTAGGACAAGATTCTGCACAATATATGTCAAATTCAGTGTAATCCAGCCACAGGTTCAAAAGATATAGCCATTCGTTCAAAAGTGCTTATCTCTCCGAGTTGAAGCATTTTTGATTCGGAGTGGAAATACCTATTGAATTTCATCAAGCTGGTTTCTGTTGTTGACATATCTTGTTCAGGACATGATTCCGCACAATATATTTCAAATTCAGTGTAATCCAGCCACAAGTTCAAAAGATATAGCCATTCGTTCAAAGAAGTGCTAATCTCACCGAGTTAAAGCGTTTTTGATACAGAGTGGAAATAACTAATGAATTTCATCAAGCTGGTTTTTGCTGTTGAAATATGTTGTTTAGGACTTGATTCTGCACAATATATGTCAAATCCAGCGTAATCCAGCCACAGGTTCAAAAGATATAGCCATTCATTCAAAAAAGTGCTTATCTCACCGAGTTGAAGCGTTTTTGATACAGATTGGAAATAAGTCATGAATTTCATGAAGCTGATTTCTGCTGTTGAAATATGTTGTTTAGGAAATGATTCTGCACATTATATGTCAAATTCAGTGTAATCCAGCCACAGGTTCAAAAGATATTGCCATTCGTTCAAAAAAGTGCTTATCTGTCCGAGTTGAAGCGTTTTTGATTCGAAGTGGAAATAACTAATGAATTTCATGAAACTGGTTTCGGCTGTTGAAATATGTTGTTTAGGACAAGATTCTGCACAATATATGTCAAATTCAGTGTAATCCAGCCACAGGTTCAAAAGATAAAGCCATTCGTTCAAAAGTGCTTATCACTCCGAGTTGAAGCATTTTTGATTCGGAGTGGAAATACCTATTGAATTTCATCAAGCTGGTTTCTGTTGTTGACATATTTTGTTCAGGACATGATTCCGCACAATATATGTAAAATTCAGTGTAATCCAGCCACAAGTTCAAAAGATATAGCCATTCGTTCAATAAGTGCTTATGTCACTGGGTTGAAGCATAATTGATTCGTAGTGGAAATAAGTAATGAATTTCATCAAGCTGGTTTCTGCTATTGAAATAAGTTGTTTAGGACATGATTCTGCACAATATATTTCAAATTCAGTGTAATCCAACCACAGGTTCAAAAGATATAGCCATTTGTTCAAAGAACTGCTAATTTCACCGAGTTAAAGCGTTTTTGATACAGATTGGAAATAACTAATGAATTTCATCAAGCTGGTTTCTGATGTTGAAATATGTTGTTTAGGACTTGATTCTGCACAATATATGTCAAATTCAGTGTAATCCAGCCACAGGTTCAAAAGATATTGCCATTCATTCAAAAAAGTGCTTATCTGTCCGAGTGGAAGCGTTTTTGATTCGGAGTGGAAATAACTAATGAATTTCATGAAACTGGTTTCTGCTGTTGAAATATGTTGTTTAGGACAAGATTCTGCACATTATATGTCAAATTCAGTGTAATCCAGCCACAAGTTCAAAAAATATAGCCATTCGTTCAAAGAACTGCTAATCTCACTGAGTTAAAGCGTTTTTGATACAGAGTGGAAATAACTAATGAATTTCATCAAGCTGGTTTCTGCTGTTGAAATATGTTGTTTAGGACTTGATTCTGCACAATATATGTCAAATTCAGTGTAATCCAGCCACAGGTTCAAAAGATATTGCCATTCGTTCAAAAAAGTGCTTATCTGTCCGAGTTGAAGCGTTTTTGATTCGAAGTGGAAATAACTAATGAATTTCATGAAACTGGTTTCGGCTGTTGAAATATGTTGTTTAGGACAAGATTCTGCACAATATATGTCAAATTCAGTGTAATCCAGCCACAGGTTCAAAAGATATAGCCATTCGTTCAAAAGTGCTTATCTCTCCGAGTTGAAGCATTTTTGATTCGGAGTGGAAATACCTATTGAATTTCATCAAGCTGGTTTCTGTTGTTGACATATCTTGTTCAGGACATGATTCCGCACAATATATTTCAAATTCAGTGTAATCCAGCCACAAGTTCAAAAGATATAGCCATTCGTTCAAAGAAGTGCTAATCTCACCGAGTTAAAGCGTTTTTGATACAGAGTGGAAATAACTAATGAATTTCATCAAGCTGGTTTTTGCTGTTGAAATATGTTGTTTAGGACTTGATTCTGCACAATATATGTCAAATCCAGCGTAATCCAGCCACAGGTTCAAAAGATATAGCCATTCATTCAAAAAAGTGCTTATCTCACCGAGTTGAAGCGTTTTTGATACAGATTGGAAATAACTCATGAATTTCATGAAGCTGATTTCTGCTGTTGAAATATGTTGTTTAGGAAATGATTCTGCACATTATATGTCAAATTCAGTGTAATCCAGCCACAGGTTCAAAAGATATTGCCATTCGTTCAAAAAAGTGCTTATCTGTCCGAGTTGAAGCGTTTTTGATTCGAAGTGGAAATAACTAATGAATTTCATGAAACTGGTTTCGGCTGTTGAAATATGTTGTTTAGGACAAGATTCTGCACAATATATGTCAAATTCAGTGTAATCCAGCCACAGGTTCAAAAGATAAAGCCATTCGTTCAAAAGTGCTTATCACTCCGAGTTGAAGCATTTTTGATTAGGAGTGGAAATACCTATTGAATTTCATCAAGCTGGTTTCTGTTGTTGACATATTTTGTTCAGGACATGATTCCGCACAATATATGTAAAATTCAGTGTAATCCAGCCACAAGTTCAAAAGATATAGCCATTCGTTCAATAAGTGCTTATGTCACTGGGTTGAAGCATAATTGATTCGTAGTGGAAATAAGTAATGAATTTCATCAAGCTGGTTTCTGCTATTGAAATAAGTTGTTTAGGACATGATTCTGCACAATATATTTCAAATTCAGTGTAATCCAACCACAGGTTCAAAAGATATAGCCATTTGTTCAAAGAACTGCTAATCTCACCGAGTTAAAGCGTTTTTGATACAGATTGGAAATAACTAATGAATTTCATCAATCTGGTTTCTGATGTTGAAATATGTTGTTTAGGACTTGATTCTGCACAATATATGTCAAATTCAGTGTAATCCAGCCACAGGTTCAAAAGATATTGCCATTCATTCAAAAAAGTGCTTATCTGTCCGAGTGGAAGCGTTTTTGATTCGGAGTGGAAATAACTAATGAATTTCATGAAACTGGTTTCTGCTGTTGAAATATGTTGTTTAGGACAAGATTCTGCACAATATATGTCAAATTCAGTGTAATCCAGCCACAAGTTCAAAAGATATAGCCATTCGTTCAATAAGTGCTTATGTCACTGGGTTGAAGCATAATTGATTCGGAGTGGAAATAACTAATGAATTTCATCAAGCTGGTTTCTGTTGTTGACATATCTTGTTCAGGACATGATTCCGCACAATATATTTCAAATTCAGTGTAATCCAGCCACAAGTTCAAAAGATATAGCCATTCGTTCAAAGAAGTGCTAATCTCACCGAGTTAAAGCGTTTTTGATACCGAGTGGAAATAACTAATGAATTTCATCAAGCTGGTTTTTGCTGTTGAAATATGTTGTTTAGGACTTGATTCTGAACAATATATGTCAAATCCAGCGTAATCCAGCCACAGGTTCAAAAGATATAGCCATTCATTCAAAAAAGTGCTTATCTCACCGAGTTGAAGCCTTTTTGATACAGATTGGAAATAACTCATGAATTTCATGAAGCTGATTTCTGCTGTTGAAATATGTTGTTTAGGAAATGATTCTGCACATTATATGTCAAATTCAGTGTAATCCAGCCACAAGTTCAAAAAATATAGCCATTCGTTCAAAGAACTGCTAATCTCACTGAGTTAAAGCGTTTTTGATACAGAGTGGAAATAACTAATGAATTTCATCAAGCTGGTTTCTGCTGTTGAAATATGTTGTTTAGGACTTGATTCTGCACAATATATGTCAAATTCAGTGTAATCCAGCCACAGGTTCAAAAGATATTGCCATTCGTTCAAAAAAGTGCTTATCTGTCCGAGTTGAAGCGTTTTTGATTCGAAGTGGAAATAACTAATGAATTTCATGAAACTGGTTTCGGCTGTTGAAATATGTTGTTTAGGACAAGATTCTGCACAATATATGTCAAATTCAGTGTAATCCAGCCACAGGTTCAAAAGATAAAGCCATTCGTTCAAAAGTGCTTATCACTCCGAGTTGAAGCATTTTTGATTCGGAGTGGAAATACCTATTGAATTTCATCAAGCTGGTTTCTGTTGTTGACATATTTTGTTCAGGACATGATTCTGCACAATATATGTAAAATTCAGTGTAATCCAGCCACAAGTTCAAAAGATATAGCCATTCGTTCAATAAGTGCTTATGTCACTGGGTTGAAGCATAATTGATTCGTAGTGGAAATAAGTAATGAATTTCATCAAGCTGGTTTCTGCTATGGAAATAAGTTGTTTAGGACATGATTCTGCACAATATATTTCAAATTCAGTGTAATCCAGCCACAGGTTCAAAAGATATAGCCATTTGTTCAAAGAACTGCTAATCTCACCGAGTTAAAGCGTTTTTGATACAGATTGGAAATAACTAATGAATTTCATCAAGCTGGTTTCTGCTGTTGAAATATGTTGTTTAGGACTTGATTCTGCACAATATATTTCAAATTCAGTGTAATCCAGCCACAAGTTCAAAAGATATTGCCATTCATTCAAAAAAGTGCTTATCTGTCCGAGTGGAAGCGTTTTTGATTCGGAGTGGAAATAACTAATGAATTTCATGAAACTGGTTTCTGCTGTTGAAATATGTTGTTTAGGACATGATTCTGCACAATATATTTCAAATTCAGTGTAATCCAGCCACAGGTTCAAAAGATATAGCCATTCGTTCAAAAGTGCTTATCTCTCCGAGTTGAAGCATTTTTGATTCGGAGTGGAAATACCTATTGAATTTCATCAAGCTGGTTTCTGTTGTTGAAATATGTTGTTTAGGACATGATTCCGCACAATATATGTCAAATTCAGTGTAATCCAGCCACAAGTTCAAAAGATATAGCCATTCGTTCAATAAGTGCTTATGTCACTGGGTTGAAGCATAATTGATTCGGAGTGGAAATAACTAATGAATTTCATCAAGCTGGTTTCTGCTGTTGAAATAAGTTGTTTAGGACATGATTCTGCACAATATATGTCAAATTCAGTGTAATCCAGCCCCAAGTTCAAAAGATATAGCCATTCGTTCAAAGAAGTGCTAATCTCACCGAGTTAAAGCGTTTTTGATACAGAGTGGAAATAACTAATGAATTTCATCAAGCTGGTTTTTGCTGTTGAAATATGTTGTTTAGGACTTGATTCTGCACAATATATGTCAAATTCAGTGTAATCCAGCCACAGGTTCAAAAGATATTGCCATTCGTTCAAAAAAGTGCTTATCTGTCCGAGTTGAAGCGTTTTTGATTCGAAGTGGAAATAACTAATGAATTTCATGAAACTGGTTTCGGCTGTTGAAATATGTTGTTTAGGACAAGATTCTGCACAATATATGTCAAATTCAGTGTAATCCAGCCACAGGTTCAAAAGATATAGCCATTCGTTCAAAAGTGCTTATCTCTCCGAGTTGAAGCATTTTTGATTCGGAGTGGAAATACCTATTGAATTTCATCAAGCTGGTTTCTGTTGTTGACATATCTTGTTCAGGACATGATTCCGCACAATATATTTCAAATTCAGTGTAATCCAGCCACAAGTTCAAAAGATATAGCCATTCGTTCAAAGAAGTGCTAATCTCACCGAGTTAAAGCGTTTTTGATACAGAGTGGAAATAACTAATGAATTTCATCAAGCTGGTTTTTGCTGTTGAAATATGTTGTTTAGGACTTGATTCTGCACAATATATGTCAAATCCAGCGTAATCCAGCCACAGGTTCAAAAGATATAGCCATTCATTCAAAAAAGTGCTTATCTCACCGAGTTGAAGCGTTTTTGATACAGATTGGAAATAACTCATGAATTTCATGAAGCTGATTTCTGCTGTTGAAATATGTTGTTTAGGAAATGATTCTGCACATTATATGTCAAATTCAGTGTAATCCAGCCACAGGTTCAAAAGATATTGCCATTCGTTCAAAAAAGTGCTTATCTGTCCGAGTTGAAGCGTTTTTGATTCGAAGTGGAAATAACTAATGAATTTCATGAAACTGGTTTCGGCTGTTGAAATATGTTGTTTAGGACAAGATTCTGCACAATATATGTCAAATTCTGTGTAATCCAGCCACAGGTTCAAAAGATAAAGCCATTCGTTCAAAAGTGCTTATCACTCCGAGTTGAAGCATTTTTGATTAGGAGTGGAAATACCTATTGAATTTCATCAAGCTGGTTTCTGTTGTTGACATATTTTGTTCAGGACATGATTCCGCACAATATATGTAAAATTCAGTGTAATCCAGCCACAAGTTCAAAAGATATAGCCATTCGTTCAATAAGTGCTTATGTCACTGGGTTGAAGCATAATTGATTCGTAGTGGAAATAAGTAATGAATTTCATCAAGCTGGTTTCTGCTATTGAAATAAGTTGTTTAGGACATGATTCTGCACAATATATTTCAAATTCAGTGTAATCCAACCACAGGTTCAAAAGATATAGCCATTTGTTCAAAGAACTGCTAATCTCACCGAGTTAAAGCGTTTTTGATACAGATTGGAAATAACTAATGAATTTCATCAATCTGGTTTCTGATGTTGAAATATGTTGTTTAGGACTTGATTCTGCACAATATATGTCAAATTCAGTGTAATCCAGCCACAGGTTCAAAAGATATTGCCATTCATTCAAAAAAGTGCTTATCTGTCCGAGTGGAAGCGTTTTTGATTCGGAGTGGAAATAACTAATGAATTTCATGAAACTGGTTTCTGCTGTTGAAATATGTTGTTTAGGACAAGATTCTGCACAATATATGTCAAATTCAGTGTAATCCAGCCACAAGTTCAAAAGATATAGCCATTCGTTCAATAAGTGCTTATGTCACTGGGTTGAAGCATAATTGATTCGGAGTGGAAATAACTAATGAATTTCATCAAGCTGGTTTCTGTTGTTGACATATCTTGTTCAGGACATGATTCCGCACAATATATTTCAAATTCAGTGTAATCCAGCCACAAGTTCAAAAGATATAGCCATTCGTTCAAAGAAGTGCTAATCTCACCGAGTTAAAGCGTTTTTGATACCGAGTGGAAATAACTAATGAATTTCATCAAGCTGGTTTTTGCTGTTGAAATATGTTGTTTAGGACTTGATTCTGAACAATATATGTCAAATCCAGCGTAATCCAGCCACAGGTTCAAAAGATATAGCCATTCATTCAAAAAAGTGCTTATCTCACCGAGTTGAAGCCTTTTTGATACAGATTGGAAATAACTCATGAATTTCATGAAGCTGATTTCTGCTGTTGAAATATGTTGTTTAGGAAATGATTCTGCACATTATATGTCAAATTCAGTGTAATCCAGCCACAAGTTCAAAAAATATAGCCATTCGTTCAAAGAACTGCTAATCTCACTGAGTTAAAGCGTTTTTGATACAGAGTGGAAATAACTAATGAATTTCATCAAGCTGGTTTCTGCTGTTGAAATATGTTGTTTAGGACTTGATTCTGCACAATATATGTCAAATTCAGTGTAATCCAGCCACAGGTTCAAAAGATATTGCCATTCGTTCAAAAAAGTGCTTATCTGTCCGAGTTGAAGCGTTTTTGATTCGAAGTGGAAATAACTAATGAATTTCATGAAACTGGTTTCGGCTGTTGAAATATGTTGTTTAGGACAAGATTCTGCACAATATATGTCAAATTCAGTGTAATCCAGCCACAGGTTCAAAAGATAAAGCCATTCGTTCAAAAGTGCTTATCACTCCGAGTTGAAGCATTTTTGATTCGGAGTGGAAATACCTATTGAATTTCATCAAGCTGGTTTCTGTTGTTGACATATTTTGTTCAGGACATGATTCTGCACAATATATGTAAAATTCAGTGTAATCCAGCCACAAGTTCAAAAGATATAGCCATTCGTTCAATAAGTGCTTATGTCACTGGGTTGAAGCATAATTGATTCGTAGTGGAAATAAGTAATGAATTTCATCAAGCTGGTTTCTGCTATTGAAATAAGTTGTTTAGGACATGATTCTGCACAATATATTTCAAATTCAGTGTAATCCAGCCACAGGTTCAAAAGATATAGCCATTTGTTCAAAGAACTGCTAATCTCACCGAGTTAAAGCGTTTTTGATACAGATTGGAAATAACTAATGAATTTCATCAAGCTGGTTTCTGCTGTTGAAATATGTTGTTTAGGACTTGATTCTGCACAATATATGTCAAATTCAGTGTAATCCAGCCACAGGTTCAAAAGATATTGCCATTCATTCAAAAAAGTGCTTATCTGTCCGAGTGGAAGCGTTTTTGATTCGGAGTGGAAATAACTAATGAATTTCATGAAACTGGTTTCGGCTGTTGAAATATGTTGTTTAGGACAAGATTCTGCACAATATATGTCAAATTCAGTGTAATCCAGCCACAGGTTCAAAAGATATAGCCATTCGTTCAAAAGTGCTTATCTCTCCGAGTTGAAGCATTTTTGATTCGGAGTGGAAATACCTATTGAATTTCATCAAGCTGGTTTCTGTTGTTGAAATTATTTGTTTAGGACATGATTCCGCACAATATATGTCAAATTCAGTGTAATCCAGCCACAAGTTCAAAAGATATAGCCATTCGTTCAATAAGTGCTTATGTCACTGGGTTGAAGCATAATTGATTCGGAGTGGAAATAACTAATGAATTTCATCAAGCTGGTTTCTGCTGTTGAAATAAGTTGTTTAGGACATGATTCTGCACAATATATGTCAAATTCAGTGTAATCCAGCCACAGGTTCAAAAGATATAGCCATTCGTTCAAAGAACTGCTAATCTCACCGAGTTAAAGCGTTTTTGATACAGAGTGGAAATAACTAATGAATTTCATCAAGCTGGTTTTTGCTGTTGAAATATGTTGTTTAGGACTTCATTCTGCACAATATATGTCAAATCCAGCGTAATCCAGCCACAGGTTCAAAAGATATAGCCATTCATTCAAAAAAGTGCTTATCTCACCGAGTTGAAGCGTTTTTGATACAGATTGGAAATAACTCATGAATTTCATGAAGCTGATTTCTGCTGTTGAAATATGTTGTTTAGGAAATGATTCTGCACATTATATGTCAAATTCAGTGTAATCCAGCCACAAGTTCAAAAAATATAGCCATTCGTTCAAAGAACTGCTAATCTCACCGAGTTAAAGCGTTTTTGATACAGATTGGAAATAACTAATGAATTTCATCAAGCTGGTTTCTGATGTTTAAATATGTTGTTTAGGACTTGATTCTGCACAATATATGTCAAATTCAGTGTAATCCAGCCACAGGTTCAAAAGATATTGCCATTCATTCAAAAAATTGCTTATCTGTCCGAGTGGAAGCGTTTTTGATTCGGAGTGGAAATAACTAATGAATTTCATGAAACTGGTTTCGGCTGTTGAAATATGTTGTTTAGGACAAGATTCTGCACAATATATGTCAAATTCAGTGTAATCCAGCCACAGGTTCAAAAGATATAGCCATTCGTTCAAAAGTGCTTATCTCTCCGAGTTGAAGCATTTTTGATTCGGAGTGGAAATACCTATTGAATTTCATCAAGCTGGTTTCTGTTGTTGACATATCTTGTTCAGGACATGATTCCGCACAATATATTTCAAATTCAGTGTAATCCAGCCACAAGTTCAAAAGATATAGCCATTCGTTCAAAGAAGTGCTAATCTCACCGAGTTAAAGCGTTTTTGATACAGAGTGGAAATAACTAATGAATTTCATCAAGCTGGTTTTTGCTGTTGAAATATGTTGTTTAGGACTTGATTCTGCACAATATATGTCAAATCCAGCGTAATCCAGCCACAGGTTCAAAAGATATAGCCATTCATTCAAAAAAGTGCTTATCTCACCGAGTTGAAGCGTTTTTGATACAGATTGGAAATAAGTCATGAATTTCATGAAGCTGATTTCTGCTGTTGAAATATGTTGTTTAGGAAATGATTCTGCACATTATATGTCAAATTCAGTGTAATCCAGCCACAAGTTCAAAAAATATAGCCATTCGTTCAAAGAACTGCTAATCTCACCGAGTTAAAGCGTTTTTGATACAGAGTGGAAATAACTAATGAATTTCATCAAGCTGGTTTCTGCTGTTGAAATATGTTGTTTAGGACTTGATTCTGCACAATATATGTCAAATTCAGTGTAATCCAGCCACAGGTTCAAAAGATATTGCCATTCGTTCAAAAAAGTGCTTATCTGTCCGAGTTGAAGCGTTTTTGATTCGAAGTGGAAATAACTAATGAATTTCATGAAACTGGTTTCGGCTGTTGAAATATGTTGTTTAGGACAAGATTCTGCACAATATATGTCAAATTCAGTGTAATCCAGCCACAGGTTCAAAAGATAAAGCCATTCGTTCAAAAGTGCTTATCACTCCGAGTTGAAGCATTTTTGATTCGGAGTGGAAATACCTAATGAATTTCATCAAGCTGGTTTCTGTTGTTGACATATTTTGTTCAGGACATGATTCCGCACAATATATGTAAAATTCAGTGTAATCCAGCCACAAGTTCAAAAGATATAGCCATTCGTTCAATAAGTGCTTATGTCACTGGGTTGAAGCATAATTGATTCGTAGTGGAAATAAGTAATGAATTTCATCAAGCTGGTTTCTGCTATTGAAATAAGTTGTTTAGGACATGATTCTGCACAATATATTTCAAATTCAGTGTAATCCAGCCACAGGTTCAAAAGATATAGCCATTTGTTCAAAGAACTGCTAATCTCACCGAGTTAAAGCGTTTTTGATACAGATTGGAAATAACTAATGAATTTCATCAAGCTGGTTTCTGCTGTTGAAATATGTTGTTTAGGACTTGATTCTGCACAATATATGTCAAATTCAGTGTAATCCAGCCACAGGTTCAAAAGATATTGCCATTCATTCAAAAAAGTGCTTATCTGTCCGAGTGGAAGCGTTTTTGATTCGGAGTGGAAATAACTAATGAATTTCATGAAACTGGTTTCGGCTGTTGAAATATGTTGTTTAGGACAAGATTCTGCACAATATATGTCAAATTCAGTGTAATCCAGCCACAGGTTCAAAAGATATAGCCATTCGTTCAAAAGTGCTTATCTCTCCGAGTTGAAGCATTTTGATTCGGAGTGGAAATACCTATTGAATTTCATCAAGCTGGTTTCTGTTGTTGAAATTATTTGTTTAGGACATGATTCCGCACAATATATGTCAAATTCAGTGTAATCCAGCCACAAGTTCAAAAGATATAGCCATTCGTTCAATAAGTGCTTATGTCACTGGGTTGAAGCATAATTGATTCGGAGTGGAAATAACTAATGAATTTCATCAAGCTGGTTTCTGCTGTTGAAATAAGTTGTTTAGGACATGATTCTGCACAATATATGTCAAATTCAGTGTAATCCAGCCACAAGTTCAAAAGATATAGCCATTCGTTCAAAGAACTGCTAATCTCACCGAGTTAAAGCGTTTTTGATACAGAGTGGAAATAACTAATGAATTTCATCAAGCTGGTTTTTGCTGTTGAAATATGTTGTTTAGGACTTGATTCTGCACAATATATGTCAAATCCAGCGTAATCCAGCCACAGGTTCAAAAGATATAGCCATTCATTCAAAAAAGTGCTTATCTCACCGAGTTGAAGCGTTTTTGATACAGATTGGAAATAACTCATGAATTTCATGAAGCTGATTTCTGCTGTTGAAATATGTTGTTTAGGAAATGATTCTGCACATTATATGTCAAATTCAGTGTAATCCAGCCACAAGTTCAAAAAATATAGCCATTCGTTCAAAGAACTGCTAATCTCACCGAGTTAAAGCGTTTTTGATACAGAGTGGAAATAACTAATGAATTTCATCAAGCTGGTTTCTGCTGTTGAAATATGTTGTTTAGGACTTGATTCTGCACAATATTGTCAAATTCAGTGTAATCCAGCCACAGGTTCAAAAGATATTGCCATTCGTTCAAAAAAGTGCTTATCACTCCGAGTTGAAGCGTTTTTGATTCGAAGTGGAAATAACTAATGAATTTCATGAAACTGGTTTCGGCTGTTGAAATATGTTGTTTAGGACAAGATTCTGCACAATATATGTCAAATTCAGTGTAATCCAGCCACAGGTTCAAAAGATAAAGCCATTCGTTCAAAAGTGCTTATCACTCCGAGTTGAAGCATTTTTGATTCGGAGTGGAAATACCTATTGAATTTCATCAAGCTGGTTTCTGTTGTTGACATGTCTTGTTCAGGACATGATTCCGCACAATATATGTAAAATTCAGTGTAATCCAGCCACAAGTTCAAAAGATATAGCCATTCGTTCAATAAGTGCTTATGTCACTGGGTTGAAGCATAATTGATTCGGAGTGGAAATAACTAATGAATTTCATCAAGCTGGTTTCTGCTGTTGAAATAAGTTGTTTAGGACATGATTCTGCACAATATATTTCAAATTCAATGTAATCCAGCCACAAGTTCAAAAGATATAGCCATTCGTTCAAAGAACTGCTAATCTCACTGAGTTAAAGCGTTTTTGATACAGAGTGGAAATAACTAATGAATTTCATCAAGCTGGTTTCTGCTTTTGAAATATGTTGTTTAGGACTTGATTCTGTACAATATATGTCAAATTCACTGTAATCCAGCCACAGGTTCAAAAGATATTGCCATTCGTTCAAAAAAGTGCTTATCTGTCCGAGTTGAAGCGTTTTTGATACAGATTGGAAATAACTCATGAATTTCATGAAGCTGATTTCTGCGGTTGAAATATGTTGTTTAGGACATGATTCTGCACAATATATGTCAAATTCAGTGTAATCCAGCCACAAGTTCAAAAGATATAGCCATTCGTTCAAAGAAGTGCTAATCTCACCGAGTTGAAGCGTGTTTGATACAGAGTGGAAATAACTAATGAATTTCATCAAGCTGGTTTCTGCTGTTCAAATATGTTGTTAAGGACATGATTCTGCAAAATATATGTCAAATTCAGTGTAATCCAGCCACAGGTTCAAAAGATATAGCCATTCGTTCAAAAGTGCTTATTTCTCCGAGTTGAAGCATTTTTGATTCGGAGTGGAAATACCTATTGAATTTCATCAAGTTGGTTTCTGTTGTTGACATATCTTGTTCAGGACATGATTCTGCACAATATATGTCAAATTCAGTGTAATCCAGCCACAAGTTCAAAAGATATAGCCATTCGTTCAATAAGTGCTTATGTCACTGGGTTGAAGCATAATTGATTCGGAGTGGAAATAACTAATGAATTTCATCAAGCTGGTTTCTGCTGTTGAAATAAGTTGTTTAGGACATGATTCTGCACAATATATTTCAAATTCAGTGTAATCCAGCCACAAGTTCAAAAGATATAGCCATTCGTTCAAAGAAGTGCTAATCTCACCGAGTTAAAGCGTTTTTGATACAGAGTGGAAATAACTAATGAATTTCATGAAGCTGGTTTCTGCTGTTGAAATATGTTGTTTAGGACTTTATTCTGCACAATATATGTCAAAGTCAGCGTAATCCAGCCACAGGTTCAAAAGATATAGGCATTTATTCAAAAAAGTGCTTATCTCACCGAGTTGAGGCGTTTTTGATACAGATTGGAAATAACTCATGAATTTCATGAAGCTGATTTCTGCTGTTGAAATATGTTGTTTAGGACATGATTCTGCACATTATATGTCAAATTCAGTGTAATCCAGCCACAAGTTCAAAAGATATAGCCATTCGTTCAAAGAAGTGCTAATCTCACCGAGTTAAAGCGTTTTTGATACAGAGTGGAAATAACTAATGAATTTCATCAAGCTGGTTTCTGCTGTTGAAATATGTTGTTTAGGACTTGATTCTGCACAATATATGTCAAATTCAGTGTAATCCAGCCACAGGTTCAAAAGATATTGCCATTCATTCAAAAAAGTGCTTATCTCACCGAGTTGAGGCGTTTTTGATACAGATTGGAAATAACTCATGAATTTCATGAAGCTGATTTCTGCTGTTGAAATATGTTGTTTAGGAAATGATTCTGCACATTATATGTCAAATTCAGTGTAATCCAGCCACAAGTTCAAAAAATATAGCCATTCGTTCAAAGAACTGCTAATCTCACCGAGTTAAAGCGTTTTTGATACAGAGTGGAAATAACTAATGAATTTCATCAAGCTGGTTTCTGCTGTTGAAATATGTTGTTTAGGACTTGATTCTGCACAATATATGTCAAATTCAGTGTAATCCAGCCACAGGTTCAAAAGATATTGCCATTCGTTCAAAAAAGTGCTTATCTGTCCGAGTTGAAGCGTTTTTGATTCGAAGTGGAAATAACTAATGAATTTCATGAAACTGGTTTCGGCTGTTGAAATATGTTGTTTAGGACAAGATTCTGCACAATATATGTCAAATTCAGTGTAATCCAGCCACAGGTTCAAAAGATAAAGCCATTCGTTCAAAAGTGCTTATCACTCCGAGTTGAAGCATTTTTGATTCGGAGTGGAAATACCTAATGAATTTCATCAAGCTGGTTTCTGTTGTTGACATATTTTGTTCAGGACATGATTCCGCACAATATATGTAAAATTCAGTGTAATCCAGCCACAAGTTCAAAAGATATAGCCATTCGTTCAATAAGTGCTTATGTCACTGGGTTGAAGCATAATTGATTCGTAGTGGAAATAAGTAATGAATTTCATCAAGCTGGTTTCTGCTATTGAAATAAGTTGTTTAGGACATGATTCTGCACAATATATTTCAAATTCAGTGTAATCCAGCCACAGGTTCAAAAGATATAGCCATTTGTTCAAAGAACTGCTAATCTCACCGAGTTAAAGCGTTTTTGATACAGATTGGAAATAACTAATGAATTTCATCAAGCTGGTTTCTGCTGTTGAAATATGTTGTTTAGGACTTGATTCTGCACAATATATGTCAAATTCAGTGTAATCCAGCCACAGGTTCAAAAGATATTGCCATTCATTCAAAAAAGTGCTTATCTGTCCGAGTGGAAGCGTTTTTGATTCGGAGTGGAAATAACTAATGAATTTCATGAAACTGGTTTCGGCTGTTGAAATATGTTGTTTAGGACAAGATTCTGCACAATATATGTCAAATTCAGTGTAATCCAGCCACAGGTTCAAAAGATATAGCCATTCGTTCAAAAGTGCTTATCTCTCCGAGTTGAAGCATTTTTGATTCGGAGTGGAAATACCTATTGAATTTCATCAAGCTGGTTTCTGTTGTTGAAATTATTTGTTTAGGACATGATTCCGCACAATATATGTCAAATTCAGTGTAATCCAGCCACAAGTTCAAAAGATATAGCCATTCGTTCAATAAGTGCTTATGTCACTGGGTTGAAGCATAATTGATTCGGAGTGGAAATAACTAATGAATTTCATCAAGCTGGTTTCTGCTGTTGAAATAAGTTGTTTAGGACATGATTCTGCACAATATATGTCAAATTCAGTGTAATCCAGCCACAAGTTCAAAAGATATAGCCATTCGTTCAAAGAACTGCTAATCTCACCGAGTTAAAGCGTTTTTGATACAGAGTGGAAATAACTAATGAATTTCATCAAGCTGGTTTTTGCTGTTGAAATATGTTGTTTAGGACTTGATTCTGCACAATATATGTCAAATCCAGCGTAATCCAGCCACAGGTTCAAAAGATATAGCCATTCATTCAAAAAAGTGCTTATCTCACCGAGTTGAAGCGTTTTTGATACAGATTGGAAATAACTCATGAATTTCATGAAGCTGATTTCTGCTGTTGAAATATGTTGTTTAGGAAATGATTCTGCACATTATATGTCAAATTCAGTGTAATCCAGCCACAAGTTCAAAAAATATAGCCATTCGTTCAAAGAACTGCTAATCTCACCGAGTTAAAGCGTTTTTGATACAGAGTGGAAATAACTAATGAATTTCATCAAGCTGGTTTCTGCTGTTGAAATATGTTGTTTAGGACTTGATTCTGCACAATATTGTCAAATTCAGTGTAATCCAGCCACAGGTTCAAAAGATATTGCCATTCGTTCAAAAAAGTGCTTATCACTCCGAGTTGAAGCGTTTTTGATTCGAAGTGGAAATAACTAATGAATTTCATGAAACTGGTTTCGGCTGTTGAAATATGTTGTTTAGGACAAGATTCTGCACAATATATGTCAAATTCAGTGTAATCCAGCCACAGGTTCAAAAGATAAAGCCATTCGTTCAAAAGTGCTTATCACTCCGAGTTGAAGCATTTTTGATTCGGAGTGGAAATACCTATTGAATTTCATCAAGCTGGTTTCTGTTGTTGACATGTCTTGTTCAGGACATGATTCCGCACAATATATGTAAAATTCAGTGTAATCCAGCCACAAGTTCAAAAGATATAGCCATTCGTTCAATAAGTGCTTATGTCACTGGGTTGAAGCATAATTGATTCGGAGTGGAAATAACTAATGAATTTCATCAAGCTGGTTTCTGCTGTTGAAATAAGTTGTTTAGGACATGATTCTGCACAATATATTTCAAATTCAGTGTAATCCAGCCACAAGTTCAAAAGATATAGCCATTCGTTCAAAGAAGTGCTAATCTCACCGAGTTAAAGCGTTTTTGATACAGAGTGGAAATAACTAATGAATTTCATGAAGCTGGTTTCTGCTGTTGAAATATGTTGTTTAGGACTTTATTCTGCACAATATATGTCAAAGTCAGCGTAATCCAGCCACAGGTTCAAAAGATATAGGCATTTATTCAAAAAAGTGCTTATCTCACCGAGTTGAGGCGTTTTTGATACAGATTGGAAATAACTCATGAATTTCATGAAGCTGATTTCTGCTGTTGAAATATGTTGTTTAGGACATGATTCTGCACATTATATGTCAAATTCAGTGTAATCCAGCCACAAGTTCAAAAGATATAGCCATTCGTTCAAAGAAGTGCTAATCTCACCGAGTTAAAGCGTTTTTGATACAGAGTGGAAATAACTAATGAATTTCATCAAGCTGGTTTCTGCTGTTGAAATATGTTGTTTAGGACTTGATTCTGCACAATATATGTCAAATTCAGTGTAATCCAGCCACAGGTTCAAAAGATATTGCCATTCATTCAAAAAAGTGCTTATCTCACCGAGTTGAGGCGTTTTTGATACAGATTGGAAATAACTCATGAATTTCATGAAGCTGATTTCTGCTGTTGAAATATGTTGTTTAGGAAATGATTCTGCACATTATATGTCAAATTCAGTGTAATCCAGCCACAAGTTCAAAAAATATAGCCATTCGTTCAAAGAACTGCTAATCTCACCGAGTTAAAGCGTTTTTGATACAGAGTGGAAATAACTAATGAATTTCATCAAGCTGGTTTCTGCTGTTGAAATATGTTGTTTAGGACTTGATTCTGCACAATATATGTCAAATTCAGTGTAATCCAGCCACAGGTTCAAAAGATATTGCCATTCGTTCAAAAAAGTGCTTATCTGTCCGAGTTGAAGCGTTTTTGATTCGAAGTGGAAATAACTAATGAATTTCATGAAACTGGTTTCGGCTGTTGAAATATGTTGTTTAGGACAAGATTCTGCACAATATATGTCAAATTCAGTGTAATCCAGCCACAGGTTCAAAAGATAAAGCCATTCGTTCAAAAGTGCTTATCACTCCGAGTTGAAGCATTTTTGATTCGGAGTGGAAATACCTAATGAATTTCATCAAGCTGGTTTCTGTTGTTGACATATTTTGTTCAGGACATGATTCCGCACAATATATGTAAAATTCAGTGTAATCCAGCCACAAGTTCAAAAGATATAGCCATTCGTTCAATAAGTGCTTATGTCACTGGGTTGAAGCATAATTGATTCGTAGTGGAAATAAGTAATGAATTTCATCAAGCTGGTTTCTGCTATTGAAATAAGTTGTTTAGGACATGATTCTGCACAATATATTTCAAATTCAGTGTAATCCAGCCACAGGTTCAAAAGATATAGCCATTTGTTCAAAGAACTGCTAATCTCACCGAGTTAAAGCGTTTTTGATACAGATTGGAAATAACTAATGAATTTCATCAAGCTGGTTTCTGCTGTTGAAATATGTTGTTTAGGACTTGATTCTGCACAATATATGTCAAATTCAGTGTAATCCAGCCACAGGTTCAAAAGATATTGCCATTCATTCAAAAAAGTGCTTATCTGTCCGAGTGGAAGCGTTTTTGATTCGGAGTGGAAATAACTAATGAATTTCATGAAACTGGTTTCGGCTGTTGAAATATGTTGTTTAGGACAAGATTCTGCACAATATATGTCAAATTCAGTGTAATCCAGCCACAGGTTCAAAAGATATAGCCATTCGTTCAAAAGTGCTTATCTCTCCGAGTTGAAGCATTTTTGATTCGGAGTGGAAATACCTATTGAATTTCATCAAGCTGGTTTCTGTTGTTGAAATTATTTGTTTAGGACATGATTCCGCACAATATATGTCAAATTCAGTGTAATCCAGCCACAAGTTCAAAAGATATAGCCATTCGTTCAATAAGTGCTTATGTCACTGGGTTGAAGCATAATTGATTCGGAGTGGAAATAACTAATGAATTTCATCAAGCTGGTTTCTGCTGTTGAAATAAGTTGTTTAGGACATGATTCTGCACAATATATGTCAAATTCAGTGTAATCCAGCCACAAGTTCAAAAGATATAGCCATTCGTTCAAAGAACTGCTAATCTCACCGAGTTAAAGCGTTTTTGATACAGAGTGGAAATAACTAATGAATTTCATCAAGCTGGTTTTTGCTGTTGAAATATGTTGTTTAGGACTTGATTCTGCACAATATATGTCAAATCCAGCGTAATCCAGCCACAGGTTCAAAAGATATAGCCATTCATTCAAAAAAGTGCTTATCTCACCGAGTTGAAGCGTTTTTGATACAGATTGGAAATAACTCATGAATTTCATGAAGCTGATTTCTGCTGTTGAAATATGTTGTTTAGGAAATGATTCTGCACATTATATGTCAAATTCAGTGTAATCCAGCCACAAGTTCAAAAAATATAGCCATTCGTTCAAAGAACTGCTAATCTCACCGAGTTAAAGCGTTTTTGATACAGAGTGGAAATAACTAATGAATTTCATCAAGCTGGTTTCTGCTGTTGAAATATGTTGTTTAGGACTTGATTCTGCACAATATTGTCAAATTCAGTGTAATCCAGCCACAGGTTCAAAAGATATTGCCATTCGTTCAAAAAAGTGCTTATCACTCCGAGTTGAAGCGTTTTTGATTCGAAGTGGAAATAACTAATGAATTTCATGAAACTGGTTTCGGCTGTTGAAATATGTTGTTTAGGACAAGATTCTGCACAATATATGTCAAATTCAGTGTAATCCAGCCACAGGTTCAAAAGATAAAGCCATTCGTTCAAAAGTGCTTATCACTCCGAGTTGAAGCATTTTTGATTCGGAGTGGAAATACCTATTGAATTTCATCAAGCTGGTTTCTGTTGTTGACATAACTTGTTCAGGACATGATTCCGCACAATATATGTAAAATTCAGTGTAATCCAGCCACAAGTTCAAAAGATATAGCCATTCGTTCAATAAGTGCTTATGTCACTGGGTTGAAGCATAATTGATTCGGAGTGGAAATAACTAATGAATTTCATCAAGCTGGTTTCTGCTGTTGAAATAAGTTGTTTAGGACATGATTCTGCACAATATATTTCAAATTCAATGTAATCCAGCCACAAGTTCAAAAGATATAGCCATTCGTTCAAAGAACTGCTAATCTCACTGAGTTAAAGCGTTTTTGATACAGAGTGGAAATAACTAATGAATTTCATCAAGCTGGTTTCTGCTTTTGAAATATGTTGTTTAGGACTTGATTCTGTACAATATATGTCAAATTCACTGTAATCCAGCCACAGGTTCAAAAGATATTGCCATTCGTTCAAAAAAGTGCTTATCTGTCCGAGTTGAAGCGTTTTTGATACAGATTGGAAATAACTCATGAATTTCATGAAGCTGATTTCTGCGGTTGAAATATGTTGTTTAGGACATGATTCTGCACAATATATGTCAAATTCAGTGTAATCCAGCCACAAGTTCAAAAGATATAGCCATTCGTTCAAAGAAGTGCTAATCTCACCGAGTTGAAGCGTGTTTGATACAGAGTGGAAATAACTAATGAATTTCATCAAGCTGGTTTCTGCTGTTCAAATATGTTGTTAAGGACATGATTCTGCAAAATATATGTCAAATTCAGTGTAATCCAGCCACAGGTTCAAAAGATATAGCCATTCGTTCAAAAGTGCTTATCACTCCGAGTTGAAGCATTTTTGATTCGGAGTGGAAATACCTATTGAATTTCATCAAGTTGGTTTCTGTTGTTGACATATCTTGTTCAGGACATGATTCTGCACAATATATGTCAAATTCAGTGTAATCCAGCCACAAGTTCAAAAGATATAGCCATTCGTTCAATAAGTGCTTATGTCACTGGGTTGAAGCATAATTGATTCGGAGTGGAAATAACTAATGAATTTCATCAAGCTGGTTTCTGCTGTTGAAATAAGTTGTTTAGGACATGATTCTGCACAATATATTTCAAATTCAGTGTAATCCAGCCACAAGTTCAAAAGATATAGCCATTCGTTCAAAGAAGTGCTAATCTCACCGAGTTAAAGCGTTTTTGATACAGAGTGGAAATAACTAATGAATTTCATGAAGCTGGTTTCTGCTGTTGAAATATGTTGTTTAGGACTTTATTCTGCACAATATATGTCAAAGTCAGCGTAATCCAGCCACAGGTTCAAAAGATATAGGCATTTATTCAAAAAAGTGCTTATCTCACCGAGTTGAGGCGTTTTTGATACAGATTGGAAATAACTCATGAATTTCATGAAGCTGATTTCTGCTGTTGAAATATGTTGTTTAGGACATGATTCTGCACATTATATGTCAAATTCAGTGTAATCCAGCCACAAGTTCAAAAGATATAGCCATTCGTTCAAAGAAGTGCTAATCTCACCGAGTTAAAGCGTTTTTGATACAGAGTGGAAATAACTAATGAATTTCATCAAGCTGGTTTCTGCTGTTGAAATATGTTGTTTAGGACTTGATTCTGCACAATATATGTCAAATTCAGTGTAATCCAGCCACAGGTTCAAAAGATATTGCCATTCATTCAAAAAAGTGCTTATCTCACCGAGTTGAGGCGTTTTTGATACAGATTGGAAATAACTCATGAATTTCATGAAGCTGATTTCTGCTGTTGAAATATGTTGTTTAGGAAATGATTCTGCACATTATATGTCAAATTCAGTGTAATCCAGCCACAAGTTCAAAAAATATAGCCATTCGTTCAAAGAACTGCTAATCTCACCGAGTTAAAGCGTTTTTGATACAGAGTGGAAATAACTAATGAATTTCATCAAGCTGGTTTCTGCTGTTGAAATATGTTGTTTAGGACTTGATTCTGCACAATATATGTCAAATTCAGTGTAATCCAGCCACAGGTTCAAAAGATATTGCCATTCGTTCAAAAAAGTGCTTATCTGTCCGAGTTGAAGCGTTTTTGATTCGAAGTGGAAATAACTAATGAATTTCATGAAACTGGTTTCGGCTGTTGAAATATGTTGTTTAGGACAAGATTCTGCACAATATATGTCAAATTCAGTGTAATCCAGCCACAGGTTCAAAAGATAAAGCCATTCGTTCAAAAGTGCTTATCACTCCGAGTTGAAGCATTTTTGATTCGGAGTGGAAATACCTATTGAATTTCATCAAGCTTGTTTTTGTTGTTGACATATTTTGTTCAGGACATGATTCCGCACAATATATGTAAAATTCAGTGTATACCAGCCACAAGTTCAAAAGATATAGCCATTCGTTCAATAAGTGCTTATGTCACTGGGTTGAAGCATAATTGATTCGTAGTGGAAATAAGTAATGAATTTCATCAAGCTGGTTTCTGCTGTTGAAATAAGTTGTTTAGGACATGATTCTGCACAATATATGTCAAATTCAGTGTAATCCAGCCAGAAATTCAAAAGATATAGCCATTCGTTCAAAGAAGTGCTAATCTCACCGAGTTTAAGCGTTTTTGATACAGAGTGGAAATAACTAATGAAGTTCATCAAGCTGGTTTCTGCTGTTGAAATATGTTTTTTAGGACTTGATTCTGCGCAATATATGTCAAATTCAGTGTAATCCAGCCACAGGTTCAAAAGATATTGCCATTCATTCAAAAAAGTGCTTATCTGTCCGAGTGGAAGCGTTTTTGATTCGGAGTGGAAATAACTAATGAATTTCATGAAACTGGTTTCGGCTGTTGAAATATGTTGTTTAGGACAAGATTCTGCACAATATATGTCAAATTCAGTGTAATCCAGCCACAGGTTCAAAAGATATAGCCATTTGTTCAAAGAACTGCTAATCTCACCGAGTTAAAGCGTTTTTGATACAGATTGGAAATAACTAATGAATTTCATCAAGCTGGTTTCTGCTGTTGAAATATGTTGTTTAGGACAAGATTCTGCACAATATATGTCAAATTCAGTGTAATCCAGCCACAGGTTCAAAAGATATTGCCATTCATTCAAAAAAGTGCTTATCTCACCGAGTTGAGGCGTTTTTGATACAGATTGGAAATAACTCATGAATTTCATGAAGCTGATATCTGCTGTTGAAATATGTTGTTTAGGAAATGATTCTGCACAATATATGTCAAATTCAGTGTAATCCAGCCACAAGTTCAAAAGATATAGCCATTCGTTCAATAAGTGCTTATGTCACTGGGTTGAAGCATAATTGATTCGGAGTGGAAATAACTAATGAATTTCATCAAGCTGGTTTCTGCTGTTGAAATAAGTTGTTTAGGACATGATTCTGCACAATATATGTCAAATTCAGCGTAATCCAGCCACAGGTTCAAAAGATATAGCCATTCATTCAAAAAAGTGCTTATCTCACTGAGTTAAAGCGTTTTTGATACAGAGTGGAAATAACTAATGAATTTCATCAAGCTGGTTTCTGCTTTTGAAATATGTTGTTTAGGACTTGATTCTGCACTATATATGTCAAATTCAGTGTAATCCAGCCACAGGTTCAAAAGATATTGCCATTCGTTCAAAAAAGTGCTTATCTGTCCGAGTTGAAGCGTTTTTGATACAGATTGGAAATAACTCATGAATTTCATGAAGCTGATTTCTGCTGTTGAAATATGTTGTTTAGGACATGATTCTGCACAATATATGTCAAATTCAGTGTAATCCAGCCACAAGTTCAAAAGATATAGCCATTCGTTCAAAGAAGTGCTAATCTCACCGAGTTGAAGCATTTTTAATTCGGAGAGGAAATAACTAATGAATTTCATCAAGTTGGTTTCTGCTGTTCAAATATGTTGTTAAGGACATGATTCTGCAAAATATATGTCAAATTCAGTGTAATCCAGCCACAGGTTCAAAAGATATAGCCATTCGTTCAAAAGTGCTTATTGTTCCGAGTTGAAGCATTTTTGATTCGGAGTGGAAATACCTATTGAATTTCATCAAGTTGGTTTCTGTTGTTGACATATCTTGTTCAGGACATGATTCTGCACAATATATGTCAAATTCAGTGTAATCCGGCCACAAGTTCAAAAGATATAGCCATTCGTTCAATAAGTGCTTATGTCACTGGGTTGAAGCATAATTGATTCGGAGTGGAAATAACTAATGAATTTCATCAAGCTGGTTTCTGCTGTTGAAATAAGTTGTTTAGGACATGATTCTGCACAATATATTTCAAATTCAGTGTAATCCAGCCACAAGTTCAAAAGATATAGCCATTCGTTCAAAGAAGTGCTAATGTCACCGAGTTAAAGCGTTTTTGATACAGAGTGGAAATAACTAATGAATTTCATGAAGCTGGTTTCTGCTGTTGAAATATGTTGTTTAGGACTTGATTCTGCACAATATATGTCAAAGTCAGCGTAATCCAGCCACAGGTTCAAAAGATATAGCCATTCGTTCAATAAGTGCTTATGTCACTGGGTTGAAGCATAATTGATTCGTAGTGGAAATAAGTAATGAATTTCATCAAGCTGGTTTCTGCTGTTGAAATAAGTTGTTTAGGACATGATTCTGCACAATATATGTCAAATTCAGTGTAATCCAGCCAGAAATTCAAAAGATATAGCCATTCGTTCAAAGAAGTGCTAATCTCACCGAGTTTAAGCGTTTTTGATACAGAGTGGAAATAACTAATGAAGTTCATCAAGCTGGTTTCTGCTGTTGAAATATGTTTTTTAGGACTTGATTCTGCGCAATATATGTCAAATTCAGTGTAATCCAGCCACAGGTTCAAAAGATATTGCCATTCATTCAAAAAAGTGCTTATCTGTCCGAGTGGAAGCGTTTTTGATTCGGAGTGGAAATAACTAATGAATTTCATGAAACTGGTTTCGGCTGTTGAAATATGTTGTTTAGGACAAGATTCTGCACAATATATGTCAAATTCAGTGTAATCCAGCCACAGGTTCAAAAGATATAGCCATTTGTTCAAAGAACTGCTAATCTCACCGAGTTAAAGCGTTTTTGATACAGATTGGAAATAACTAATGAATTTCATCAAGCTGGTTTCTGCTGTTGAAATATGTTGTTTAGGACAAGATTCTGCACAATATATGTCAAATTCAGTGTAATCCAGCCACAGGTTCAAAAGATATTGCCATTCATTCAAAAAAGTGCTTATCTCACCGAGTTGAGGCGTTTTTGATACAGATTGGAAATAACTCATGAATTTCATGAAGCTGATATCTGCTGTTGAAATATGTTGTTTAGGAAATGATTCTGCACAATATATGTCAAATTCAGTGTAATCCAGCCACAAGTTCAAAAGATATAGCCATTCGTTCAATAAGTGCTTATGTCACTGGGTTGAAGCATAATTGATTCGGAGTGGAAATAACTAATGAATTTCATCAAGCTGGTTTCTGCTGTTGAAATAAGTTGTTTAGGACATGATTCTGCACAATATATGTCAAATTCAGCGTAATCCAGCCACAGGTTCAAAAGATATAGCCATTCATTCAAAAAAGTGCTTATCTCACTGAGTTAAAGCGTTTTTGATACAGAGTGGAAATAACTAATGAATTTCATCAAGCTGGTTTCTGCTTTTGAAATATGTTGTTTAGGACTTGATTCTGCACTATATATGTCAAATTCAGTGTAATCCAGCCACAGGTTCAAAAGATATTGCCATTCGTTCAAAAAAGTGCTTATCTGTCCGAGTTGAAGCGTTTTTGATACAGATTGGAAATAACTCATGAATTTCATGAAGCTGATTTCTGCTGTTGAAATATGTTGTTTAGGACATGATTCTGCACAATATATGTCAAATTCAGTGTAATCCAGCCACAAGTTCAAAAGATATAGCCATTCGTTCAAAGAAGTGCTAATCTCACCGAGTTGAAGCATTTTTAATTCGGAGAGGAAATAACTAATGAATTTCATCAAGTTGGTTTCTGCTGTTCAAATATGTTGTTAAGGACATGATTCTGCAAAATATATGTCAAATTCAGTGTAATCCAGCCACAGGTTCAAAAGATATAGCCATTCGTTCAAAAGTGCTTATTGTTCCGAGTTGAAGCATTTTTGATTCGGAGTGGAAATACCTATTGAATTTCATCAAGTTGGTTTCTGTTGTTGACATATCTTGTTCAGGACATGATTCTGCACAATATATGTCAAATTCAGTGTAATCCGGCCACAAGTTCAAAAGATATAGCCATTCGTTCAATAAGTGCTTATGTCACTGGGTTGAAGCATAATTGATTCGGAGTGGAAATAACTAATGAATTTCATCAAGCTGGTTTCTGCTGTTGAAATAAGTTGTTTAGGACATGATTCTGCACAATATATTTCAAATTCAGTGTAATCCAGCCACAAGTTCAAAAGATATAGCCATTCGTTCAAAGAAGTGCTAATGTCACCGAGTTAAAGCGTTTTTGATACAGAGTGGAAATAACTAATGAATTTCATGAAGCTGGTTTCTGCTGTTGAAATATGTTGTTTAGGACTTGATTCTGCACAATATATGTCAAAGTCAGCGTAATCCAGCCACAGGTTCAAAAGATATAGGCATTTATTCAAAAAAGTGCTTATCTCACCGAGTTGAGGCGTTTTTGATACAGATTGGAAATAACTCATGAATTTCATGAAGCTGGTTTCTGCTGTTGAAATATATTGTTTAGGACATGATTCTGCACATTATATGTCAAATTCAGTGTAATCCAGCCACAGGTTCAAAAGATATTGCCATTCATTCAAAAAAGTGCTTATCTCACCGAGTTGAGGCGTTTTTGATACAGATTGGAAATAACTCATGAATTTCATGAAGCTGATTTCTGCTGTTGAAATATGTTGTTTAGGAAATGATTCTGCACATTATATGTCAAATTCAGTGTAATCCAGCCACAAGTTCAAAAAATATAGCCATTCGTTCAAAGAACTGCTAATCTCACCGAGTTAAAGCGTTTTTGATACAGAGTAGAAATAACTAATGAATTTCATCAAGCTGGTTTCTGCTGTTGAAATATGTTGTTCAGGACTTGATTCTGCACAATATATGTCAAATTCAGTGTAATCCAGCCACAGGTTCAAAAGATATTGCCATTCGTTCAAAAAAGTGCTTATCTGTCCGAGTTGAAGCGTTTTTGATTCGAAGTGGAAATAACTAATGAATTTCATGAAACTGGTTTCGGCTGTTGAAATATGTTGTTTAGGACAAGATTTTGCACAATATATGTCAAATTCAGTGTAATCCAGCCACAGGTTCAAAAGATAAAGCCATTCGTTCAAAAGTGCTTATCACTCCGAGTTGAAGCATTTTTGATTCGGAGTGGAAATACCTATTGAATTTCATCAAGCTGGTTTCTGTTGTTGACATATTTTGTTCAGGACATGATTCCGCACAATATATGTAAAATTCAGTGTAATCCAGCCACAAGTTCAAAAGATATAGCCATTCGTTCAATAAGTGCTTACGTCACTGGGTTGAAGCATAATTGATTCGGAGTGGAAATAAGTAATGAATTTCATCAAGCTGGTTTCTGCTGTTGAAATAAGTTGTTTAGGACATGATTCTGCACAATATATTTCAAATTCAGTGTAATCCAGCCACAGGTTCAAAAGATATAGCCATTTGTTCAAAGAACTGCTAATCTCACCGAGTTAAAGCGTTTTTGATGCAGATTGGAAATAACTAATGAATTTCATCAAGCTGGTTTCTGCTGTTGAAATATGTTGTTTAGGACTTGATTCTGCACAATATATGTCAAATTCAGTGTAATCCAGCCACAGGTTCAAAAGATATTGCCATTCATTCAAAAAAGTGCTTATCTGTCCGAGTGGAAGCGTTTTTGATTCGGAGTGGAAATAACTAATGAATTTCATGAAACTGGTTTCGGCTGTTGAAATATGTTGTTTAGGACAAGATTCTGCACAATATATGTCAAATTCAGTGTAATCCAGCCACAGGTTCAAAAGATAAAGCCATTCGTTCAAAAGTGCTTATCACTCCGAGTTGAAGCATTTTTGATTCGGAGTGGAAATACCTATTGAATTTCATCAAGCTGGTTTCTGCTGTTGAAATAAGTTGTTTAGGACATGATTCTGCACAATATATGTCAAATTCAGTGTAATCCAGCCAGAAATTCAAAAGATATAGCCATTCGTTCAAAGAAGTGCTAATCTCACCGAGTTTAAGCGTTTTTGATACAGAGTGGAAATAACTAATGAAGTTCATCAAGCTGGTTTCTGCTGTTGAAATATGTTTTTTAGGACTTGATTTTGCGCAATATATGTCAAATTCAGTGTAATCCAGCCACAGGTTCAAAAGATATTGCCATTCATTCAAAAAAGTGCTTATCTGTCCGAGTGGAAGCGTTTTTGATTCGGAGTGGAAATAACTAATGAATTTCATGAAACTGGTTTCGGCTGTTGAAATATGTTGTTTAGGACAAGATTCTGCACAATATATGTCAAATTCAGTGTAATCCAGCCACAGGTTCAAAAGATAAAGCCATTTGTTCAAAGAACTGCTAATCTCACCGAGTTAAAGCGTTTTTGATACAGATTGGAAATAACTAATGAATTTCATCAAGCTGGTTTCTGCTGTTGAAATATGTTGTTTAGGACAAGATTCTGCACAATATATGTCAAATTCAGTGTAATCCAGCCACAGGTTCAAAAGATATTGCCATTCATTCAAAAAAGTGCTTATCTCACCGAGTTGAGGCGTTTTTGATACAGATTGGAAATAACTCATGAATTTCATGAAGCTGATTTCTGCTGTTGAAATATGTTGTTTAGGAAATGATTCTGCACATTATATGTCAAATTCAGTGTAATCCAGCCACAAGTTCAAAAAATATAGCAATTCGTTCAAAGAACTGCTAATCTCACCGAGTTAAAGCGTTTTTGATACAGAGTGGAAATAACTAATGAATTTCATCAAGCTGGTTTCTGCTGTTGAAATATGTTGTTTAGGACTTGATTCTGCACAATATATGTCAAATTCAGTGTAATCCAGCCACAGGTTCAAAAGATATTGCCATTCGTTCAAAAAAGTGCTTATCTGTCCGAGTTGAAGCGTTTTTGATTCGAAGTGGAAATAACTAATGAATTTCATGAAACTGGTTTCGGCTGTTGAAATATGTTGTTTAGGACAAGATTCTGCACAATATATGTCAAATTCAGTGTAATCCAGCCACAGGTTCAAAAGATAAAGCCATTCGTTCAAAAGTGCTTATCACTCCGAGTTGAAGCATTTTTGATTCGGAGTGGAAATACCTATTGAATTTCATCAAGCTGGTTTCTGTTGTTGACATATTTTGTTCAGGACATGATTCCGCACAATATATGTAAAATTCAGTGTAATCCAGCCACAAGTTCAAAAGATATAGCCATTCGTTCAATAAGTGCTTATGTCACTGGGTTGAAGCATAATTGATTCGTAGTGGAAATAAGTAATGAATTTCATCAAGCTGGTTTCTGCTGTTGAAATAAGTTGTTTAGGACATGATTCTGCACAATATATTTCAAATTCAGTGTAATCCAGCCACAGGTTCAAAAGATATAGCCATTTGTTCAAAGAACTGCTAATCTCACCCAGTTAAAGCGTTTTTGATACAGATTGGAAATAACTAATGAATTTCATCAAGCTGGTTTCTGCTGTTGAAATATGTTGTTTAGGACTTGATTCTGCACAATATATGTCAAATTCAGTGTAATCCAGCCACAGGTTCAAAAGATATTGCCATTCGTTCAAAAGTGCTTATCACTCCGAGTTGAAGCATTTTTGATTCGGAGTGGAAATACCTATTGAATTTCATCAAGCTGGTTTCTGCTGTTGAAATAAGTTGTTTAGGACATGATTCTGCACATTATATGTCAAATTCAGTGTAATCCAGCCAGAAATTCAAAAGATATAGCCATTCGTTCAAAGAAGTGCTAATCTCACCGAGTTTAAGCGTTTTTGATACAGAGTGGAAATAACTAATGAAGTTCATCAAGCTGGTTTCTGCTGTTGAAATATGTTTTTTAGGACTTGATTCTGCGCAATATATGTCAAATTCAGTGTAATCCAGCCACAGGTTCAAAAGATATTGCCATTCATTCAAAAAAGTGCTTATCTGTCCGAGTGGAAGCGTTTTTGATTCGGAGTGGAAATAACTAATGAATTTCATGAAACTGGTTTCGGCTGTTGAAATATGTTGTTTAGGACAAGATTCTGCACAATATATGTCAAATTCAGTGTAATCCAGCCACAGGTTCAAAAGATATAGCCATTTGTTCAAAGAACTGCTAATCTCACCGAGTTAAAGCGTTTTTGATACAGATTGGAAATAACTAATGAATTTCATCAAGCTGGTTTCTGCTGTTGAAATATGTTGTTTAGGACAAGATTCTGCACAATATATGTCAAATTCAGTGTAATCCAGCCACAGGTTCAAAAGATATTGCCATTCATTCAAAAAAGTGCTTATCTCACCGAGTTGAGGCGTTTTTGATACAGATTGGAAATAACTCATGAATTTCATGAAGCTGATTTCTGCTGTTGAAATATGTTGTTTAGGAAATGATTCTGCACATTATATGTCAAATTCAGTGTAATCCAGCCACAAGTTCAAAAAATATAGCCATTTGTTCAAAGAACTGCTAATCTCACCGAGTTAAAGCGTTTTTGATACAGAGTGGAAATAACTAATGAATTTCATCAAGCTGGTTTCTGCTGTTGAAATATGTTGTTTAGGACTTGATTCTGCACAATATATGTCAAATTCAGTGTAATCCAGCCACAGGTTCAAAAGATATTGCCATTCGTTCAAAAAAGTGCTTATCTGTCCGAGTTGAAGCGTTTTTGATTCGAAGTGGAAATAACTAATGAATTTCATGAAACTGGTTTCGGCTGTTGAAATATGTTGTTTAGGACAAGATTCTGCACAATATATGTCAAATTCAGTGTAATCCAGCCACAGGTTCAAAAGATAAAGCCATTCGTTCAAAAGTGCTTATCACTCCGAGTTGAAGCATTTTTGATTCGGAGTGGAAATACCTCTTGAATTTCATCAAGCTGGTTTCTGTTGTTGACATATTTTGTTCAGGACATGATTCCGCACAATATATGTAAAATTCAGTGTAATCCAGCCACAAGTTCAAAAGATATAGCCATTCGTTCAATAAGTGCTTATGTCACTGGGTTGAAGCATAATTGATTCGTAGTGGAAATAAGTAATGAATTTCATCAAGCTGGTTTCTGCTGTTGAAATAAGTTGTTTAGGACATGATTCTGCACAATATATTTCAAATTCAGTGTAATCCAGCCACAGGTTCAAAAGATATAGCCATTTGTTCAAAGAACTGCTAATCTCACCCAGTTAAAGCGTTTTTGATACAGATTGGAAATAACTAATGAATTTCATCAAGCTGGTTTCTGCTGTTGAAATATGTTGTTTAGGACTTGATTCTGCACAATATATGTCAAATTCAGTGTAATCCAGCCACAGGTTCAAAAGATATTGCCATTCGTTCAAAAGTGCTTATCACTCCGAGTTGAAGCATTTTTGATTCGGAGTGGAAATACCTATTGAATTTCATCAAGCTGGTTTCTGCTGTTGAAATAAGTTGTTTAGGACATGATTCTGCACAATATATGTCAAATTCAGTGTAATCCAGCCAGAAATTCAAAAGATATAGCCATTCGTTCAAAGAAGTGCTAATCTCACCGAGTTTAAGCGTTTTTGATACAGAGTGGAAATAACTAATGAAGTTCATCAAGCTGGTTTCTGCTGTTGAAATATGTTTTTTAGGACTTGATTCTGCGCAATATATGTCAAATTCAGTGTAATCCAGCCACAGGTTCAAAAGATATTGCCATTCATTCAAAAAAGTGCTTATCTGTCCGAGTGGAAGCGTTTTTGATTCGGAGTGGAAATAACTAATGAATTTCATGAAACTGGTTTCGGCTGTTGAAATATGTTGTTTAGGACAAGATTCTGCACAATATATGTCAAATTCAGTGTAATCCAGCCACAGGTTCAAAAGATATAGCCATTTGTTCAAAGAACTGCTAATCTCACCGAGTTAAAGCGTTTTTGATACAGATTGGAAATAACTAATGAATTTCATCAAGCTGGTTTCTGCTGTTGAAATATGTTTTTTAGGACAAGATTCTGCACAATATATGTCAAATTCAGTGTAATCCAGCCACAGGTTCAAAAGATATTGCCATTCATTCAAAAAAGTGCTTATCTCACCGAGTTGAGGCGTTTTTGATACAGATTGGAAATAACTCATGAATTTCATGAAGCTGATTTCTGCTGTTGAAATATGTTGTTTAGGAAATGATTCTGCACATTATATGTCAAATTCAGTGTAATCCAGCCACAAGTTCAAAAAATATAGCCATTTGTTCAAAGAACTGCTAATCTCACCGAGTTAAAGCGTTTTTGATACAGAGTGGAAATAACTAATGAATTTCATCAAGCTGGTTTCTGCTGTTGAAATATGTTGTTTAGGAAATGATTCTGCACATTATATGTCAAATTCAGTGTAATCCAGCCACAAGTTCAAAAAATATAGCCATTCGTTCAAAAGTGCTTATCTCTCCGAGTTGAAGCATTTTTGATTCGGAGTGGAAATACCTATTGAATTTCATCAAGCTGGTTTCTGTTGTTGACATATTTTGTTCAGGACATGATTCCGCACAATATATGTAAAATTCAGTGTAATCCAGCCACAAGTTCAAAAGATATAGCCATTCCTTCAATAAGTGCTTATGTCACTGGGTTGAAGCATAATTGATTCGTAGTGGAAATAAGTAATGAATTTCATCAAGCTGGTTTCTGCTGTTTAATAAGTTGTTTAGGACATGATTCTGCACAATATGTTTCAAATTCAGTGTAATCCAGCCACAGGTTCAAAAGATATAACCATTTGTTCAAAGAACTGCTAATCTCACCGAGTTAAAGCGTTTTTGATACAGATTGGAAATAACTAATGAATTTCATCAAGCTGGTTTCTGCTGTTGAAATATGTTGTTTAGGACTTGATTCTGCACAATATATGTCAAATTCAGTGTAATCCAGCCACAGGTTCAAAAGATATAGCCATTCGTTCAAAAGTGCTTATCTCTCCGAGTTGAAGCATTTTTGATTCGGAGTGGAAATACCTATTGAATTTCATCAAGCTGGTTTCTGTTGTTGACATATTTTGTTCAGGACATGATTCCGCACAATATATGTAAAATTCAGTGTAATCCAGCCACAAGTTCAAAAGATATAGCCATTCGTTCAATAAGTGCTTATGTCACTGGGTTGGAGCATAATTGATTCGTAGTGGAAATAAGTAATGAATTTCATCAAGCTGGTTTCTGCTGTTTAATAAGTTGTTTAGGACATGATTCTGCACAATATATTTCAAATTCAGTGTAATCCAGCCACAGGTTCAAAAGATATAGCCATTTGTTCAAAGAACTGCTAATCTCACCGAGTTAAAGCGTTTTTGATACAGAATGGAAATAACTAATGAATTTCATCAAGCTGGTTTCTGTTGTTGACATATTTTGTTCAGGACATGATTCCGCACAATATATGTAAAATTCAGTGTAATCCAGCCACAAGTTCAAAAGATATAGCCATTCGTTCAATAAGTGCTTATGTCACTGGGTTGAAGCATAATTGATTCGTAGTGGAAATAAGTAATGAATTTCATCAAGCTGGTTTCTGCTGTTGAAATAAGTTGTTTAGGACATGATTCTGCACAATATATGTCAAATTCAGTGTAATCCAGCCAGAAATTCAAAAGATATAGCCATTCGTTCAAAGAAGTGCTAATCTCACCGAGTTAAAGCGTTTTTGATACAGAGTGGAAATAACTAATGAAGTTCATCAAGCTGGTTTCTGCTGTTGAAATATGTTTTTTAGGACTTGATTCTGCGCAATATATGTCAAATTCAGTGTAATCCAGCCACAGGTTCAAAAGATATTGCCATTCATTCAAAAAAGTGCTTATCTGTCCGAGTGGAAGCGTTTTTAATTCGGAGTGGAAATAACTAATGAATTTCATGAAACTGGTTTCGGCTGTTGAAATATGTTCTTTAGGACAAGATTCTGCACAATATATGTCAAATTCAGTGTAATCCAGCCACAGGTTCAAAAGATATAGCCATTCGTTCAAAAGTGCTTATCTCTCCGAGTTGAAGCATTTTTGATTCGGAGTGGAAATACCTATTGAATTTCATCAAGCTGGTTTCTGTTGTTGACATATTTTGTTCAGGACATGATTCCGCACAATATATGTAAAATTCAGTGTAATCCAGCCACAAGTTCAAAAGATATAGCCATTCGTTCAGTAAGTGCTTATGTCACTGGGTTGAAGGATAATTGATTCGTAGTGGAAATAAGTAATGAATTTCATCAAGCTGGTTTCTGCTGTTTAATAAGTTGTTTAGGACATGATTCTGCACAATATATTTCAAATTCAGTGTAATCCAGCCACAGGTTCAAAAGATATAGCCATTTGTTCAAAGAACTGCTAATCTCACCGAGTTAAAGCGTTTTTGATACAGAATGGAAATAACTAATGAATTTCATCAAGCTGGTTTCTGTTGTTGACATATTTTGTTCAGGACATGATTCCGCACAATATATGTAAAATTCAGTGTAATCCAGCCACAAGTTCAAAAGATATAGCCATTCGTTCAATAAGTGCTTATGTCACTGGGTTGAAGCATAATTGATTCGTAGTGGAAATAAGTAATGAATTTCATCAAGCTGGTTTCTGCTGTTGAAATAAGTTGTTTAGGACATGATTCTGCACAATATATGTCAAATTCAGTGTAATCCAGCCAGAAATTCAAAAGATATAGCCATTCGTTCAAAGAAGTGCTAATCTCACCGAGTTAAAGCGTTTTTGATACAGAGTGGAAATAACTAATGAAGTTCATCAAGCTGGTTTCTGCTGTTGAAATATGTTTTTTAGGACTTGATTCTGCGCAATATATGTCAAATTCAGTGTAATCCAGCCACAGGTTCAAAAGATATTGCCATTCATTCAAAAAAGTGCTTATCTGTCCGAGTGGAAGCGTTTTTAATTCGGAGTGGAAATAACTAATGAATTTCATGAAACTGGTTTCGGCTGTTGAAATATGTTCTTTAGGACAAGATTCTGCACAATATATGTCAAATTCAGTGTAATCCAGCCACAGGTTCAAAAGATATAGCCATTCGTTCAAAAGTGCTTATCTCTCCGAGTTGAAGCATTTTTGATTCGGAGTGGAAATACCTATTGAATTTCATCAAGCTGGTTTCTGTTGTTGACATATTTTGTTCAGGACATGATTCCGCACAATATATGTAAAATTCAGTGTAATCCAGCCACAAGTTCAAAAGATATAGCCATTCGTTCAGTAAGTGCTTATGTCACTGGGTTGAAGGATAATTGATTCGTAGTGGAAATAAGTAATGAATTTCATCAAGCTGGTTTCTGCTGTTTAATAAGTTGTTTAGGACATGATTCTGCACAATATATTTCAAATTCAGTGTAATCCAGCCACAGGTTCAAAAGATATAGCCATTTGTTCAAAGAACTGCTAATCTCACCGAGTTAAAGCGTTTTTGATACAGATTGGAAATAACTAATGAATTTCATCAAGCTGGTTTCTGCTGTTGAAATATGTTGTTTAGGACTTGATTCTGCACAATATATGTCAAATTCAGTGTAATCCAGCCACAGGTTCAAAAGATATAGCCATTCGTTCAAAAGTGCTTATCTCTCCAAGTTGAAGCATTTTTGATTCGGAGTGGAAATACCTATTGAATTTCATCAAGCTGGTTTCTGTTGTTGACATATTTTGTTCAGGACATGATTCCGCACAATATATGTAAAATTCAGTGTAATCCAGCCACAAGTTCAAAAGATATAGCCATTCGTTCAATAAGTGCTTATGCCACTGGGTTGAAGCATAATTGATTCGTAGTGGAAATAAGTAATGAATTTCATCAAGCTGGTTTCTGCTGTTTAATAAGTTGTTTAGGACATGATTCTGCACAATATATTTCAAATTCAGTGTAATCCAGCCACAGGTTCAAAAGATATAGCCATTTGTTCAAAGAACTGCTAATCTCACCGAGTATAAGCGTATTTGATACAGAATGGAAATAACTAATGAATTTCATCAAGCTGGTTTCTGCTGTTGAAATATGTTGTTTAGGACTTGATTCTGCACAATATATGTCAAATTCAGTGTAATCCAGCCACAGGTTCAAAAGATATTGCCATTCATTCAAAAAAGTGCTTATCTGTCCGAGTGGAAGCGTTTTTGATACAGAGTGGAAATAACTAATGAATTTCATCAAGCTGGTTTCTGCTGTTGAAATATGTTGTTTAGGACTTGATTCTGCACAATATATGTCAAATTCAGTGTAATCCAGCCACAGGTTCAAAAGATATAGCCATTTGTTCAAAGAACTGCTAATCTCACCGAGTTAAAGCGTTTTTGATACAGATTGGAAATAACTAATGAATTTCATCAAGCTGGTTTCTGCTGTTGAAATATGTTGTTTAGGACAAGATTCTGCACAATATATGTCAAATTCAGTGTAATCCAGCCACAGGTTCAAAAGATATTGCCATTCGTTCAAAAAAGTGCTTATCTGTCCGAGTTGAAGCGTTTTTGATACAGATTGGAAATAACTCATGAATTTCATGAAGCTGATTTCTGCTGTTGAAATATGTTGTTTAGGACATGATTCTGCACAATATATGTCAAATTCAGTGTAATCCAGCCACAAGTTCAAAAGATATAGCCATTCGTTCAAAGAAGTGCTAATCTCACCGAGTTGAAGCGTGTTTGATACAGAGTGGAAATAACTAATGAATTTCATCAAGCTGGTTTCTGCTTTTGAAATATGTTGTTCAGGACTTGATTCTGCACAATATATGTCAAATTCAATGTAATCCAGCCACAGGTTCAAAAGATATAGCCATTCGTTCAAAAGTGCTTATCTCACCGAGTTGAAGCATTTTTAATTCGGAGAGGAAATAACTAATGAATTTCATCAAGTTGGTTTCTGCTGTTGAAATATGTTGTTCAGGACATGATTCTGCAAAATATATGTCAAATTCAGTGTAATCCAGCCACAGGTTCAAAAGATATAGCCATTCGTTCAAAAGTGCTTATTTCTCCGAGTTGAAGCATTTTTGATTCGGAGTGGAAATACCTATTGAATTTCATCAAGTTGGTTTCTGTTGTTGACATATCTTGTTCAGGACATGATTCTGCACAATATATGTCAAATTCAGTGTAATCCAGCCACAAGTTCAAAAGATATAGCCATTCGTTCAATAAGTGCTTATGTCACTGGATTGAAGCATAATTGATTCGGAGTGGAAATAACTAATGAATTTCATCAAGCTGGTTTCTGCTGTTGAAATAAGTTGTTTAGGACATGATTCTGCACAATATATTTCAAATTCAGTGTAATCCAGCCTCAAGTTCAAAAGATATAGCCATTCGTTCAAAAAAGTGCTTATCTGTCCGAGTTGAAGCGTTTTTGATACAGAGTGGAAATAACTAATGAATTTCATGAAGCTGGTTTCTGCTGTTGAAATATGTTGTTTAGGACTTGATTCTGCACAATATATGTCAAAGTCAGCGTAATCCAGCCACAGGTTCAAAAGACATAGGCATTTATTCAAAAAAGTGCTTATCTCACCGAGTTGAGGCGTTTTTGATACAGATTGGAAATAACTCATGAATTTCATGAAGCTGATTTCTGCTGTTGAAATATGTTGTGTAGGACATGATTCTGCACATTATATGTCAAATTCAGTGTAATCCAGCCACAAGTTCAAAAGATATAGCCATTCGTTCAAAGAACTGCTAATCTCACCGAGTTTAAGCGTTTTTGATACAGAGTGGAAATAACTAATGAATTTCATCAAGCTGGTTTCTGCTGTTGAAATATGTTGTTTAGGACTTGATTCTGCACAATATATGTCAAATTCAGTGTAATCCAGCCACAGGTTCAAAAGATATTGCCATTCATTCAAAAAAGTGCTTATCTGTCCGAGTGGAAGCGTTTTTGATTCGGAGTGGAAATAACTAATGAATTTCATGAAACTGGTTTCGGCTGTTGAAATATGTTGTTTAGGACAAGATTCTGCACAATATATGTCAAATTCAGTGTAATCCAGCCACAGGTTCAAAAGATATAGCCATTCGTTCAAAAGTGCTTATCTCTCCGAGTTGAAGCATTTTTGATTCGGAGTGGAAATACCTATTGAATTTCATCAAGCTGGTTTCTGTTGTTGACATATCTTGTTCAGGACATGATTCCGCACAATATATGTCAAATTCAGTGTAATCCAGCCACAAGTTCAAAAGATATAGCCATTCGTTCAATAAGTGCTTATATCACTGGTTTGAAGCATAATTGATTCGGAGTGGAAATAACTAATGAATTTCATCAAGCTGGTTTCTGCTGTTGAAATAAGTTGTTTAGGACATGATTCTGCACAATATATGTCAAATTCAGCGTAATCCAGCCACAGGTTCAAAAGATATAGCCATTCATTCAAAAAAGTGCTTATCTCACTGAGTTAAAGCGTTTTTGATACAGAGTGGAAATAACTAATTAATTTCATCAAGCTGGTTTCTGCTTTTGAAATGTGTTGTTTAGGACTTGATTCTGCACAATATATGTCAAATTCACTGTAATCCAGCCACAGGTTCAAAAGATATTGCCATTCTTTCAAAAAAGTGCTTATCTGTCCGAGTTGAAGCGTTTTTGATACAGATTGGAAATAACTCATGAATTTCATGAAGCTGATTTCTGCTGTTGAAATATGTTGTTTAGGACATGATTCTGCACAATATATGTCAAATTCAGTGTAATACAACCACAAGTTCAAAAGATATAGCCATTCGTTCAAAGAAGTGCTAATCTCACCGAGTTGAAGCGTGTTTGATACAGAGTGGAAATAACTAATGAATTTCATCAAGCTGGTTTCTGCTTTTGAAATATGTTGTTCAGGACTTGATTCTGCACAATATATGTCAAATTCAATGTAATCCAGCCACAGGTTCAAAAGATATAGCCATTCGTTCAAAAGTGCTTATCTCACCGAGTTGAAGCATTTTTAATTCGGAGAGGAAATAACTAATGAATTTCATCAAGTTGGTTTCTGCTGTTGAAATATGTTGTTAAGGACATGATTCTGCAAAATATATGTCAAATTCAGTGTAATCCAGCCACAGGTTCAAAAGATATAGCCATTCGTTCAAAAGTGCTTATTTCTCCGAGTTGAAGCATTTTTGATTCGGAGTGGAAATACCTATTGAATTTCATCAAGTTGGTTTCTGTTGTTGACATATCTTGTTCAGGACATGATTCTGCACAATATATGTCAAATTCAGTGTAATCCAGCCACAAGTTCAAAAGATATAGCCATTCGTTCAATAAGTGCTTATGTCACTGGGTTGAAGCATAATTGATTCGGAGTGGAAATAACTAATGAATTTCATCAAGCTGGTTTCTGCTGTTGAAATAAGTTGTTTAGGACATGATTCTGCACAATATATTTCAAATTCAGTGTAATCCAGCCTCAAGTTCAAAAGATATAGCCATTCGTTCAAAGAAGTGCTAATTTCACCGAGTTAAAGCGTTTTTGATACAGAGTGGAAATAACTAATGAATTTCATGAAGCTGGTTTCTGCTGTTGAAATATGTTGTTTAGGACTTGATTCTGCACAATATATGTCAAAGTCAGCGTAATCCAGCCACAGGTTCAAAAGATATAGGCATTTATTCAAAAAAGTGCTTATCTCACCGAGTTGAGGCGTTTTTGATACAGATTGGAAATAACTCATGAATTTCATGAAGCTGATTTCTGCTGTTGAAATATGTTGTTTAGGACATGTTTCTTCACATTATATGTCAAATTCAGTGTAATCCAGCCACAAGTTCAAAAGATATAGCCATTCGTTCAAAGAACTGCTAATCTCACCGAGTTAAAGCGTTTTTGATACAGAGTGGAAATAACTAATGAATTTCATCAAGCTGGTTTCTGCTGTTGAAATATGTTGTTTAGGACTTGATTCTGCACAATATATTTCAAATTCAGTGTAATCCAGCCACAGGTTCAAAAGATATAGCCATTTGTTCAAAGAACTGCTAATCTCACCGAGTTAAAGCGTTTTTTATACAGATTGGAAATAACTAATGAATTTCATCAAGCTGGTTTCTGCTGTTGAAATATGTTGTTTAGGAAAAGATTCTGCACAATATATGTCAAATTCAGTGTAATCCAGCCACAGGTTCAAAAGATATTGCCATTCATTCAAAAAAGTGCTTATCTCACCGAGTTGAGGCGTTTTTGATACAGATTGGAAATAACTCATGAATTTCATGAAGCTGATTTCTGCTGTTGAAATATGTTGTTTAGGAAATGATTCTGCACAATATATGTCAAATTCAGTGTAATCCAGCCACAGGTTCAAAAGATATTGCCATTCGTTCAAAAAAGTGCTTATCTGTCCGAGTTGAAGCGTTTTTGATTCGAAGTGGAAATAACTAATGAATTTCATGAAACTGGTTTCGGCTGTTGAAATATGTTGTTTAGGACAAGATTTTGCACAATATATGTCGAATTCAGTGTAATCCAGCCACAGGTTCAAAAGATATAGCCATTCGTTCAAAAGTGCTTATCTCTCCGAGTTGAAGCATTTTTGATTCGGAGTGGAAATACCTATTGAATTTCATCAAGCTGGTTTCTGTTGTTGACATATCTTGTTCAGGACATGATTCCGCACAATATATTTCAAATTCAGTGTAATCCAGCCACAAGTTCAAAAGATATAGCCATTCGTTCAATCAGTGCTTATGTCACTGGGTTGAAGCATAATTGATTCGGAGTGGAAATAACTAATGAATTTCATCAAGCTGGTTTCTGCTGTTGAAATAAGTTGTTTAGGACATGATTCTGCACAATATATTTCAAATTCAGTGTAATCCAGCCACAAGTTCAAAAGATATAGCCATTCGTTCAAAGAACTGCTAATCTCACTGAGTTAAAGCGTTTTTGATACAGAGTGGAAATAACTAATGAATTTCATCAAGCTGGTTTCTGCTTTTGAAATATGTTGTTTAGGACTTGATCCTGCACAATATATGTCAAATTCACTGTAATCCAGCCACAGGTTCAAAAGATATTGCCATTCGTTCAAAAAAGTGCTTATCTCTCCGAGTTGAAGCGTTTTTGATACAGATTGGAAATAACTCATGAATTTCATGAAGCTGATTTCTGCTGTTGAAATATGTTGTTTAGGACATGATTCTGCACAATATATGTCAAATTCAGTGTAATCCAGCCACAAGTTCAAAAGATATAGCCATTCGTTCAAAGAAGTGCTAATCTCACCGAGTTGAAGCGTGTTCGATACAGAGTGGAAATAACTAATGAATTTCATCAAGCTGGTTTCTGCTTTTGAAATATGTTGTTCAGGACTTGATTCTGCACAATATATGTCAAATTCAATATAATCCAGCCACAGGTTCAAAAGATATAGCCATTCGTTCAAAAGTGCTTATCTCACCGAGTTGAAGCATTTTTAATTCGGAGAGGAAATAACTAATGAATTTCATCAAGTTGGTTTCTGCTGTTCAAATATGTTGTTAAGGACATGATTCTGCAAAATATATGTCAAATTCAGTGTAATCCAGCCACAGGTTCAAAAGATATAGCCATTCGTTCAAAAGTGCTTATTTCTCCGAGTTGAAGCATTTTTGATTCAGAGTGGAAATACCTATTGAATTTCATCAAGTTGGTTTCTGTTGTTGACATATCTTGTTCAGGACATGATTCTGCACAATATATTTCAAATTCAGTGTAATCCAGCCACAAGTTCAAAAGATATAGCCATTCGTTCAATAAGTGCTTATGTCACTGGGTTTAAGCATAATTGATTCGGAGTGGAAATAACTAATGAATTTCATCAAGCTGGTTTCTGCTGTTGAAATAAGTTGTTTAGGACATGATTCTGCACAATATATTTCAAATTCAGTGTAATCCAGCCACAAGTTCAAAAGATATAGCCATTCGTTCAAAGAAGTGCTAATCTCACCGAGTTAAAGCGTTTTTGATACAGAGTGGAAATAACTAATGAATTTCATGAAGCTGGTTTCTGTTGTTGAAACATGTTGTTTAGGACTTGATTCTGCACAATATATTTCAAATTCAGTGTAATCCAGCCACAGGTTCAAAAGATATAGCCATTTGTTCAAAGAACTGCTAATCTCACCGAGTAAAAGCGTTTTTGATACAGATTGGAAATAACTAATGAATTTCATCAAGCTGGTTTCTGCTGTTGAAATATGTTGTTTAGGACAAGATTCTGCACAATATATGTCAAATTCAGTGTAATCCAGCCACAAGTTCAAAAGATATAGCCATTCGTTCAAAGAACTGCTAATCTCACCGAGTTAAAGCGTTTTTGATACAGAGTGGAAATAACTAATGAATTTCATCAAGCTGGTTTCTGCTGTTGAAATATGTTGTTTAGGACTTGATTCTGCACAATATATTTCAAATTCAGTGTAATCCAGCCACAGGTTCAAAAGATATAGCCATTTGTTCAAAGAACTGCTAATCTCACCGAGTTAAAGCGTTTTTGATACAGATTGGAAATAACTAATGAATTTAATCAAGCTGGTTTCTGCTGTTGAAATATGTTGTTTAGGACAAGATTCTGCACAATATATGTCAAATTCAGTGTAATCCAGCCACAGGTTCAAAAGATATTGCCATTCATTCAAATAAGTGCTTATCTCACCGAGTTGAGGCGTTTTTGATACAGATTGGAAATAACTCATGAATTTCATGAAGCTGATTTCTGCTGTTGAAATATGTTGTTTAGGACATGATTCTGCACATTATATGTCAAATTCAGTGTAATCCAGCCACAAGTTCAAAAGATATAGCCATTCGTTCAAAGAACTGCTAATCTCACCGAGTTAAAGCGTTTTTGATACAGAGTGGAAATAACTAATGAATTTCATCAAGCTGTTTTCTGCTGTTGAAATATGTTGTTTAGGACTTGGTTCTGCACAATATATGTCAAATTCAGTGTAATCCAGCCACAGGTTCAAAAGATATTGCCATTCATTCAAAAAAGTGCTTATCTGTCCGAGTTGAAGCGTTTTTGATTCGGAGTGGAAATAACTAATGAATTTCATGAAACTGGTTTCGGCTGTTGAAATATGTTGTTTAGGACAAGATTCTGCACAATATATGTCAAATTCAGTGTAATCCAGCCACAGGTTCAAAAGATATAGCCATTCGTTCAAAAGTGCTTATCTCTCCGAGTTGAAGCATTTTTGATTCGGAGTGGAAATACCTATTGAATTTCATCAAGTTGGTTTCTGTTGTTGACATATCTTGTTCAGGACATGATTCTGCACAATATATGTCAAATTCAGTGTAATCCAGCCACACGTTCAAAAGATATAGCCATTCGTTCAATAAGTGCTGATGTCACTGGGTTGAAGCATAATTGATTCGGAGTGGAAATAACTAATGAATTTCATCAAGCTGGTTTCTGCTGTTGAAATAAGTTGTTTAGGACATGATTCTGCACAATATATTTCAAATTCAGTGTAATCCAGCCACAAGTTCAAAAGATATAGCCATTCGTTCAAAGAAGTGCTAATCTCACCGAGTTAAAGCGTTTTTGATACAGAGTGGAAATAACTAATGAATTTCATGAAGCTGGTTTCTGCTGTTGAAATATGTTGTTTAGGACTTGATTCTGCACAATATATGTCAAAGTCAGCCTAATCCAGCCACAGGTTCAAAAGATATAGGCATTTATTCAAAAAAGTGCTTATCTCACCGAATTGAGGCGTTTTTGATACAGATTGGAAATAACTCATGAATTTCATGAAGCTGATTTCTGCTGTTGAAATATGTTGTTTAGGACATGATTCTGCACAATATATGTCAAATTCAGTGTAATCCAGCCACAAGTTCAAAAGATATAGCCATTCGTTCAAAGAACTACTAATCTCACCGAGTTAAAGCGTTTTTGATTCGGAGTGGAAATAACTAATGAATTTCATGAAACTGGTTTCGGCTGTTGAAATATGTTGTTTAGGACAAGATTCTGCACAATATATGTCAAATTCAGTGTAATCCAGCCACAGGTTCAAAAGATATAGCCATTCGTTCAAAAGTGCTTATCTCTCCGAGTTGAAGCATTTTTGATTCGGAGTGGAAATACCTATTGAATTTCATCAAGCTGGATTCTGTTGTTGACATATCTTGTTCAGGACATGATTCCGCACAATATATGTCAAATTCAGTGTAATCCAGCCACAAGTTCAAAAGATATAGCCATTCGTTCAATAAGTGCTTATGTCACTGGGTTGAAGCATAATTGATTCGGAGTGGAAATAACTAATGAATTTCATCAAGCTGGTTTCTGCTTTTGAAATATGTTGTTTAGGACTTGATTCTGCACAATATATGTCAAATTCACTGTAATCCAGCCACAGGTTCAAAAGATATTGCCATTCGTTCAAAAAAGTGCTTATCTGTCCGAGTTGAAGCGTTTTTGATACAGATTGGAAATAACTCATGAATTTCATGAAGCTGATTTCTGCTGTTGAAATATGTTTTTTAGGACATGATTCTGCACAATATATGTCAAATTCACTGTAATCAAGCCACAGGTTCAAAAGATATTGCCATTCGTTCAAAGAAGTGCTAATCTCACCGAGTTGAAGCGTTTTTGATACAGAGTGGAAATAACTAATGAATTTCATCAAGCTGGTTTCTGCTTTTGAAATATGTTGTTCAGGACTTGATTCTGCACAATATATGTCAAATTCAATGTAATCCAGCCTCAGGTTCAAAAGATATAGCCATTCGTTCAAAAGTGCTTATCTCACCGAGTTGAAGCATTTTTAATTCGGAGTGGAAATACCTATTGAATTTCATCAAGTTGGTTACTGTTGTTGACATATCTTGTTCAGGACATGATTCTGCACAATATATGTCAAATTCAGTGTAATCCAGCCACAAGTTCAAAAGATATAGCCATTCGTTCAATAAGTGCTTATGTCACTGGGTTGAAGCATAATTGATTCGGAGTGGAAATAACTAATGAATTTCATCAAGCTGGTTTCTGCTGTTGAAATAAGTTGTTTAGGACATGATTCTGCACAATATATTTCAAATTCAGTGTAATCCAGCCACAAGTTCAAAAGATATAGCCATTCGTTCAAAGAAGTGCTAATCTCACCGAGTTAAAGCGTTTTTGATACAGAGTGGAAATAACTAATGAATTTCATGAAGCTGGTTTCTGCTGTTGAAATATGTTGTTTAGGACTTGATTCTGCACAATATATGTCAAATTCAGCGTATTCCAGCCACAGGTTCAAAAGCTATAGGCATTTATTCAAAAAAGTGCTTATCTCACCGAGTTGAGGCCTTTTTGATACAGATTGGAAATAACTCATGAATTTCATGAAGCTGATTTCTGCTGTTGAAATATGTGGTTTAGGACATGATTCTGCACATTATATGTCAAATTCAGTGTAATCCAGCCACAAGTTCAAAAGATATAGCCATTCGTTCAAAGAACTGCTAATCTCACCGAGTTAAAGCGTTTTTGATACAGAGTGGAAATAACTAATGAATTTCATCAAGCTAGTTTCTGCTGTTGAAATATGTTGTTTAGGACATGATTCTGCACAATATATTTCAAATTCAGTGTAATCCAGCCACAAGTTCAAAAGATATAGCCATTCGTTCAAAGAAGTGCTAATCTCACCGAGTTAAAGCGTTTTTGATACAGAGTGGAAATAACTAATGAATTTCATGAAGCTGGTTTCTGCTGTTGAAATATGTTGTTTAGGACTTGATTCTGCACAATATATTTCAAATGCAGTGTAATCCAGCCACAGGTTCAAAAGATATAGCCATTTGTTCAAAGAACTGCTAATCTCACCGAGTAAAAGCGTTTTTGATACAGATTGGAAATAACTAATGAATTTCATCAAGCTGGTTTCTGCTGTTGAAATATGTTGTTTAGGACTTGATTCTGCACAATATATGTCAAATTCAGCGTATTCCAGCCACAGGTTCAAAAGCTATAGGCATTTATTCAAAAAAGTGCTTATCTCACCGAGTTGAGGCCTTTTTGATACAGATTGGAAATAACTCATGAATTTCATGAAGCTGATTTCTGCTGTTGAAATATGTGGTTTAGGACATGATTCTGCACATTATATGTCAAATTCAGTGTAATCCAGCCACAAGTTCAAAAGATATAGCCATTCGTTCAAAGAACTGCTAATCTCACCGAGTTAAAGCGTTTTTGATACAGAGTGGAAATAACTAATGAATTTCATCAAGCTAGTTTCTGCTGTTGAAATATGTTGTTTAGGACATGATTCTGCACAATATATTTCAAATTCAGTGTAATCCAGCCACAAGTTCAAAAGATATAGCCATTCGTTCAAAGAAGTGCTAATCTCACCGAGTTAAAGCGTTTTTGATACAGAGTGGAAATAACTAATGAATTTCATGAAGCTGGTTTCTGCTGTTGAAATATGTTGTTTAGGACTTGATTCTGCACAATATATTTCAAATTCAGTGTAATCCAGCCACAGGTTCAAAAGATATAGCCATTTGTTCAAAGAACTGCTAATCTCACCGAGTAAAAGCGTTTTTGATACAGATTGGAAATAACTAATGAATTTCATCAAGCTGGTTTCTGCTGTTGAAATATGTTGTTTAGGACAAGATTCTGCACAATATATGTCAAATTCAGTGTAATCCAGCCACAAGTTCAAAAGATATAGCCATTCGTTCAAAGAACTGCTAATCTCACCGAGTTAAAGCGTTTTTGATACAGAGTGGAAATAACTAATGAATTTCATCAAGCTGGTTTCTGCTGTTGAAATATGTTGTTTAGGACTTGATTCTGCACAATATATTTCAAATTCAGTGTAATCCAGCCACAGGTTCAAAAGATATAGCCATTTGTTCAAAGAACTGCTAATCTCACCGAGTTAAAGCGTTTTTGATACAGATTGGAAATAACTAATGAATTTAATCAAGCTGGTTTCTGCTGTTGAAATATGTTGTTTAGGACATGATTCTGCACAATATATGTCAAATTCAGTGTAATCCAGCCACAGGTTCAAAAGATATTGCCATTCATTCAAATAAGTGCTTATCTCACCGAGTTGAGGCGTTTTTGATACAGATTGGAAATAACTCATGAATTTCATGAAGCTGATTTCTGCTGTTGAAATATGTTGTTTAGGACATGATTCTGCACATTATATGTCAAATTCAGTGTAATCCAGCCACAAGTTCAAAAGATATAGCCATTCGTTCAAAGAACTGCTAATCTCACCGAGTTAAAGCGTTTTTGATACAGAGTGGAAATAACTAATGAATTTCATCAAGCTGTTTTCTGCTGTTGAAATATGTTGTTTAGGACTTGGTTCTGCACAATATATGTCAAATTCAGTGTAATCCAGCCACAGGTTCAAAAGATATTGCCATTCATTCAAAAAAGTGCTTATCTGTCCGAGTTGAAGCGTTTTTGATTCGGAGTGGAAATAACTAATGAATTTCATGAAACTGGTTTCGGCTGTTGAAATATGTTGTTTAGGACAAGATTCTGCACAATATATGTCAAATTCAGTGTAATCCAGCCACAGGTTCAAAAGATATAGCCATTCGTTCAAAAGTGCTTATCTCTCCGAGTTGAAGCATTTTTGATTCGGAGAGGAAATAACTAATGAATTTCATCAAGTTGGTTTCTGTTGTTGACATATCTTGTTCAGGACATGATTCTGCACAATATATGTCAAATTCAGTGTAATCCAGCCACACGTTCAAAAGATATAGCCATTCGTTCAATAAGTGCTGATGTCACTGGGTTGAAGCATAATTGATTCGGAGTGGAAATAACTAATGAATTTCATCAAGCTGGTTTCTGCTGTTGAAATAAGTTGTTTAGGACATGATTCTGCACAATATATTTCAAATTCAGTGTAATCCAGCCACAAGTTCAAAAGATATAGCCATTCGTTCAAAGAAGTGCTAATCTCACCGAGTTAAAGCGTTTTTGATACAGAGTGGAAATAACTAATGAATTTCATGAAGCTGGTTTCTGCTGTTGAAATATGTTGTTTAGGACTTGATTCTGCACAATATATGTCAAAGTCAGCGTAATCCAGCCACAGTTTCAAAAGATATAGGCATTTATTCAAAAAAGTGCTTATCTCACCGAATTGAGGCGTTTTTGATACAGATTGGAAATAACTCATGAATTTCATGAAGCTGATTTTTGCTGTTGAAATATGTTGTTTAGGACATGATTCTGCACAATATATGTCAAATTCAGTGTAATCCAGCCACAAGTTCAAAAGATATAGCCATTCGTTCAAAGAACTACTAATCTCACCGAGTTAAAGCGTTTTTGATTCGGAGTGGAAATAACTAATGAATTTCATGAAACTGGTTTCGGCTGTTGAAATATGTTGGTTAGGACAAGATTCTGCACAATATATGTCAAATTCAGTGTAATCCAGCCACAGGTTCAAAAGATATAGCCATTCGTTCAAAAGTGCTTATCTCTCCGAGTTGAAGCATTTTTGATTCGGAGTGGAAATACCTATTGAATTTCATCAAGCTGGATTCTGTTGTTGACATATCTTGTTCAGGACATGATTCCGCACAATATATGTCAAATTCAGTGTAATCCAGCCACAAGTTCAAAAGATATAGCCATTCGTTCAATAAGTGCTTATGTCACTGGGTTGAAGCATAATTGATTCGGAGTGGAAATAACTAATGAATTTCATCAAGCTGGTTTCTGCTTTTGAAATATGTTGTTTAGGACTTGATTCTGCACAATATATGTCAAATTCACTGTAATCCAGCCACAGGTTCAAAAGATATTGCCATTCGTTCAAAAAAGTGCTTATCTGTCCGAGTTGAAGCGTTTTTGATACAGATTGGAAATAACTCATGAATTTCATGAAGCTGATTTCTGCTGTTGAAATATGTTTTTTAGGACATGATTCTGCACAATATATGTCAAATTCACTGTAATCCAGCCACAGGTTCAAAAGATATTGCCATTCGTTCAAAGAAGTGCTAATCTCACCGAGTTGAAGCGTTTTTGATACAGAGTGGAAATAACTAATGAATTTCATCAAGCTGGTTTCTGCTTTTGAAATATGTTGTTCAGGACTTGATTCTGCACAATATATGTCAAATTCAATGTAATCCAGCCTCAGGTTCAAAAGATATAGCCATTCGTTCAAAAGTGCTTATCTCACCGAGTTGAAGCATTTTTAATTCGGAGTGGAAATACCTATTGAATTTCATCAAGTTGGTTTCTGTTGTTGACATATCTTGTTCAGGACATGATTCTGCACAATATATGTCAAATTCAGTGTAATCCAGCCACAAGTTCAAAAGATATAGCCATTCGTTCAATAAGTGCTTATGTCACTGGGTTGAAGCATAATTGATTCGGAGTGGAAATAACTAATGAATTTCATCAAGCTGGTTTCTGCTGTTGAAATAAGTTGTTTAGGACATGATTCTGCACAATATATTTCAAATTCAGTGTAATCCAGCCACAAGTTCAAAAGATATAGCCATTCGTTCAAAGAAGTGCTAATCTCACCGAGTTAAAGCGTTTTTGATACAGAGTGGAAATAACTAATGAATTTCATGAAGCTGGTTTCTGCTGTTGAAATATGTTGTTTAGGACTTGATTCTGCACAATATATGTCAAATTCAGCGTATTTCAGCCACAGGTTCAAAAGCTATAGGCATTTATTCAAAAAAGTGCTTATCTCACCGAGTTGAGGCGTTTTTGATACAGATTGGAAATAACTCATGAATTTCATGAAGCTGATTTCTGCTGTTGAAATATGTGGTTTAGGACATGATTCTGCACATTATATGTCAAATTCAGTGTAATCCAGCCACAAGTTCAAAAGATATAGCCATTCGTTCAAAGAACTGCTAATCTCACCGAGTTAAAGCGTTTTTGATACAGAGTGGAAATAACTAATGAATTTCATCAAGCTAGTTTCTGCTGTTGAAATATGTTGTTTAGGACTTGATTCTGCACAATATATTTCAAATTCAGTGTAATCCAGCCACAGGTTCAAAAGATATAGCCATTTGTTCAAAGAACTGTTAATCTCACCGAGTTAAAGCGTTTTTGATACAGATTGGAAATAACTAATGAATTTCATCAAGCTGGTTTCTGCTGTTGAAATATGTTGTTTAGGACAAGATTCTGCACAATATATGTCAAATTCAGTGTAATCCAGCCACAGGTTCAAAAGATATAGCCATTCGTTCAAAAGTGCTTATCTCACCGAGTTGAAGCATTTTTAATTCGGAGTGGAAATAACTAATGAATTTCATCAAGTTGGTTTCTGCTGTTCAAATATGTTGTTAAGGACATGATTCTGCAAAATATATGTCAAATTCAGTGTAATCCAGCCACAGGTTCAAAAGATATAGCCATTCGTTCAAAAGTGCTTATCTCTCCGAGTTGAAGCATTTTTGATTCGGAGTGGAAATACCTATTGAATTTCATCAAGCTGGTTTCTGTTGTTGACATATCTTGTTCAGGACATGATTCCGCACAATATATGTCAAATTCAGTGTAATCCAGCCACAAGTTCAAAAGATATAGCCATTCGTTCAATCAGTGCTTATGTCACTGGGTTGAAGCATAATTGATTCGGAGTGGAAATAACTAATGAATTTCATCAAGCTGGTTTCTGCTGTTGAAATAAGTTGTTTAGGACATGATTCTGCACAATATATGTCAAATTCAGTGTAATCCAGCCACAAGTTCAAAAGATATAGCCATTCGTTCAAAGAACTGCTAATCTCACTGAGTTAAAGCGTTTTTGATACAGAGTGGAAATAACTAATGAATTTCATCAAGCTGGTTTCTGCTTTTGAAATATGTTGTTTAGGACTTGATTCTGCACAATATATGTCAAATTCACTGTAATCCAGCCACAGGTTCAAAAGATATTGCCATTCGTTCAAAAAAGTGCTTATCTGTCCGAGTTGAAGCATTTTTGATACAGATTGGAAATAACTCATGAATTTCATCAAGTTGGTTTCTGCTGTTCAAATATGTTGTTAAGGACATGATTCTGCAAAATATATGTCAAATTCAGTGTAATCCAGCCACAGGTTCAAAAGATATAGCCATTCGTTCAAAAGTACTTATTTCTCCGAGTTGAAGCATTTTTGATTCGGAGTGGAAATACCTATTGAATTTCATCAAGTTGGTTTCTGTTGTTGACATATCTTTTTCAGGACATGATTCTGCACAATATATGTCAAATTCAGTGTAATCCAGCCACAAGTTCAAAAGATATAGCCATTCGTTCAATAAGTGCTTATGTCACTGGGTTGAAGCATAATTGATTCGGAGTGGAAATAACTAATGAATTTCATCAAGCTGGTTTCTGCTGTTGAAATAAGTTGTTTAGGACATGATTCTGCACAATATATTTCAAATTCAGTGTAATCCAGCCACAAGTTCAAAAGATATAGCCATTCGTTCAAAGAAGTGCTAATCTCACCGAGTTAAAGCGTTTTTGATACAGAGTGGAAATAACTAATGAATTTCATGAAGCTGGTTTCTGCTGTTGAAATATGTTGTTTAGGACTTGATTCTGCACAATATATTTCAAATTCAGTGTAATCCAGCCACAGGTTCAAAAGATATAGCCATTTGTTCAAAGAACTGCTAATCTCACCGAGTAAAAGCGTTTTTGATACAGATTGGAAATAACTAATGAATTTCATCAAGCTGGTTTCTGCTTTTGAAATATGTTGTTTAGGACAAGATTCTGCACAATATATGTCAAATTCAGTGTAATCCAGCCACAGGTTCAAAAGATATTGCCATTCATTCAAAAAAGTGCTTATCTCACCGAGTTGAGGCGTTTTTGATACAGATTGGAAATAACTCATGAATTTCATGAAGCTGATTTCTGCTGTTGAAATATGTTGTTTAGGAAATGATTCTGCACATTATATGTCAAATTCAGTGTAATCCAGCCACAAGTTCAAAAAATATAGCCATTCGTTCAAAGAACTGCTAATCTCACCGAGTTAAAGCGTTTTTGATACAGAGTGGAAATAACTAATGAATTTCATCAAGCTGGTTTCTGCTGTTGAAATATGTTGTTTAGGACTTGATTCTGCACAATATATGTCAAATTCAGTGTAATCCAGCCACAGGTTCAAAAGATATTGCCATTCGTTCAAAAAAGTGCTTATCTGTCCGAGTTGAAGCGTTTTTGATTCGAAGTGGAAATAACTAATGAATTTCATGAAACTGGTTTCGGCTGTTGAAATATGTTGTTTAGGACAAGATTCTGCACAATATATGTCAAATTCAGTGTAATCCAGCCACAGGTTCAAAAGATATAGCCATTCGTTCAAAAGTGCTTATCTCTCCGAGTTGAAGCATTTTTGATTCGGAGAGGAAATACCTATTGAGTTTCATCAAGCTGGTTTCTGTTGTTGACATATCTTGTTCAGGACATGATTCCGCACAATATATGTCAAATTCAGTGTAATCCAGCCACAAGTTCAAAAGATATAGCCATTCGTTCAATAAGTGCTTATGTCACTGGGTTGAAGCAGAATTGATTCGGAGTGGAAATAACTAATGAATTTCATCAAGCTGGTTTCTGCTGTTGAAATAAGTTGTTTAGGACATGATTCTGCACAATATATTTCAAATTCAGTGTAATCCAGCCACAAGTTCAAAAGATATAGCCATTCGTTCAAAGAACTGCTAATCTCACTGAGTTAAAGCGTTTTTGATACAGAGTGGAAATAACTAATGAATTTCATCAAGCTGGTTTCTGCTTTTGAAATATGTTGTTTAGGACTTGATTCTGCACAATATATGTCAAATTCACTGTAATCCAGCCACAGGTTCAAAAGATATTGCCATTCGTTCAAAAAAGTGCTTATCTGTCCGAGTCTAAGCGTTTTTGATACAGATTGGAAATAACTCATGAATTTCATGAAGCTGATTTTTGCTGTTGAAATATGTTGTTTAGGACATGATTCTGCACAATATATGTCAAATTCAGTGTAATCCAGCCACAAGTTCAAAAGATATAGCCATTCGTTCAAAGAAGTGCTAATCTCACCGAGTTGAAGCGTTTTTGATACAGATTGGAAATAACTAATGAATTTCATCAAGCTGGTTTCTGCTGTTGAAATATGTTGTTTAGGACAAGATTCTGCACAATATATGTCAAATTCAGTGTAATCCAGCCACAGGTTCAAAAGATATTGCCATTCATTCAAATAAGTGCTTATCTCACCGAGTTGAGGCGTTTTTGATACAGATTGGAAATAACTCATGAATTTCATGAAGCTGATTTCTGCTGTTGAAATATGTTGTTTAGGACATGATTTTGCACATTATATGTCAAATTCAGTGTAATCCAGCCACAAGTTCAAAAGATATAGCCATTCGTTCAAAGAACTGCTAATCTCACCGAGTTAAAGCGTTTTTGATACAGAGTGGAAATAACTAATGAATTTCATCAAGCTGGTTTCTGCTGTTGAAATATGTTGTTTAGGACTTGGTTCTGCACAATATATGTCAAATTCAGTGTAATCCAGCCACAGGTTCAAAAGATATTGCCATTCATTCAAAAAAGTGCTTATCTGTCCGAGTTGAAGCGTTTTTGATTCGGAGTGGAAATAACTAATGAATTTCATGAAACTGGTTTCGGCTGTTGAAATATGTTGTTTAGGACAAGATTCTGCACAATATATGTCAAATTCAGTGTAATCCAGCCACAGGTTCAAAAGATATAGCCATTCGTTCAAAAGTGCTTATCTCTCCGAGTTGAAGCATTTTTGATTCGGAGTGGAAATACCTATTGAATTTCATCAAGCTGGATTCTGTTGTTGACATATCTTGTTCAGGACATGATTCCGCACAATATATGTCAAATTCAGTGTAATCCAGCCACAAGTTCAAAAGATATAGCCATTCGTTCAATAAGTGCTTATGTCACTGGTTTAAGCATAATTGATTCGGAGTGGAAATAACTAATGAATTTCATCAAGCTGGTTTCTGCTTTTGAAATATGTTGTTTAGGACTTGATTCTGCACAATATATGTCAAATTCACTGTAATCCAGCCACAGGTTCAAAAGATATTGCCATTCGTTCAAAAAAGTGCTTATCTGTCCGAGTTGAAGCGTTTTTGATACAGATTGGAAATAACTCATGAATTTCATGAAGCTGATTTCTGCTGTTGAAATATGTTGTTTAGAACATGATTTTGCACAATATATGTCAAATTCACTGTAATCCAGCCACAGGTTCAAAAGATATATCCATTCGTTCAAAGAAGTGCTAATCTCACCGAGTTGAAGCGTTTTTGATACAGAGTGGAAATAACTAATGAATTTCATCAAGCTGGTTTCTGCTTTTGAAATATGTTGTTCAGGACTTGATTCTGCACAATATATGTCAAATTCAATGTAATCCAGCCTCAGGTTCAAAAGATATAGCCATTCGTTCAAAAGTGCTTATCTCACCGAGTTGAAGCATTTTTAATTCGGAGTGGAAATACCTATTGAATTTCATCAAGTTGGTTTCTGTTGTTGACATATCTTGTTCAGGACATGATTCTGCACAATATATGTCAAATTCAGTGTAATCCAGCCACAAGTTCAAAAGATATAGCCATTCGTTCAATAAGTGCTTATGTCACTGGGTTGAAGCATAATTGATTCAGAGTGGAAATAACTAATGAATTTCATCAAGCTGGTTTCTGCTGTTGAAATAAGTTGTTTAGGACATGATTCTGCACAATATATTTCAAATTCAGTGTAATCCAGCCACAAGTTCAAAAGATATAGCCATTCGTTCAAAGAAGTGCTAATCTCACCGAGTTAAAGCGTTTTTGATACAGATTGGAAATAACTCATGAATTTCATGAAGCTGATTTCTGCTGTTGAAATATGTGGTTTAGTACATGATTCTGCACATTATATGTCAAATTCAGTGTAATCCAGCCACAAGTTCAAAAGATATAGCCATTCGTTCAAAGAACTGCTAATCTCACCGAGTTAAAGCGTTTTTGATACAGAGTGGAAATAACTAATGAATTTCATCAAGCTGGTTTCTGCTGTTGAAATATGTTGTTTAGGACTTGATTCTGCACAATATATTTCAAATTCAGTGTAATCCAGCCACAGGTTCAAAAGATATAGCCATTCGTTCAAAGAACTGTTAATCTCACCGAGTTAAAGCGTTTTTGATACAGATTGGAAATAACTAATGAATTTCATCAAGCTGGTTTCTGCTGTTGAAATATGTTGTTTAGGACAAGATTCTGCACAATATATGTCAAATTCAGTGTAATCCAGCCACAGGTTCAAAAGATATAGCCATTCGTTCAAAAGTGCTTATCTCAACGAGTTGAAGCATTTTTAATTCGGAGTGGAAATAACTAATGAATTTCATCAAGTTGGTTTCTGCTGTTCAAATATGTTGTTAAGGACATGATTCTGCAAAATATATGTCAAATTCAGTGTAATCCAGCCACAGGTTCAAAAGATATAGCCATTCGTTCAAAAGTGCTTATTTCTCCGAGTTGAAGCATTTTTGATTCGGAGTGGAAATACCTATTGAATTTCATCAAGTTGGTTTCTGTTGTTGACATATCTTATTCAGGACATGATCCTGCACAATATATGTCAAATTCAGTGTAATCCAGCCACAAGTTCAAAAGATATAGCCATTCGTTCAATAAGTGCTTATGTCACTGGGTTGAAGCATAATTGATTCGGAGTGGAAATAACTAATGAATTTCATCAAGCTGGTTTCTGCTGTTGAAATAAGTTGTTTAGGACATGATTCTGCACAATATATTTCAAATTCAGTGTAATCCAGCCACAAGTTCAAAAGATATAGCCATTCGTTCAAAGAAGTGCTAATCTCACCAAGTTAAAGCGTTTTTGATACAGAGTGGAAATAACCAATGAATTTCATCAAGCTGGTTTCTGTTGTTGACATATCTTGTTCAGGACATGATTCTGCACAATATATGTCAAATTCAGTGTAATCCAGCCACAAGTTCAAAAGATATAGCCATTCGTTCAATAAGTGCTTATGTCACTGGGTTGAAGCATAATTGATTCGGAGTGGAAATAACTAATGAATTTCATCAAGCTGGTTTCTGCTGTTGAAATAAGTTGTTTAGGACATGATTCTGCACAATATATTTCAAATTCAGTGTAATCCAGCCACAAGTTCAAAAGATATAGCCATTCGTTCAAAGAAGTGCTAATCTCACCGAGTTAAAGCGTTTTTGATACAGAGTGGAAATAACTAATGAATTTCATGAAGCTGGTTTCTGCTGTTGAAATATGTTGTGTAGGACTTGATTCTGCACAATATATGTCAAATTCAGCGTAATCCAGCCACAGGTTCAAAAGATATAGGCATTTATTCAAAAAAGTGCTTATCTCACCGAGTTGAGGCGTTTTTGATACAGATTGGAAATAACTCATGAATTTCATGAAGCTGATTTCTGCTGTTGAAATATGTGGTTTAGGACATGATTCTGCACATTATATTTCAAATTCAGTGTAATCCAGCCACAAGTTCAAAAGATATAGCCATTCGTTCAAAGAACTGCTAATCTCACCGAGTTAAAGCGTTTTTGATACAGAGTGGAAATAACTAATGAATTTCATCAAGCTGGTTTCTGCTGTTGAAATATGTTGTTTAGGACTTGATTCTGCACAATATATTTCAAATTCAGTGTAATCCAGCCACAGGTTCAAAAGATATAGCCATTTGTTCAAAGAACTCCTAATCTCACCGAGTTAAAGCGTTTTTGATACAGATTGGAAATAACTAATGAATTTCATCAAGCTGGTTTCTGCTGTTGAAATATGTTGTTTAGGACTTGATTCTGCACAATATATATCAAATTCAGTGTAATCCAGCCACAGGTTCAAAAGATATTGCCATTCATTCAAAAAAGTGCTTATCTCACCGAGTTTCGTCGTTTTTGATACAGATTGGAAATAACTCATGAATTTCATGAAGCTGATTTCTGCTGTTGAAATATGTTGTTTAGGACATGATTCTGCACATTATATGTCAAATTCAGTGTAATCCAGCCACAAGTTCAAAAGATATAGCCATTCGTTCAAAGAACTGCTAATCTCACCGAGTTAAAGCGTTTTTGATACAGAGTGGAAATAACTAATGAATATCATCAAGCTGGTTTCTGCTGCTGAAATATGTTGTTTAGGACTTGATTCTGCACAATATATGTCAAATTCAGTGTAATCCAGCCACAAGTTCAAAAGATATTGCCATTCGTTCAAAAAAGTGCTTATCTGTCCGAGTTGAAGCGTTTTTGATTCGGAGTGGAAATAACTAATGAATTTCATGAAACTGGTTTCGGCTGTTGAAATATGTTGTTTAGGACAAGATTCTGCACAATATATGTCAAATTCAGTGTAATCCAGCCACAGGTTCAACAGATATAGCCATTCGTTCAAAAGTGCTTATCTCTCCGAGTTGAAGCATTTTTGATTCGGAGTGGAAATACCTATTGAATTTCATCAAGCTGGTTTCTGTTGTTGACATATCTTGTTCAGGACATGATTCCGCACAATATATGTCAAATTCAGTGTAATCCAGCCACAAGTTCAAAAGATATAGCCATTCGTTCAATAAGTGCTTATGTCACTGGGTTGAAGCATAATTGATTCGGAGTGGAAATAACTAATGAATTTCATCAAGCTGGTTTCTGCTGTTGAAATAAGTTGTTTAGGACATGACTCTGCACAATATATTTCAAATTCAGTGTAATCCAGCCACAAGTTCAATAGATATAGCCATTCGTTCAAAGAACTGGTAATCTCACCGAGTTAAAGCGTTGTTGATAAAGAGTGGAAATAACTCATGAATTTCATCAAGCTGGTTTCTGCTGTTGAAATATGTTGTTTAGGACTTGATTCTGCACAATATATTTCAAATTCAGTGTAATCCAGCCACAGGTTCAAAAGATATAGCCATTTGTTCAAAGAACTCCTAATCTCACCGAGTTAAAGCGTTTTTGATACAGATTGGAAATAACTAATGAATTTCATCAAGCTGGTTTCTGCTGTTGAAATATGTTGTTTAGGACTTGATTCTGCACAATATATATCAAATTCAGTGTAATCCAGCCACAGGTTCAAAAGATATTGCCATTCATTCAAAAAAGTGCTTATCTCACCGAGTTTCGTCGTTTTTGATACAGATTGGAAATAACTCATGAATTTCATGAAGCTGATTTCTGCTGTTGAAATATGTTGTTTAGGACATGATTCTGCACATTATATGTCAAATTCAGTGTAATCCAGCCACAAGTTCAAAAGATATAGCCATTCGTTCAAAGAACAGCTAATCTCACCGAGTTAAAGCGTTTTTGATACAGAGTGGAAATAACTAATGAATATCATCAAGCTGGTTTCTGCTGCTGAAATATGTTGTTTAGGACTTGATTCTGCACAATATATGTCAAATTCAGTGTAATCCAGCCACAAGTTCAAAAGATATTGCCATTCGTTCAAAAAAGTGCTTATCTGTCCGAGTTGAAGCGTTTTTGATTCGGAGTGGAAATAACTAATGAATTTCATGAAACTGGTTTCGGCTGTTGAAATATGTTGTTTAGGACAAGATTCTGCACAATATATGTCAAATTCAGTGTAATCCAGCCACAGGTTCAACAGATATAGCCATTCGTTCAAAAGTGCTTATCTCTCCGAGTTGAAGCATTTTTGATTCGGAGTGGAAATACCTATTGAATTTCATCAAGCTGGTTTCTGTTGTTGACATATCTTGTTCAGGACATGATTCCGCACAATATATGTCAAATTCAGTGTAATCCAGCCACAAGTTCAAAAGATATAGCCATTCGTTCAATAAGTGCTTATGTCACTGGGTTGAAGCATAATTGATTCGGAGTGGAAATAACTAATGAATTTCATCAAGCTGGTTTCTGCTGTTGAAATAAGTTGTTTAGGACATGACTCTGCACAATATATTTCAAATTCAGTGTAATCCAGCCACAAGTTCAATAGATATAGCCATTCGTTCAAAGAACTGGTAATCTCACCGAGTTAAAGCGTTGTTGATAAAGAGTGGAAATAACTAATGAATTTCATCAAGCTGGTTTCTGCTGTTGAAATATGTTGTTTAGGACTTGATTCTGCAAAATATATGTCAAATTCAGTGTAATCAAGCCACAGGTTCAAAAGATATAGCCATTCGTTCAAAAAAGTGCTTATCTCACCGAGTTGAAGCGTTTTTGATACAGATTGGAAATAACTAATGAATTTCATGAAGCTGATTTCTGCTGTTGAAATATGTTGTTTAGGACATGATTCTGCACAATATATGTCAAATTCAGTGTAATCCAGCCACAGGTTCAAAAGACATAGCCATTCGTTCAAAAAAGTGCTTATCTGTCCTAGTTGAAGCGTTTTTGATTCGGAGTGGAAATAACTATTGAATTTAATCAACCTGGTTTCTGTTGTTGACATATCTTGTTTAGGACATGATTCTGCACAATATGATTCAAATTCAGTGTAATCCAGCTACAAGTTCAAAACATATAGTAATTCCTTCAAAAAGTGCTTATGTCACTGAGTCGAAGCATAATTGATTCGGAGTGGAAATAAATAATGAATTTCATCAAGCTGGTTTCTGCTGTTGAAATAAGTTGTTTAGGACATGATTCTGCACAATATATTTCAAATTCAGTGTAATCCAGCCAGAAGTTCAAAAGATATAGCCATTCGTTCAAAGAACTGCTAATCTCACCGAGTTAAAGCGTTTTTGATACAGAGTGGAAATAACCAATGAATTTCATCAAGCTGGTTTCTGCTGTTGAAATATGTTGTTTAGGACTTGATTCTGCACAATATATGTCAAATTCAGTGTAATCCAGCCACAGGTTCAAAAGATATTGCCATTCATTCAAAAAAGTGCTTATCTGTCCGAGTTGAAGCGTTTTTGATTCGGAGTGGAAATAACTAATGAATTTCATGAAACTGGTTTCGGCTGTTGAAATATGTTGTTTAGGACAAGATTCTGCACAATATATGTCAAATTCAGTGTAATCCAGCCACAGGTTCAAAAGACATAGCCATTCGTTCAAAAGTGCTTATCTCTCCGAGTTGAAGCATTTTTGATTCGGAGTGGAAATACCTATTGAATTTCATCAAGCTGGTTTCTGTTGTTGACATATCTTGTTCAGGACATGATTCCGCACAATATATGTCAAATTCAGTGTAATCCAGCCACAAGTTCAAAAGATATAGCCATTCGTTCAATAAGTGCTTATGTCACTGGGTTGAAGCATAATTGATTCGGAGTGGAAATAACTAATGAATTTCATCAAGCTGGTTTCTGCTGTTGAAATAAGTTGTTTAGGACTTGATTTTGCACAATATATTTCAAATTCAGTGTAATCCAGCCACAGGTTCAAAAGATATTGCCATTCGTTTAAAAAAGTGCTTATCTGTCCGAGGTGAAGCGTTTTTGATTCGGAGTGGAAATAACTAATGAATTTCATGAAACTGGTTTCGGCTGTTGAAATATTTTGTTTAGGACAAGATTTTGCACAATATATGTCAAATTCAGTGTAATCCAGCCACAGGTTCAAAAGATATTGCCATTCATTCAAAAAAGTGCTTATCTCACCGAGTTGAGGCGTTTTTGATACAGATTGGAAATAACTCATGAATTTCATGAAGCTGATTTCTGCTGTTGAAATATGTTGTTTAGGAAATGATTCTGCACATTATATGTCAAATTCAGTGTAATCCAGCCACAAGTTCAAAAAATATAGCCATTCGTTCAAAGAACTGCTAATCTCACCGAGTTAAAGCGTTTTTGATACAGAGTGGAAATAACTAATGAATTTCATCAAGTTGGTTTCTGTTGTTGACATATCTTGTTCAGGACATGATTCTGCACAATATATTTCAAATTGGTGTAATCCAGGCACAGGTTCAAAAGATATAGCCATTAGTTCAAAGAACTGCTAATCTCACCGAGTTAAAGTGTTTTTGATACAGATTGGAAATAACTAATGAATTTCATCAAGCTGGTTTCTGCTGTTGAAATATGTTGTTTAGGACTTGATTCTGCACAATATATGTCAAATTCAGTGTAATCCAGCCACAGGTTCAAAAGATATTGCCATTCATTCAAAAAAGTGCTTATCTGTCCGAGTTGAAGCGTTTTTGATTCGGAGTGGAAATAACTAATGAATTTCATGAAACTGGTAATCCAGCCACAAGTTCAAAAGATATAGCCATTCGTTCAATAAGTGCTTATGTCACTGGGTTGAAGCATAATTGATTCGGAGTGGAAATAACTAATGAATTTCATCAAGCGTGTTTCTGCTGTTGAAATAAGTTGTTTAGGACACGATTCTGCACAATATATTTCAAATTCAGTTTAATACAGCCACAAGTTCAAAAGATATAGCCATTCGTTCAAAGAAGTGCTAATGTCACCGAGTTAAAGCGTTTTTGATACAGAGTGGAAATAACTCATGAATTTCATCAGGCTGGTTTCTGCTGTTGAAATATGTTGTTTAGGACTTGATTCTGCACAATATATGTCAAATTTAGTGTAATCCAGCCACAAGTTCAAAAGATATAGCCATTCGTTCAAAGAAGTGCTTATCTGTCCGAGTTGAAGCGTTTTTGATTCGGAGTGGAAATAACTAATGAATTTCATGAAACTGGTTTCGGCTGTTAAAATATGTGGTTTAGGACAAGATTCTGCACAATATATGTCAAATTCAGTATAATCCAGCCACAGGTTCAAAAGATATAGCCATTCGTTCAAAAGTGCTTATCTCACCGAGTTGAAGCATTTTTGATTCGGAGTGGAAATAACTAATGAATTTCATCAAGTTGGTTTCTGCTGTTCAAATATGTTGTTAAGGACATGATTCTGCAAAATATATGTCAAATTCAGTGTAATCCAGCCACAGGTTCAAAAGATATAGCCATTCGTTCAAAAGTGCTTATTTCTCCGAGTTGAAGCATTTTTGATTCGGAGTGGAAATACCTATTGAATTTCATCAAGTTGGTTTCTGTTGTTGACATATCTTGTTCAGGACATGATTCTGCACAATATATGTCAAATTCAGTGTAATCCAGCCACAAGTTCAAAAGATATAGCCATTCGTTCAATAAGTGCTTATGTCACTGGGTTGAAGCATAATTGATTCGTAGTGGAAATAAGTAATGAATTTCATCAAGCTGGTTTCTGCTGTTGAAATAAGTTGTTTAGGACATGATTTTGCACAATATATTTCAAATTGGTGTAATCCAGCCACAGGTTCAAAAGATATAGCCATTAGTTCAAAGAACTGCTAATCTCACCGAGTTAAAGCGTTTTTGATACAGATTGGAAATAACTAATGAATTTCATCAAGCTGGTTTCTGCTGTTGAAATATGTTGTTTAGGACTTGATTCTGCACAATATATGTCAAATTCAGTGTAATCCAGCCACAGGTTCAAAAGATATTGCCATTCATTCAAAAAAGTGCTTATCTGTCCGAGTTGAAGCGTTTTTGATTCGGAGTGGAAATAACTAATGAATTTCATGAAACTGGTTTCGGCTGTTGAAATATGTTGTTTAGGACAAGATTCTGCACAATATATGTCAAATTCAGTGTAATCCAGCCACAAGTTCAAAAGATATAGCCATTCGTTCAATAAGCGCTTAAGTCACTGGGTTGAAGCATAATTGATTCGGAGTGGAAATATCTAATGAATTTCATCAAGCGTGTTTCTGCTGTTGAAATAAGTTGTTTAGGACACGATTCTGCACAATATATTTCAAATTGGTGTAATCCAGCCACAAGTTCAAAAGATATAGCCATTCGTTCAAAGAAGTGCTAATGTCACCGAGTTAAAGCGTTTTTGATACAGAGTGGAAATAACTCATGAATTTCATCAGGCTGGTTTCTGCTGTTGAAATATGTTGTTTAGGACTTGATTCTACACAATATATGTCAAATTCAGTGTAATCCAGCCACAGGTTCAAAAGATATTGCCATTCATTCAAAAAAGTGCTTATCTGTCCGAGTTGAAGCGTTTTTGATTCGGAGTGGAAATAACTAATGAATTTCATGAAACTGGTTTCGGCTGTTGAAATATGTTGTTTAGGACAAGATTCTGCACAATATATGTCAAATTCAGTGTAATCCAGCCACAAGTTCAAAAGATATAGCCATTCGTTCAATAAGTGCTTATGTCACTGGGTTGAAGCATAATTGATTCGGAGTGGAAATAACTAATGAATTTCATCAAGCGTGTTTCTGCTGTTGAAATAAGTTGTTTAGGACACGATTCTGCACAATATATTTCAAATTCAGTGTAATACAGCCACAAGTTCAAAAGATATAGCCATTCGTTCAAAGAAGTGCTAATGTCAACGAGTTAAAGCGTTTTTGATACAGAGTGGAAATAACTCATGAATTTCATCAAGTTGGTTTCTGCTGTTCAAATATGTTGTTAAGGACATGATTCTGCAAAATATATGTCAAATTCAGTGTAATCCAGCCACAGGTTCAAAAGATATAGCCATTCGTTCAAAAGTGCTTATTTCTCCGAGTTGAAGCATTTTTGATTCGGAGTGGAAATACCTATTGAATTTCATCAAGTTGGTTTCTGTTGTTGACATATCTTGTTCAGGACATGATTCTGCACAATATATGTCAAATTCAGTGTAATCCAGCCACAAGTTCAAAAGATATAGCCATTCGTTCAGTAAGTGCTTATGTCACTGGGTTGAAGCATAATTGATTCGTAGTGGAAATAAGTAATGAATTTCATCAAGCTGGTTTCTGCTGTTGAAATAAGTTGTTTAGGACATGATTCTGCACAATATATTTCAAATTGGTGTAATCCAGCCACAGGTTCAAAAGATATAGCCATTAGTTCAAAGAACTGCTAATCTCACCGAGTTAAAGCGTTTTTGATACAGATTGGAAATAACTAATGAATTTCATCAAGCTGGTTTCTGCTGTTGAAATATGTTGTTTAGGACTTGATTCTGCACAATATATGTCAAATTCAGTGTAATCCAGCCACAGGTTCAAAAGATATTGCCATTCATTCAAAAAAGTGCTTATCTGTCCGAGTTGAAGCGTTTTTGATTCGGAGTGGAAATAACTAATGAATTTCATGAAACTGGTTTCGGCTGTTGAAATATGTTGTTTAGGACAAGATTCTGCACAATATATGTCAAATTCAGTGTAATCCAGCCACAAGTTCAAAAGATATAGCCATTCGTTCAATAAGCGCTTATGTCACTGGGTTGAAGCATAATTGATTCGGAGTGGAAATAACTAATGAATTTCATCAAGCGTGTTTCTGCTGTTGAAATAAGTTGTTTAGGACACGATTCTGCACAATATATTTCAAATTGGTGTAATCCAGCCACAAGTTCAAAAGATATAGCCATTCGTTCAAAGAAGTGCTAATGTCACCGAGTTAAAGCGTTTTTGATACAGAGTGGAAATAACTCATGAATTTCATCAGGCTGGTTTCTGCTGTTGAAATATGTTGTTTAGGACTTGATTCTGCACAATATATGTCAAATTCAGTGTAATCCAGCCACAGGTTCAAAAGATATTGCCATTCATTCAAAAAAGTGCTTATCTGTCCGAGTTGAAGCGTTTTTGATTCGGAGTGGAAATAACTAATGAATTTCATGAAACTGGTTTCGGCTGTTGAAATATGTTGTTTAGGACAAGATTCTGCACAATATATGTCAAATTCAGTGTAATCCAGCCACAAGTTCAAAAGATATAGCCATTCGTTCAATAAGTGCTTATGTCACTGGGTTGAAGCATAATTGATTCGGAGTGGAAATAACTAATGAATTTCATCAAGCGTGTTTCTGCTGTTGAAATAAGTTGTTTAGGACACGATTCTGCACAATATATTTCAAATTCAGTGTAATACAGCCACAAGTTCAAAAGATATAGCCATTCGTTCAAAGAAGTGCTAATGTCAACGAGTTAAAGCGTTTTTGATACAGAGTGGAAATAACTCATGAATTTCATCAGGCTGGTTTCTGCTGTTGAAATATGTTGTTTAGGACTTGATTCTGCACAATATATGTCAAATTTAGTGTAATCCAGCCACAAGTTCAAAAGATATAGCCATTCGTTCAAAGAAGTGCTTATCTGTCCGAGTTGAAGCGTTTTTGATTCGGAGTGGAAATAACTAATGAATTTCATGAAACTGGTTTCGGCTGTTAAAATATGTTGTTTAGGACAAGATTCTGCACAATATATGTCAAATTCAGTATAATCCAGCCACAGGTTCAAAAGATATAGCCATTCGTTCAAAAGTGCTTATCTCACCGAGTTGAAGCATTTTTGATTCGGAGTGGAAATAAATAATGAATTTCATCAAGTTGGTTTCTGCTGTTCAAATATGTTGTTAAGGACATGATTCTGCAAAATATATGTCAAATTCAGTGTAATCCAGCCACAGGTTCAAAAGATATAGCCATTCGTTCAAAAGTACTTATTTCTCCGAGTTGAAGCGTTTTTGATTCGGAGTGGAAATAACTATTGAATTTAATCAAGCTGGTTTCTGTTATTTACATATCTTGTTTAGGACATAATTCTGCACAATATGATTCAAATTCAGTGTAATCCAGCTACAAGTTCAAAAGATATAGCAATTCGTTCAAAAAGTGCTTATATCACTGGGTTGAAGCATAATTGATTCGGAGTGGAAATAACTAATGAATTTCATCAAGCTGGTTTCTGCTGTTGAAATAAGTTGTTTAGGACATGATTCTGCACAATATATTTCAAATTCAGTGTAATCCAGCCACAAGTTCAAAAGATATAGCCATTCGTTCAAAGAAGTGCTAATCTCACCGAGTTAAAGCGTTTTTGATACAGAGTGGAAATAACTAATGAATTTCATGAAGCTGGTTTCTGCTGTTGAAATATGTTGTTTAGGACTTGATTCTGCACAATATAAGTCAAATTCAGCGTAATCCAGCCACAGGTTCAAAAGATATAGGCATTTATTCAAAAAAGTGCTTATCTCACCGAGTTGAGGCGTTTTTGATACAGATTGGAAATAACTCATGAATTTCATGAAGCTGATTTCTGCTGTTTAAATATGTGGTTTAGGACAAGATTCTGCACATTATATGTCAAATTCAGTGTAATCCAGCCACAAGTTCAAAAGATATAGCCATTTGTTCAAAGAACTGCTAATCTCACCGAGTTAAAGCGTTTTTGATACAGATTGGAAATAACTAATGAATTTCATCAAGCTGGTGTCTGCTGTTGAAATATGTTGTTTAGGACAAGATTCTGCACAATATATGTCAAATTCAGTGTAATCCAGCCACAGGTTCAAAAGATATAGCCATTCGTTCAAAAGTGCTTATCTCATCGAGTTGAAGCATTTTTGATTCGGAGTGGAAATAACTAATGAATTTCATCAAGTTGGTTTCTGCTGTTCAAATATGTTGTTAAGGACATGATTCTGCAAAATATATGTCAAATTCAGTGTAATCCAGCCACAGGTTCAAAAGATATAGCCATTCGTTCAAAAGTGCTTATTTCTCCGAGGTGAAGCATTTTTGATTCGGAGTGGAAATACCTATTGAATTTCATCAAGTTGGTTTCTGTTGTTGACATATCTTGTTCAGGACATGATTCTGCACAATATATGTCAAATTCAGTGTAATCCAGCCACAAGTTCAAAAGATATAGCCATTCGTTCAGTAAGTGCTTATGTCACTGGGTTGAAGCATAATTGATTCGTAGTGGAAATAAGTAATGAATTTCATCAAGCTGGTTTCTGCTGTTGAAATAAGTTGTTTAGGACATGATTCTGCACAATATATTTCAAATTGGTGTAATCCAGCCACAGGTTCAAAAGATATAGCCATTAGTTCAAAGAACTGCTAATCTCACCGAGTTAAAGCGTTTTTGATACAGATTGGAAATAACTAATGAATTTCATCAAGGTGGTTTCTGCTGTTGAAATATGTTGTTAAGACTTGATTCTGCACAATATATGTCAAATTCAGTGTAATCCAGCAACAGGTTCAAAAGATATTGCCATTCATTCAAAAAAGTGCTTATCTGTCCGAGTTGAAGCATTTTTGATTCGGAGTGGAAATAACTAATGAATTTCATGAAACTATTTTCGGCTGTTGACATATGTTGTTTAGGACAAGATTCTGCACAATATATGTCAAATTCAGTGTAATCCAGCCACAAGTTCAAAAGATATAGCCATTCGTTCAATAAGTGCTTATGTCACTGGGTTGAAGCATAATTGATTCGGAGTGGAAATAACTAATGAATTTCATCAAGCGTGTTTCTGCTGTTGAAATAAGTTGTTTAGGACACGATTCTGCACAATATATTTCAAATTCAGTGTAATACAGCCACAAGTTCAAAAGATATAGCCATTCGTTCAAAGAAGTGCTAATGTCAACGAGTTAAAGCGTTTTTGATACAGAGTGGAAATAACTCATGAATTTCATCAGGCTGGTTTCTGCTGTTGAAATATGTTGTTTAGGACTTGATTCTGCACAATATATGTCAAATTTAGTGTAATCCAGCCACAAGTTCAAAAGATATAGCCATTCGTTCAAAGAAGTGCTTATCTGTCCGAGTTGAAGCGTTTTTGATTCGGAGTGGAAATAACTAATGAATTTCATGAAACTGGTTTCGGCTGTTAAAATATGTTGTTTAGGACAAGATTCTGCACAATATATGTCAAATTCAGTATAATCCAGCCACAGGTTCAAAAGATATAGCCATTCGTTCAAAAGTGCTTATCTCACCGAGTTGAAGCATTTTTGATTCGGAGTGGAAATAACTAATGAATTTCATCAAGTTGGTTTCTGCTGTTCAAATATGTTGTTAAGGACATGATTCTGCAAAATATATGTCAAATTCAGTGTAATCCAGCCACAGGTTCAAAAGATATAGCCATTCGTTCAAAAGTACTTATTTCTCCGAGTTGAAGCTTTTTTGATTCGGAGTGGAAATAACTATTGAATTTAATCAAGCTGGTTTCTGTTATTTACATATCTTGTTTAGGACATAATTCTGCACAATATGATTCAAATTCAGTGTAATCCAGCTACAAGTTCAAAAGATATAGCAATTCGTTCAAAAAGTGCTTATGTCACTGGGTTGAAGCATAATTGATTCGGAGTGGAAATAACTAATGAATTTCATCAAGCTGGTTTCTGCTGTTGAAATAAGTTGTTTAGGACATGATTCTGCACAATATATTTCAAATTCAGTGTAATCCAGCCACAAGTTCAAAAGATATAGCCATTCGTTCAAAGAAGTGCTAATGTCACCGAGTTAAAGCGTTTTTGATACAGAGTGGAAATAACTAATGAATTTCATGAAGCTGGTTTCTGCTGTTGAAATATGTTGTTTAGGACTTGATTCTGCACAATATAAGTCAAATTCAGCGTAATCCAGCCACAGGTTCAAAAGATATAGGCATTTATTCAAAAAAGTGCTTATCTCACCGAGTTGAGGCGTTTTTGATACAGATTGGAAATAACTCATGAATTTCATGAAGCTGATTTCTGCTGTTTAAATATGTGGTTTAGGACATGATTCTGCACATTATATGTCAAATTCAGTGTAATCCAGCCACAAGTTCAAAAGATATAGCCATTTGTTCAAAGAACTGCTAATCTCACCGAGTTAAAGCGTTTTTGATACAGATTGGAAATAACTAATGAATTTCATCAAGCTGGTGTCTGCTGTTGAAATATGTTGTTTAGGACAAGATTCTGCACAATATATGTCAAATTCAGTGTAATCCAGCCACAGGTTCAAAAGATATAGCCATTCGTTCAAAAGTGCTTATCTCATCGAGTTGAAGCATTTTTGATTCGGAGTGGAAATAACTAATGAATTTCATCAAGCTGGTTTCTGCTGTTGAAATAAGTTGTTTAGGACATGATTCTGCACAATATATTTCAAATTCAGTGTAATCCAGCCACAAGTTCAAAAGATAAAGCCATTCGTTCAAAGAACTGCTAATCTCACCGAGTTAAAGCGTTTTTGATAAAGAGTGGAAGTAACTATTGAATTTCATCAAGTTGGTTTCTGCTGTTCAAATATGTTGTTAAGGACATGATTCTGCAAAATATATGTCAAATTCAGTGTAATCCAGCCACAGGTTCAAAAGATATAGCCATTCGTTCAAAAGTGCTTATTTCTCCGAGTTGAAGCATTTTTGATTCGGAGTGGAAATACCTATTGAATTTCATCAAGTTGGTTTCTGTTGTTGACATATCTTGTTCAGGACATGATTCTGCACAATATATGTCAAATTCAGTGTAATCCAGCCACAAGTTCAAAAGATATAGCCATTCGTTCAGTAAGTGCTTATGTCACTGGGTTGAAGCATAATTGATTCGTAGTGGAAATAAGTAATGAATTTCATCAAGCTGGTTTCTGCTGTTGAAATAAGTTGTTTAGGACATGATTCTGCACAATATATTTCAAATTGGTGTAATCCAGCCACAGGTTCAAAAGATATAGCCATTAGTTCAAAGAACTGCTAATCTCACCGAGTTAAAGCGTTTTTGATACAGATTGGAAATAACTAATGAATTTCATCAAGGTGGTTTCTGCTGTTGAAATATGTTGTTAAGACTTGATTCTGCACAATATATGTCAAATTCAGTGTAATCCAGCCACAGGTTCAAAAGATATTGCCATTCATTCAAAAAAGTGCTTATCTGTCCGAGTTGAAGCATTTTTGATTCGGAGTGGAAATAACTAATGAATTTCATGAAACTGGTTTCGGCTGTTGACATATGTTGTTTAGGACAAGATTCTGCACAATATATGTCAAATTCAGTGTAATCCAGCCACAAGTTCAAAAGATATAGCCATTCGTTCAATAAGCGCTTATGTCACTGGGTTGAAGCATAATTGATTCGGAGTGGAAATAACTAATGAATTTCATCAAGCGTGTTTCTGCTGTTGAAATAAGTTGTTTAGGACACGATTCTGCACAATATATTTCAAATTGGTGTAATCCAGCCACAGGTTCAAAAGATATTGCCATTCATTCAAAAAAGTGCTTATCTCACCAAGTTGAGGCGTTTTTGATACAGATTGGAAATAACTCATGAATTTCATCAGGCTGGTTTCTGCTGTTGAAATATGTTGTTTAGGACTTGATTCTGCACAATATATGTCAAATTCAGTGTAATCCAGCCACAGGTTCAAAAGATATAGCCATTCGTTCAAAAGTGCTTATTTTACCGAGTTGAAGCGTTTTTGATTCGGAGTGGAAATAACTATTGAATTTAATCAAGCTGGTTTCTGTTATTTACATATCTTGTTTAGGACATAATTCTGCACAATATGATTCAAATTCAGTGTAATCCAGCTACAAGTTCAAAAGATATAGCAATTCGTTCAAAAAGTGCTTATGTCACTGGGTTGAAGCATAATTGATTCGGAGTGGAAATAACTAATGAATTTCATCAAGCTGGTTTCTGCTGTTGAAATAAGTTGTTTAGGACATGATTCTGCACAATATATTTCAAATTCAGTGTAATCCAGCCACAAGTTCAAAAGATATAGCCATTCGTTCAAAGAAGTGCTAATCTCACCGAGTTAAAGCGTTTTTGATACAGAGTGGAAATAACTAATGAATTTCATGAAGCTGGTTTCTGCTGTTGAAATATGTTGTTTAGGACTTGATTCTGCACAATATATGTCAAATTCAGCGTAATCCAGCCACAGGTTCAAAAGATATAGGCATTTATTCAAAAAAGTGCTTATCTCACCGAGTTGAGGCGTTTTTGATACAGATTGGAAATAACTCATGAATTTCATGAAGTTGATTTCTGCTGTTGAAATATGTGGTTTAGGACATGATTCTGCACATTATATGTCAAATTCAGTGTAATCCAGCCACAAGTTCAAAAGATATAGCCATTCGTTCAAAGAACTGCTAATCTCACCGAGTTAAAGCGTTTTTGATACAGAGTGGAAATAACTAATGAATTTCATCAAGCTGGTTTCTGCTGTTGAAATATGTTTTTTAGGATTTGATTCTGCACAATATATTTCAAATTCAGTGTAATACAGCCACAAGTTCAAAAGATATAGCCATTCGTTCAAAGAAGTGCTAATGTCAACGAGTTAAAGCGTTTTTGATACAGAGTGGAAATAACTCATGAATTTCATCAGGCTGGTTTCTGCTGTTGAAATATGTTGTTTAGGACTTGATTCTGCACAATATATGTCAAATTTAGTGTAATCCAGCCACAAGTTCAAAAGATATAGCCATTCGTTCAAAGAAGTGCTTATCTGTCCGAGTTGAAGCGTTTTTGATTCGGAGTGGAAATAACTAATGAATTTCATGAAACTGGTTTCGGCTGTTAAAATATGTTGTTTAGGACAAGATTCTGCACAATATATGTCAAATTCAGTATAATCCAGCCACAGGTTCAAAAGATATAGCCATTCGTTCAAAAGTGCTTATCTCACCGAGTTGAAGCATTTTTGATTCGGAGTGGAAATAAATAATGAATTTCATCAAGTTGGTTTCTGCTGTTCAAATATGTTGTTAAGGACATGATTCTGCAAAATATATGTCAAATTCAGTGTAATCCAGCCACAGGTTCAAAAGATATAACCATTCGTTCAAAAGTACTTATTTCTCCGAGTTGAAGCGTTTTTGATTCGGAGTGGAAATAACTATTGAATTTAATCAAGCTGGTTTCTGTTATTTACATTTCTTGTTTAGGACATAATTCTGCACAATATGATTCAAATTCAGTGTAATCCAGCTACAAGTTCAAAAGATATAGCAATTCGTTCAAAAAGTGCTTATGTCACTGGGTTGAAGCATAATTGATTCGGAGTGGAAATAACTAATGAATTTCATCAAGCTGGTTTCTGCTGTTGAAATAAGTTGTTTAGGACATGATTTTGCACAATATATTTCAAATTCAGTGTAATCCAGCCACAAGTTCAAAAGATATAGCCATTCGTTCAAAGAAGTGCTAATCTCACCGAGTTAAAGCGTTTTTGATACAGAGTGGAAATAACTAATGAATTTCATGAAGCTGGTTTCTGCTGTTGAAATATGTTGTTTAGGACTTGATTCTGCACAATATAAGTCAAATTCAGCGTAATCCAGCCACAGGTTCAAAAGATATAGGCATTTATTCAAAAAAGTGCTTATCTCACCGAGTTGAGGCGTTTTTGATACAGATTGGAAATAACTCATGAATTTCATGAAGCTGATTTCTGCTGTTTAAATATGTGGTTTAGGACATGATTCTGCACATTATATGTCAAATTCAGTGTAATCCAGCCACAAGTTCAAAAGATATAGCCATTTGTTCAAAGAACTGCTAATCTCACCGAGTTAAAGCGTTTTTGATACAGATTGGAAATAACTAATGAATTTCATCAAGCTGGTGTCTGCTGTTGAAATATGTTGTTTAGGACAAGATTCTGCACAATATATGTCAAATTCAGTGTAATCCAGCCACAGGTTCAAAAGATATAGCCATTCGTTCAAAAGTGCTTATCTCATCGAGTTGAAGCATTTTTGATTCGGAGTGGAAATAACTAATGAATTTCATCAAGTTGGTTTCTGCTGTTCAAATATGTTGTTAAGGACATGATTCTGCAAAATATATGTCAAATTCAGTGTAATCCAGCCACAGGTTCAAAAGATATAGCCATTCGTTCAAAAGTGCTTATTTCTCCGAGTTGAAGCATTTTTGATTCGGAGTGGAAATACCTATTGAATTTCATCAAGTTGGTTTCTGTTGTTGACATATCTTGTTCAGGACATGATTCTGCACAATATATGTCAAATTCAGTGTAATCCAGCCACAAGTTCAAAAGATATAGCCATTCGTTCAGTAAGTGCTTATGTCACTGGGTTGAAGCATAATTGATTCGTAGTGGAAATAAGTAATGAATTTCATCAAGCTGGTTTCTGCTGTTGAAATAAGTTGTTTAGGACATGATTCTGCACAATATATTTCAAATTGGTGTAATCCAGCCACAGGTTCAAAAGATATAGCCATTAGTTCAAAGAACTGCTAATCTCACCGAGTTAAAGCGTTTTTGATACAGATTGGAAATAACTAATGAATTTCATCAAGGTGGTTTCTGCTGTTGAAATATGTTGTTAAGACTTGATTCTGCACAATATATGTCAAATTCAGTGTAATCCAGCCACAGGTTCAAAAGATATTGCCATTCATTCAAAAAAGTGCTTATCTGTCCGAGTTGAAGCGTTTTTGATTCGGAGTGGAAATAACTAATGAATTTCATCAAGCTGGTTTCTGTTGTTGACATATGTTGTTTAGGACAAGATTCTGCACAATATATGTCAAATTCAGTGTAATCCAGCCACAAGTTCAAAAGATATAGCCATTCGTTCAATAAGTGCTTATGTCACTGGGTTGAAGCATAATTGATTCGGAGTGGAAATAACTAATGAATTTCATCAAGCGTGTTTCTGCTGTTGAAATAAGTTGTTTAGGACACGATTCTGCACAATATATTTCAAATTCAGTGTAATACAGCCACAAGTTCAAAAGATATAGCCATTCGTTCAAAGAAGTGCTAATGTCAACGAGTTAAAGCGTTTTTGATACAGAGTGGAAATAACTCATGAATTTCATCAGGCTGGTTTCTGCTGTTGAAATATGTTGTTTAGGACTTGATTCTGCACAATATATGTCAAATTTAGTGTAATCCAGCCACAAGTTCAAAAGATATAGCCATTCGTTCAAAGAAGTGCTTATCTGTCCGAGTTGAAGCGTTTTTGATTCGGAGTGGAAATAACTAATGAATTTCATGAAACTGGTTTCGGCTGTTAAAATATGTTGTTTAGGACAAGATTCTGCACAATATATGTCAAATTCAGTATAATCCAGCCACAGATTCAAAAGATATAGCCATTCGTTCAAAAGTGCTTATCTCACCGAGTTGAAGCATTTTTGATTCGGAGTGGAAATAACTAATGAATTTCATCAAGTTGGTTTCTGCTGTTCAAATATGTTGTTAAGGACATGATTCTGCAAAATATATGTCAAATTCAGTGTAATCCAGCCACAGGTTCAAAAGATATAGCCATTCGTTCAAAAGTACTTATTTCTCCGAGTTGAAGCGTTTTTGATTCGGAGTGGAAATAACTATTGAATTTAATCAAGCTGGTTTCTGTTATTTACATATCTTGTTTAGGACATAATTCTGCACAATATGATTCAAATTCAGTGTAATCCAGCTACAAGTTCAAAAGATATAGCAATTCGTTCAAAAAGTGCTTATGTCACTGGGTTGAAGCATAATTGATTCGGAGTGGAAATAACTAATGAATTTCATCAAGCTGGTTTCTGCTGTTGAAATAAGTTGTTTAGGACATGATTCTGCACAATATATTTCAAATTCAGTGTAATCCAGCCACAAGTTCAAAAGATATAGCCATTCGTTCAAAGAAGTGCTAATCTCACTGAGTTAAAGCGTTTTTGATACAGAGTGGAAATAACTAATGAATTTCATGAAGCTGGTTTCTGCTGTTGAAATATGTTGTTTAGGACTTGATTCTGCACAATATAAGTCAAATTCAGCGTAATCCAGCCACAGGTTCAAAAGATATAGGCATTTATTCAAAAAAGTGCTTATCTCACCGAGTTGAGGCGTTTTTGATACAGATTGGAAATAACTCATGAATTTCATGAAGCTGATTTCTGCTGTTTAAATATGTGGTTTAGGACATGATTCTGCACATTATATGTCAAATTCAGTGTAATCCAGCCACAAGTTCAAAAGATATAGCCATTTGTTCAAAGAACTGCTAATCTCACCGAGTTAAAGCGTTTTTGATACAGATTGGAAATAACTAATGAATTTCATCAAGCTGGTGTCTGCTGTTGAAATATGTTGTTTAGGACTTGATTCTGCACAATATATGTCAAATTCAGTGTAATCCAGCCACAGGTTCAAAAGATATAGCCATTCGTTCAAAAGTGCTTATCTCATCGAGTTGAAGCATTTTTGATTCGGAGTGGAAATAACTAATGAATTTCATCAAGTTGGTTTCTGCTGTTCAAATATGTTGTTAAGGACATGATTCTGCAAAATATATGTCAAATTCAGTGTAATCCAGCCACAGGTTCAAAAGATATAGCCATTCGTTCAAAAGTGCTTATTTCTCCGAGTTGAAGCATTTTTGATTCGGAGTGGAAATACCTATTGAATTTCATCAAGTTGGTTTCTGTTGTTGACATATCTTGTTCAGGACATGATTCTGCACAATATATGTCAAATTCAGTGTAATCCAGCCACAAGTTCAAAAGATATAGCCATTCGTTCAGTAAGTGCTTATGTCACTGGGTTGAAGCATAATTGATTCGTAGTGGAAATAAGTAATGAATTTCATCAAGCTGGTTTCTGCTGTTGAAATAAGTTGTTTAGGACATGATTCTGCACAATATATTTCAAATAGGTGTAATCCAGCCACAGGTTCAAAAGATATAGCCATTAGTTCAAAGAACTGCTAATCTCACCGAGTTAAAGCGTTTTTGATACAGATTGGAAATAACTAATGAATTTCATCAAGGTGGTTTCTGCTGTTGAAATATGTTGTTAAGACTTGATTCTGCACAATATATGTCAAATTCAGTGTAATCCAGCCACAGGTTCAAAAGATATTGCCATTCATTCAAAAAAGTGCTTATCTGTCCGAGTTGAAGCATTTTTGATTCGGAGTGGAAATAACTAATGAATTTCATGAAACTGGTTTCGGCTGTTGACATATGTTGTTTAGGACAAGATTCTGCACAATATATGTCAAATTCAGTGTAATCCAGCCACAAGTTCAAAAGATATAGCCATTCGTTCAATAAGCGCTTATGTCACTGGGTTGAAGCATAATTGATTCGGAGTGGAAATAACTAATGAATTTCATCAAGCGTGTTTCTGCTGTTGAAATAAGTTGTTTAGGACACGATTCTGCACAATATATTTCAAATTGGTGTAATCCAGCCACAGGTTCAAAAGATATTGCCATTCATTCAAAAAAGTGCTTATCTCACCGAGTTGAGGCGTTTTTGATACAGATTGGAAATAACTCATGAATTTCATCAGGCTGGTTTCTGCTGTTGAAATATGTTGTTTAGGACTTGATTCTGCACAATATATGTCAAATTCAGTGTAATCCAGCCACAGGTTCAAAAGATATAGCCATTCGTTCAAAAGTGCTTATTTCTCCGAGTTGAAGCGTTTTTGATTCGGAGTGGAAATAACTATTGAATTTAATCAAGCTGGTTTCTGTTATTTACATATCTTGTTTAGGACATAATTCTGCACAATATGATTCAAATTCAGTGTAATCCAGCTACAAGTTCAAAAGATATAGCAATTCGTTCAAAAAGTGTTTATGTCACTGGGTTGAAGCATAATTGATTCGGAGTGGAAATAACTAATGAATTTCATCAAGCTGGTTTCTGCTGTTGAAATAAGTTGTTTAGGACATGATTCTGCACAATATATTTCAAATTCAGTGTAATCCAGCCACAAGTTCAAAAGATATAGCCATTCGTTCAAAGAAGTGCTAATCTCACCGAGTTAAAGCGTTTTTGATACAGAGTGGAAATAACTAATGAATTTCATGAAGCTGGTTTCTGCTGTTGAAATATGTTGTTTAGGACTTGATTCTGCACAATATATGTCAAATTCAGCGTAATCCAGCCACAGGTTCAAAAGATATAGGCATTTATTCAAAAAAGTGCTTATCTCACCGAGTTGAGGCGTTTTTGATACAGATTGGAAATAACTCATGAATTTCATGAAGCTGATTTCTGCTGTTGAAATATGTGGTTTAGGACATGATTCTGCACATTATATTTCAAATTCAGTGTAATCCAGCCACAAGTTCAAAAGATATAGCCATTCGTTCAAAGAACTGCTAATCTCACCGAGTTAAAGCGTTTGTGATACAGAGTGGAAATAACTAATGAATTTCATCAAGCTGGTTTCTGCTGTTGAAATATGTTGTTTAGGACTTGATTCTGCACAATATATGTCAAATTCAGTGTAATCCAGCCACAAGTTCAAAAGATATTGCCATTCGTTCAAAAAAGTGCTTATCTGTCCGAGTTGAAGCGTTTTTGATTCGGAGTGGAAATAACTAATGAATTTCATGAAACTGGTTTCGGCTGTTGAAATATGTTGTTTAGGACAAGATTCTGCACAATATATGTCAAATTCAGTGTAATCCAGCCACAGGTTCAACAGATATAGCCATTCGTTCAAAAGTGCTTATCTCTCTGAGTTGAAGCATTTTTGATTCGGAGTGGAAATACCTATTGAATTTCATCAAGCTGGTTTCTGTTGTTGACATATCTTGTTCAGGACATGATTCCGCACAATATATGTCAAATTCAGTGTAATCCAGCCACAAGTTCAAAAGATATAGCCATTCGTTCAATAAGTGCTTATGTCACTGGGTTGAAGCATAATTGATTCGGAGTGGAAATAACTAATGAATTTCATCAAGCTGGTTTCTGCTGTTGAAATAAGTTGTTTAGGACATGATTCTGCACAATATATTTCAAATTCAGTGTAATCCAGCCACAAGTTCAATAGATATAGCCATTCGTTCAAAGAACTGGTAATCTCACCGAGTTAAAGCGTTTTTGATAAAGAGTGGAAATAACTAATGAATTTCGTCAAGCTGGTTTCTGCTGTTGAAATATGTTTTTAGGACTTGATTCTGCAAAATATATTTCAAATTCAGTGTAATCCAGCCACAGGTTCAAAAGATATAGCCATTCGTTCAAAAAAGTGCTTATCTCACCGAGTTGAAGCGTTTTTGATACAGATTGGAAATAACTCATGAATTTCATGAAGCTGATTTCTGCTGTTGAAATATGTTGTTTAGGACATGATTCTGCACAATATATGTCAAATTCAGTGTAATCCAGCCACAGGTTCAGAAGACATAGCCATTCGTTCAAAAAAGTGCTTATTTGTCCGAGTTGAAGCGTTTTTGATTCAGAGTGGAAATAACTATTGAATTTAATCAACCTGGTTTCTGTTGTTGACATATCTTGTTTAGGACATGATTCTGCACAATATGATTCAAATTCAGTGTAATCCAGCTACAAGTTCAAAAGATATAGTAATTCCTTCAAAAAGTGCTTATGTCACTGAGTCGAAGCATAATTGATTTGGAGTGGAAATAAATAATGAATTTCATCAAGCTGGTTTCTGCTGTTGAAATAAGTTGTTTAGGACATTATTCTGCACAATATATTTCAAATTCAGTGTAATCCAGCCACAAGTTCAAAAGATATAGCCATTCGTTCAAAGAAGTGCTAATCTCACCGAGTTAAAGCGTTTTTGATACAGAGTGGAAATAACTAATGAATTTCATCAAGCTGGTTTCTGCTGTTGAAATATGTTGTTTAGTACTTGATTCTGCACAATATATGTCAAATTCAGTGTAATCCAGCCACAGGTTCAAAAGATATTGCCATTCATTCAAAAAAGTGCTTATCTGTCCGAGTTGAAGCGTTTTTGATTCGGAGTGGAAATAACTAATGAATTTCATGAAACTGGTTTCGGCTGTTGAAATATGTTGTTTAGGACAAGATTCTGCACAATATATGTCAAATTCAGTGTAATCCAGCCACAGGTTCAAAAGATATAGCCATTCGTTCAAAAGTGCTTATCTCTCTGAGTTGAAGCATTTTTGATTCGGAGTGGAAATACCTATTGAATTTCATCAAGCTGGTTTCTGTTGTTGACATATCTTGTTCAGGACATGATTCCGCACAATATATGTCAAATTCAGTGTAATCCAGCCACAAGTTCAAAAGATATAGCCATTCGTTCAATAAGTGCTTATGTCACTGGGTTGAAGCATAATTGATTCGGAGTGGAAATAACTAATGAATTTCATCAAGCTGGTTTCTGCTGTTGAAATAAGTTGTTTAGGACATGATTCTGCACAATATATTTCAAATTTAGTGTAATCCAGCCACAAGTTCAAAAGATATAGCCATTCGTTCAAAGAACTGCTAATCTCACCGAGTTAAAGCGTTTTTGATACAGAGTGGAAATAACTAATGAATTTCATGAAGCTGGTTTCGGCTGTTGAAATATGTTGTTTAGGACTTGATTCTGCACAATATATTTCAAATTCAGTGTAATCCAGCCACAGGTTCAAAAGATATAGCCATTCGTTCAAAAGTGCTTATCTCTCCGAGTTGAAGCATTTTTTATTCGGAGTGGAAATACCTATTGAATTTCATCAAGCTGGTTTCTGTTGTTGACATATCTTGTTCAGGACATGATTCCGCACAATATATGTCAAATTCAGTGTAATCCAGCCACAAGTTCAAAAGATATAGCCATTCTTTCAATAAGTGCTTATGTCACTGGGTTGAAGCATAATTGATTCGGAGTGGAAATAACTAATGAATTTCATCAAGCTGGTTTCTGCTGTTGAAATAAGTTGTTTAGGACATGATTTTGCACAATATATTTCAAATTCAGTGTAATCCAGCCACAAGTTCAAAAGATATAGCCATTCTTTCAAAAAAGTGCTTATCTGTCCGAGTTGAAGCGTTTTTGATTCGGAGTGGAAATAACTATTGAATTTAATCAAGCTGGTTTCTGTTGTTGACATATCTTGTTTAGGACATAATTCTGCACAATATGATTCAAATTCAGTGTAATCCAGCTACACGTTCAAAAGATATAGCAATTCGTTCAATAAGTGCTTATGTCACTGGGTTGAAGCATAATTGATTCGGAGTGGAAATAACTAATGAATTTCATGAAACTGGTTTCGGCTGTTGAAATATGTTGTTTAGGACAAGATTTTGCACTATATATGTCAAATTCAGTGTAATCCAGCCACAGGTTCAAAAGATAAAGCCATTCGTTCAAAGAACTGCTAATCTCACCGAGTTAAAGCGTTTTTGATAAAGAGTGGAAGTAACTATTGAATTTCATCAAACTGGTTTCGGCTGTTAAAATATGTTGTTTAGGACAAGATTCTGCACAATATATGTCAAATTCAGTATAATCCAGCCACAGGTTCAAAAGATATAGCCATTCGTTCAAAAGTGCTTATCTCACCGAGTTGAAGCATTTTTGATTCGGAGTGGAAATAACTAATGAATTTCATCAAGTTGGTTTCTGCAGTTCAAATATGTTGTTAAGGACATGATTCTGCAAAATATATGTCAAATTCAGTGTAATCCAGCCAAAAGTTCAAAAGATATAGCCATTCGTTCAATAAGTGCTTATGTCACTGGGTTGAAGCATAATTGATTCGGAGTGGAAATAACTAATGAATTTCATCAAGCTGGTTTCTGCTGTTGAAACAAGTTGTTTAGGACATGATTCTGCACAATATATTTCAAATTCAGTGTAATCCAGCCACAAGTTCAAAAGATATAGCCATTCGTTCAAAGAACTGCTAATCTCACCGAGTTAAAGCGTTTTTGATACAGAGTGGAAATAACTAATGAATTTCATCAAGCTGGTTTCTGCTGTTGAAATATGTTGTTTAGGACTTGATTCTGCACAATATATTTCAAATTCAGTGTAATCCAGCCACAGGTTCAAAAGATATTGCCATTCGTTTAAAAAAGTGGTTATCTGTCCGAGTTGAAGTGTTTTTGATTCGGAGTGGAAATAACTAATGAATTTCATGAAACTGGTTTCGGCTGTTGAAATATGTTGTTTAGGACAAGATTTTGCACTATATATGTCAAATTCAGTGTAATCCAGCCACAGGTTCAAAAGATATAGCCATTCGTTCAAAAGTGCTTATCTCTCCGAGTTGAAGCATTTTTTATTCGGAGTGGAAATACCTATTGAATTTCATCAAGCTGGTTTCTGTTGTTGACATATCTTGTTCAGGACATGATTCCGCACAATATATGTCAAATTCAGTGTAATCCAGCCACAAGTTCAAAAGATATAGCCATTCGTTCAATAAGTGCTTATGTCACTGGGTTGAAGCATAATTGATTTGGAGTGGAAATAACTAATGAATTTCATCAAGCTGGTTTCTGCTGTTGAAATATGTTGTTTAGGACAAGATTCTGCACAATATATTTCAAATTCAGTGTAATCCAGCCACATGTTCAAAAGATATAGCCATTTGTTCAAAGAACTGCTAATCTCACCGAGTAAAAGCGTTTTTGATACAGATTGGAAATAACTAATGAATTTCATCAAGCTGGTTTCTGCTGTTGAAATATGTTGTTTAGGACAAGATTCTGCACAATATATGTCAAATTCAGTGTAATCCAGCCACAAGTTCAAAAGATATAGCCATTCGTTCAAAGAACTGCTAATCTCACCGAGTTAAAGCGTTTGTGATACAGAGTGGAAATAACTAATGAATTTCATGAAACTGGTTTCTGCTGTTGAAATATGTTGTTTAGGACTTGATTCTGCACAATATATGTCAAATTCAGTGTAATCCAGCCACAGGTTCAAAAGATATAGCCATTTGTTCAAAGAACTGCTAATCTCACCGAGTTAAAGCGTTTTTGATACAGATTGGAAATAACTAATGAATTTCATCAAGCTGGTTTCTGCTGTTGAAATATGTTGTTTAAGACAAGATTCTGCACATTATATGTCAAATTCAGTGTAATCCAGCCACAAGTTCAAAAGATATAGCCATTCGTTCAAAGAACTGCTAATCTCACCGAGTGAAAGCGTTTTTGATACAGAGTGGAAATAACTAATGAATTTCATCAAGCTGTTTTCTGCTGTTGAAATATGTTGTTTAGGACTTGGTTCTGCACAATATATGTCAAATTCAGTGTAATCCAGCCACAGGTTCAAAAGATATTGCCATTCATTCAAAACAGTGCTTATCTTTCCGAGTTGAAGCGTTTTTGATTCGGAGTGGAAATAACTAATGAATTTCATGAAACTGGTTTCGGCTGTTGAAATATGTTGTTTAGGACAAGATTCTGCACAATATATGTCAAATTCAGTGTAATCCAGCCACAGGTTCAAAAGATATAGCCATTCGTTAAAAAGTGCTTATCTCTCCGAGTTGAAGCATTTTTGATTCGGAGTGGAAATACCTATTGAATTTCATCAAGTTGGTTTCTGTTGTTGACATATCTTGTTCAGGACATGATTCTGCACAATATATGTCAAATTCAGTGTAATCCAGCCACACGTTCAAAAGATATAGCCATTCGTTCAATAAGTGCTGATGTCACTGGGTTGAAGCATAATTGATTCGGAGTGGAAATAACTAATGAATTTCATCAAGCTGGTTTCTGCTGTTGAAATAAGTTGTTTAGGACATGATTCTGCACAATATATTTCAAATTCAGTGTAATCCAGCCACAAGTTCAAAAGATAAAGCCATTCGTTCAAAGAACTGCTAATCTCACCGAGTTAAAGCGTTTTTGATAAAGAGTGGAAGTAACTATTGAATTTCATCAAACTGGTTTCGGCTGTTAAAATATGTTGTTTAGGACAAGATTCTGCACAATATATGTCAAATTCAGTATAATCCAGCCACAGGTTCAAAAGATATAGCCATTCGTTCAAAAGTGCTTATCTCACCGAGTTGAAGCATTTTTGATTCGGAGTGGAAATAACTAATGAATTTCATCAAGTTGGTTTCTGCAGTTCAAATATGTTGTTAAGGACATGATTCTGCAAAATATATGTCAAATTCAGTGTAATCCAGCCAAAAGTTCAAAAGATATAGCCATTCGTTCAATAAGTGCTTATGTCACTGGGTTGAAGCATAATTGATTCGGAGTGGAAATAACTAATGAATTTCATCAAGCTGGTTTCTGCTGTTGAAACAAGTTGTTTAGGACATGATTCTGCACAATATATTTCAAATTCAGTGTAATCCAGCCACAAGTTCAAAAGATATAGCCATTCGTTCAAAGAACTGCTAATCTCACCGAGTTAAAGCGTTTTTGATACAGAGTGGAAATAACTAATGAATTTCATCAAGCTGGTTTCTGCTGTTGAAATATGTTGTTTAGGACTTGATTCTGCACAATATATTTCAAATTCAGTGTAATCCAGCCACAGGTTCAAAAGATATTGCCATTCGTTTAAAAAAGTGGTTATCTGTCCGAGTTGAAGTGTTTTTGATTCGGAGTGGAAATAACTAATGAATTTCATGAAACTGGTTTCGGCTGTTGAAATATGTTGTTTAGGACAAGATTTTGCACTATATATGTCAAATTCAGTGTAATCCAGCCACAGGTTCAAAAGATATAGCCATTCGTTCAAAAGTGCTTATCTCTCCGAGTTGAAGCATTTTTTATTCGGAGTGGAAATACCTATTGAATTTCATCAAGCTGGTTTCTGTTGTTGACATATCTTGTTCAGGACATGATTCCGCACAATATATGTCAAATTCAGTGTAATCCAGCCACAAGTTCAAAAGATATAGCCATTCGTTCAATAAGTGCTTATGTCACTGGGTTGAAGCATAATTGATTTGGAGTGGAAATAACTAATGAATTTCATCAAGCTGGTTTCTGCTGTTGAAATAAGTTGTTTAGGACATGATTCTGCACAATATATTTCAAATTCAGTGTAATCCAGCCACAAGTCCAAAAGATATAGCCATTCGTTCAAAGAAGTGCTAATCTCACCGAGTAAAAGCGTTTTTGATACAGAGTGGAAATAACTAATGAATTTCATGAAGCTGGTTTCTGCTGTTGAAATATGTTGTTTAGGACTTGATTCTGCACAATATATTTCAAATTCAGTGTAATCCAGCCACATGTTCAAAAGATATAGCCATTTGTTCAAAGAACTGCTAATCTCACCGAGTAAAAGCGTTTTTGATACAGATTGGAAATAACTAATGAATTTCATCAAGCTGGTTTCTGCTGTTGAAATATGTTGTTTAGGACAAGATTCTGCACAATATATGTCAAATTCAGTGTAATCCAGCCACAAGTTCAAAAGATATAGCCATTCGTTCAAAGAACTGCTAATCTCACCGAGTTAAAGCGTTTGTGATACAGAGTGGAAATAACTAATGAATTTCATGAAACTGGTTTCTGCTGTTGAAATATGTTGTTTAGGACTTGATTCTGCACAATATATTTCAAATTCAGTGTAATCCAGCCACAGGTTCAAAAGATATAGCCATTTGTTCAAAGAACTGCTAATCTCACCGAGTTAAAGCGTTTTTGATACAGATTGGAAATAACTAATGAATTTCATCAAGCTGGTTTCTGCTGTTGAAATATGTTGTTTAAGACAAGATTCTGCACAATATATGTCAAATTCAGTGTAATCCAGCCACAGGTTCAAAAGATATTGCCATTCATTCAAATAAGTGCTTATCTCACCGAGTTGAGTCGTTTTTGATACAGATTGGAAATAACTCATGAATTTCATGAAGCTGATTTCTGCTGTTGAAATATGTTGTTTAGGACTTGATTCTGCACAATATATGTCAAATTCAATGTAATCCAGCCTCAGGTTCAAAAGATATAGCCATTCGTTCAAAAGTGCTTATCTCACCGAGTTGAAGCATTTTTAATTCGGAGTGGAAATACCTATTGAATTTCATCAAGTTGGTTTCTGTTGTTGACATATCTTGTTCAGGACATGATTCTGCACAATATATGTCAAATTCAGTGTAATCCAGCCACAAGTTCAAAAGATATAGCCATTCGTTCAATAAGTGCTTATGTCACTGGGTTGAAGCATAATTGATTCGGAGTGGAAATAACTAATGAATTTCATCAAGCTGGTTTCTGCTGTTGAAATAAGTTGTTTAGGACATGATTCTGCACAATATATTTCAAATTCAGTGTAATCCAGCCACAAGTTCAAAAGATATAGCCATTCGTTCAAAGAAGTGCTAATCTCACCGAGTTAAAGCGTTTTTGATACAGAGTGGAAATAACTAATGAATTTCATGAAGCTGGTTTCTGCTGTTGAAATATGTTGTTTAGGACTTGATTCTGCACAATATATGTCAAATTCAGCGTATTCCAGCCACAGGTTCAAAAGCTATAGGCATTTATTCAAAAAAGTGCTTATCTCACCGAGTTGAGGCGTTTTTGATACAGATTGGAAATAACTCATGAATTTCATGAAGCTGATTTCTGCTGTTGAAATATGTGGTTTAGGACATGATTCTGCACATTATATGTCAAATTCAGTGTAATCCAGCCACAAGTTCAAAAGATATAGCCATTCGTTCAAAGAACTACTAATCTCACCGAGTTAAAGCGTTTTTGATACAGAGTGGAAATAACTAATGAATTTCATCAAGCTAGTTTCTGCTGTTGAAATATGTTGTTTAGGACTTGATTCTGCACAATATATTTCAAATTCAGTGTAATCCAGCCACAGGTTCAAAAGATATAGCCATTTGTTCAAAGAACTGTTAATCTCACCGAGTTAAAGCGTTTTTGATACAGATTGGAAATAACTAATGAATTTCATCAAGCTGGTTTCTGCTGTTGAAATATGTTGTTTAGGACAAGATTCTGCACAATATATGTCAAATTCAGTGTAATCCAGCCACAGGTTCAAAAGATATAGCCATTCGTTCAAAAGTGCTTATCTCACCGAGTTGAAGCATTTTTGATTCGGAGTGGAAATACCTATTGAATTTCATCAAGCTGGTTTCTGTTGTTGACATATCTTGTTCAGGACATGATTCCGCACAATATATGTCAAATTCAGTGTAATCCAGCCACAAGTTCAAAAGATATAGCCATTCGTTCAATCAGTGCTTATGTCACTGGGTTGAAGCATAATTGATTCGGAGTGGAAATAACTAATGAATTTCATCAAGCTGGTTTCTGCTTTTGAAATAAGTTGTTTAGGACTTGATTCTGCACAATATATGTCAAATTCACTGTAATCCAGCCACAGGTTCAAAAGATATTGCCATTCGTTCAAAAAAGTGCTTATCTGTCCGAGTTGAAGCGTTTTTGATACAGATTGGAAATAACTCATGAATTTCATGAAGCTGATTTCTGCTGTTGAAATATGTTGTTTAGGACATGATTCTGCACAATATATGTCAAATTCAGTGTAATCCAGCCACAAGTTCAAAAGATATAGCCATTCGTTCAAAGAAGTGCTAATCTCACCGAGTTGAAGCGTGTTCGATACAGAGTGGAAATAACTAATGAATTTCATCAAGCTGGTTTCTGCTTTTGAAATATGTTTTTCAGGACTTGATTCTGCACAATATATGTCAAATTCAATATAATCCAGCCACAGGTTCAAAAGATATAGCCATTCGTTCAAAAGTGCTTATCTCACCGAGTTGAAGCATTTTTAATTCGGAGAGGAAATAACTAATGAATTTCATCAAGTTGGTTTCTGCTGTTCAAATATGTTGTTAAGGACATGATTCTGCAAAATATATGTCAAATTCAGTGTAATCCAGCCACAGGTTCAAAAGATATAGCCATTCGTTCAAAAGTGCTTATTTCTCCGAGTTGAAGCATTTTTGATTCGGAGTGGAAATACCTATTGAATTTCATCAAGTTGGTTTCTGTTGTTGAAATATGTTGTTTAGGACTTGATTCTGCACAATATATTTCAAATTCAGTGTAATCCAGCCACAGGTTCAAAAGATATAGCCATTTGTTCAAAGAACTGCTAATCTCACCGAGTAAAAGCGTTTTTGATACAGATTGGAAATAAATAATGAATTTCATCAAGCTGGTTTCTGCTGTTGAAATATGTTGTTTAGGACAAGATTCTGCACAATATATGTCAAATTCAGTGTAATCCAGCCACAAGTTCAAAAGATATTGCCATTCATTCAAAAAAGTGCTTATCTCACCGAGTTGAGGCGTTTTTGATACAGATTGGAAATAACTCATGAATTTCATGAAGCTGATTTCTGCTGTTGAAATATGTTGTTTAGGAAATGATTCTGCACATTATATGTCAAATTCAGTGTAATCCAGCCACAAGTTCAAAAAATATAGCCATTCGTTCAAAGAACTGCTAATCTCACCGAGTTAAAGCGTTTTTGATACAGAGTGGAAATAACTAATGAATTTCATCAAGCTGGTTTCTGCTGTTGAAATATGTTGTTTAGGACTTGATTCTGCACAATATATGTCAAATTCAGTGTAATCCAGCCACAGGTTCAAAAGATATTGCCATTCGTTCAAAAAAGTGCTTATCTGTCCGAGTTGAAGCGTTTTTGATTCGAAGTGGAAATAACTAATGAATTTCATGAAACTGGTTTCGGCTGTTGAAATATGTTGTTTAGGACAAGATTCTGCACAATATATGTCAAATTCAGTGTAATCCAGCCACAGGTTCAAAAGATAAAGCCATTCGTTCAAAAGTGCTTATCACTCCGAGTTGAAGCATTTTTGATTCGGAGTGGAAATACCTATTGAATTTCATCAAGCTGGTTTCTGTTGTTGACATATTTTGTTCAGGACATGATTCCGCACAATATATGTCAAATTCAGTGTAATCCAGCCACAAGTTCAAAAGATATAGCCATTCGTTCAATAAGTGCTTATGTCACTGGGTTGAAGCATAATTGATTCGTAGTGGATATAAGTAATGAATTTCATCAAGCTGGTTTCTGCTGTTGAAATAAGTTGTTTAGGACATGATTCTGCACAATATATTTCAAATTCAGTGTAATCCAGCCACAGGTTCAAAAGATATAGCCATTTGTTCAAAGAACTGCTAATCTCACCGAGTTAAAGCGTTTTTGATACAGATTGGAAATAACTAATGAATTTCATCAAGCTGGTTTCTGCTGTTGAAATATGTTGTTTAGGACTTGATTCTGCACAATATATGTCAATTTCAGTGTAATCCAGCCACAGGTTCAAAAGATATTGCCATTCATTCAAAAAAGTGCTTATCTGTCCGAGTTGAAGCGTTTTTCATTCGGAGTGGAAATAACTAATGAATTTCATGAAACTGGTTTCGGCTGTTGAAATATGTTGTTTAGGACAAGATTCTGCACAATATATGTCAAATTCAGTGTAATCCAGCCACAGGTTCAAAAGATATAGCCATTCGTTCAAAAGTGCTTATCTCTCCGAGTTGAAGCATTTTTGATTCGGAGAGGAAATACCTATTGAATTTCATCAAGCTGGTTTCTGTTGTTGACATATCTTGTTCAGGACATGATTCCACACAATATATGTCAAATTCAGTGTAATCCAGCCACAAGTTCAAAAGATATAGCCATTCGTTCAAAGAACTGCTAATCTCACTGAGTTAAAGCGTTTTTGATACAGAGTGGAAATAACTAATGAATTTCATCAAGCTGGTTTCTGCTTTTGAAATATGTTGTTTAGGACTTGATTCTGCACAATATATGTCAAATTCACTGTAATCCAGCCACTGGTTCAAAAGATATTGCCATTCGTTCAAAAAAGTGCTTATCTGTCCGAGTCTAAGCGTTTTTGATACAGATTGGAAATAACTCATGAATTTCATGAAGCTGATTTCTGCTGTTGAAATATGTTGTTTAGGACATGATTCTGCACAATATATGTCAAATTCAGTGTAATCCAGCCACAAGTTCAAAAGATATAGCCATTCGTTCAAAGAACTACTAATCTCACCGAGTTAAAGCGTTTTTGATTCGGAGTGGAAATAACTAATGAATTTCATGAAACTGGTTTCGGCTGTTGAAATATGTTGTTTAGGACAAGATTCTGCACAATATATGTCAAATTCAGTGTAATCCAGCCACAGGTTCAAAAGATATAGCCATTCGTTCAAAAGTGCTTATCTCTCCGAGTTGAAGCATTTTTGATTCGGAGTGGAAATACCTATTGAATTTCATCAAGCTGGATTCTGTTGTTGACATATCTTGTTCAGGACATGATTCCGCACAATATATGTCAAATTCAGTGTAATCCAGCCACAAGTTCAAAAGATATAGCCATTCGTTCAATAAGTGCTTATGTCACTGGGTTGAAGCATAATTGATTCGGAGTGGAAGTAACTAATGAATTTCATCAAGCTGGTTTCTGCTTTTGAAATATGTTGTTTAGGACTTGATTCTGCACAATATATGTCAAATTCACTGTAATCCAGCCACAGGTTCAAAAGATATTGCCATTCGTTCAAAAAACTGCTTATCTGTCCGAGTTGAAGCGTTTTTGATACAGATTGGAAATAACTCATGAATTTCATGAAGCTGATTTCTGCTGTTGAAATATGTTTTTTTGGGACATGATTCTGCACAATATATGTCAAATTCACTGTAATCCAGCCACAGGTTCAAAAGATATTGCCATTCGTTCAAAGAAGTGCTAATCTCACCGAGTTGAAGCGTTTTTGATACAGAGTGGAAATAACTAATGAATTTCATCAAGCTGGTTTCTGCTTTTGAAATATGTTGTTCAGGACTTGATTCTGCACAATATATGTCAAATTCAATGTAATCCAGCCTCAGGTTCAAAAGATATAGCCATTCGTTCAAAAGTGCTTATCTCACCGAGTTGAAGCATTTTTAATTCGGAGTGGAAATACCTATTGAATTTCATCAAGTTGGTTTCTGTTGTTGACATATCTTGTTCAGGACATGATTCTGCACAATATATGTCAAATTCAGTGTAATCCAGCCACAAGTTCAAAAGATATAGCCATTCGTTCAATAAGTGCTTATGTCACTGGGTTGAAGCATAATTGATTCGGAGTGGAAATAACTAATGAATTTCATCAAGCTGGTTTCTGCTGTTGAAATAAGTTGTTTAGGACATGATTCTGCACAATATATTTCAAATTCAGTGTAATCCAGCCACAAGTTCAAAAGATATAGCCATTCGTTCAAAGAAGTGCTAATCTCACCGAGTTAAAGCGTTTTTGATACAGAGTGGAAATAACTAATGAATTTCATGAAGCTGGTTTCTGCTGTTGAAATATGTTGTTTAGGACTTGATTCTGCACAATATATGTCAAATTCAGCGTATTCCAGCCACAGGTTCAAAAGCTATAGGCATTTATTCAAAAAAGTGCTTATCTCACCGAGTTGAGGCGTTTTTGATACAGATTGGAAATAACTCATGAATTTCATGAAGCTGATTTCTGCTGTTGAAATATGTGGTTTAGGACATGATTCTGCACATTATATGTCAAATTCAGTGTAATCCAGCCACAAGTTCAAAAGATATAGCCATTCGTTCAAAGAACTGCTAATCTCACCGAGTTAAAGCGTTTTTGATACAGAGTGGAAATAACTAATGAATTTCATCAAGCTAGTTTCTGCTGTTGAAATATGTTGTTTAGGACTTGATTCTGCACAATATATTTCAAATTCAGTGTAATCCAGCCACAGGTTCAAAAGATATAGCCATTTGTTCAAAGAACTGTTAATCTCACCGAGTTAAAGCGTTTTTGATACAGATTGGAAATAACTAATGAATTTCATCAAGCTGGTTTCTGCTGTTGAAATATGTTGTTTAGGACAAGATTCTGCACAATATATGTCAAATTCAGTGTAATCCAGCCACAGGTTCAAAAGATATAGCCATTCGTTCAAAAGTGCTTATCTCACCGAGTTGAAGCATTTTTAATTCGGAGTGGAAATAACTAATGAATTTCATCAAGTTCGTTTCTGCTGTTCAAATATGTTGTTAAGGACATGATTCTGCAAAATATATGTCAAATTCAGTGTAATCCAGCCACAGGTTCAAAAGATATAGCCACTCGTTCAATAAGTGCTTATCTCTCCGAGTTGAAGCATTTTTGATTCGGAGTGGAAATACCTATTGAATTTCATCAAGCTGGTTTCTGTTGTTGACATATCTTGTTCAGGACATGATTCCGCACAATATATGTCAAATTCAGTGTAATCCAGCCACAAGTTCAAAAGATATAGCCATTCGTTCAATCAGTGCTTATGTCACTGGGTTGAAGCATAATTGATTCGGAGTGGAAATAACTATTGAATTTCATCAAGCTGGTTTCTGCTGTTGAAATAAGTTGTTTAGGACATGATTCTGCACAATATATTTCAAATTCAGTGTAATCCAGCCACAAGTTCAAAAGATATAGCCATTCGTTCAAAGAACTGCTAATCTCACTGAGTTAAAGCGTTTTTGATACAGAGTGGAAATAACTAATGAATTTCATCAAGCTGGTTTCTGCTTTTGAAATATGTTGTTTAGGACTTGATTCTGCACAATATATGTCAAATTCACTGTAATCCAGCCACAGGTTCAAAAGATATTGCCATTCGTTCAAAAAAGTGCTTATCTGTCCGAGTTGAAGCGTTTTTGATACAGATTGGAAATAACTCATGAATTTCATGAAGCTGATTTCTGCTGTTGAAATATGTTGTTTAGGACATGATTCTGCACAATATATGTCAAATTCAGTGTAATCCAGCCACAAGTTCAAAAGATATAGCCATTCGTTCAAAGAAGTGCTAATCTCACCGAGTTGAAGCGTGTTCGATACAGAGTGGAAATAACTAATGAATTTCATCAAGCTGGTTTCTGCTTTTGAAATATGTTGTTCAGGACTTGATTCTGCACAATATATGTCAAATTCAATATAATCCAGCCACAGGTTCAAAAGATATAGCCATTCGTTCAAAAGTGCTTATCTCACCGAGTTGAAGCATTTTTAATTCGGAGAGGAAATAACTAATGAATTTCATCAAGTTGGTTTCTGCTGTTCAAATATGTTGTTAAGGACATGATTCTGCAAAATATATGTCAAATTCAGTGTAATCCAGCCACAGGTTCAAAAGATATAGCCATTCGTTCAAAAGTGCTTATTTCTCCGAGTTGAAGCATTTTTGATTCGGAGTGGAAATACCTATTGAATTTCATCAAGTTGGTTTCTGTTGTTGACATATCTATTTCAGGACATGATTCTGCACAATATATGTCAAATTCAGTGTAATCCAGCCACAAGTTCAAAAGATATAGCCATTCGTTCAATAAGTGCTTATGTCACTGGGTTGAAGCATAATTGATTCGGAGTGGAAATAACTAATGAATTTCATCAAGCTGGTTTCTGCTGTTGAAATAAGTTGTTTAGGACATGATTCTGCACAATATATTTCAAATTCAGTGTAATCCAGCCACAAGTTCAAAAGATATAGCCATTCGTTCAAAGAAGTGCTAATCTCACCGAGTTAAAGCGTTTTTGATACAGAGTGGAAATAACTAATGAATTTCATGAAGCTGGTTTCTGCTGTTGAAATATGTTGTTTAGGACTTGATTCTGCACAATATATTTCAAATTCAGTGTAATCCAGCCACAGGTTCAAAAGATATAGCCATTTGTTCAAAGAACTGCTAATCTCACCGAGTAAAAGCGTTTTTGATACAGATTGGAAATAACTAATGAATTTCATCAAGCTGGTTTCTGCTGTTGAAATATGTTGTTTAGGACAAGATTCTGCACAATATATGTCAAATTCAGTGTAATCCAGCCACAGGTTCAAAAGATATTGCCATTCATTCAAAAAAGTGCTTATCTCACCGAGTTGAGGCGTTTTTGATACAGATTGGAAATAACTCATGAATTTCATGAAGCTGATTTCTGCTGTTGAAATATGTTGTTTAGGAAATGATTCTGCACATTATATGTCAAATTCAGTGTAATCCAGCCACAAGTTCAAAAAATATAGCCATTCGTTCAAAGAACTGCTAATCTCACCGAGTTAAAGCGTTTTTGATACAGAGTGGAAATAACTAATGAATTTCATCAAGCTGGTTTCTGCTGTTGAAATATGTTGTTTAGGACTTGATTCTGCACAATATATGTCAAATTCAGTGTAATCCAGCCACAGGTTCAAAAGATATTGCCATTCGTTCAAAAAAGTGCTTATCTGTCCGAGTTGAAGCGTTTTTGATTCGAAGTGGAAATAACTAATGAATTTCATGAAACTGGTTTCGGCTGTTGAAATATGTTGTTTAGGACAAGATTCTGCACAATATATGTCAAATTCAGTGTAATCCAGCCACAGGTTCAAAAGATAAAGCCATTCGTTCAAAAGTGCTTATCACTCCGAGTTGAAGCATTTTTGATTCGGAGTGGAAATACCTATTGAATTTCATCAAGCTGGTTTCTGTTGTTGACATATTTTGTTCAGGACATGATTCCGCACAATATATGTCAAATTCAGTGTAATCCAGCCACAAGTTCAAAAGATATAGCCATTCGTTCAATAAGTGCTTATGTCACTGGGTTGAAGCATAATTGATTCGTAGTGGAAATAAGTAATGAATTTCATCAAGCTGGTTTCTGCTGTTGAAATAAGTTGTTTAGGACATGATTCTGCACAATATATTTCAAATTCAGTGTAATCCAGCCACAGGTTCAAAAGATATAGCCATTTGTTCAAAGAACTGCTAATCTCACCGAGTTAAAGCGTTTTTGATACAGATTGGAAATAACTAATGAATTTCATCAAGCTGGTTTCTGCTGTTGAAATATGTTGTTTAGGACTTGATTCTGCACAATATATGTCAATTTCAGTGTAATCCAGCCACAGGTTCAAAAGATATTGCCATTCATTCAAAAAAGTGCTTATCTGTCCGAGTTGAAGCGTTTTTGATTCGGAGTGGAAATAACTAATGAATTTCATGAAACTGGTTTCGGCTGTTGAAATATGTTGTTTAGGACAAGATTCTGCACAATATATGTCAAATTCAGTGTAATCCAGCCACAGGTTCAAAAGATATAGCCATTCGTTCAAAAGTGCTTATCTCTCCGAGTTGAAGCATTTTTGATTCGGAGAGGAAATACCTATTGAATTTCATCAAGCTGGTTTCTGTTGTTGACATATCTTGTTCAGGACATGATTCCGCACAATATATGTCAAATTCAGTGTAATCCAGCCACAAGTTCAAAAGATATAGCCATTCGTTCAATAAGTGCTTATGTCACTGGGTTGAAGCAGAATTGATTCGGAGTGGAAATAACTAATGAATTTCATCAAGCTGGTTTCTGCTGTTGAAATAAGTTGTTTAGGACATGATTCTGCACAATATATTTCAAATTCAGTGTAATCCAGCCACAAGTTCAAAAGATATAGCCATTCGTTCAAAGAACTGCTAATCTCACTGAGTTAAAGCGTTTTTGATACAGAGTGGAAATAACTAATGAATTTCATCAAGCTGGTTTCTGCTTTTGAAATATGTTGTTTAGGACTTGATTCTGCACAATATATGTCAAATTCACTGTAATCCAGCCACAGGTTCAAAAGATATTGCCATTCGTTCAAAAAAGTGCTTATCTGTCCGAGTTGAAGCGTTTTTGATACAGATTGGAAATAACTCATGAATTTCATGAAGCTGATTTCTGCTGTTGAAATATGTTGTTTAGGACATGATTCTGCACAATATATGTCAAATTCAGTGTAATCCAGCCACAAGTTCAAAAGATATAGCCATTCCTTCAAAGAAGTGCTAATCTCACCGAGTTGAAGCGTGTTTGATACAGAGTGGAAATAACTAATGAATTTCATCAAGCTGGTTTCTGCTGTTGAAATATGTTGTTTAGGACTTGATTCTGCACAATATATTTCAAATTCAGTGTAATCCAGCCACAGGTTCAAAAGATATAGCCATTTGTTCAAAGAACTGCTAATCTCACCGAGTTAAAGCGTTTTTGATACAGATTGGAAATAACTAATGAATTTCATCAAACTGGTTTCTGCTGTTGAAATATGTTGTTTAGGACAAGATTCTGCACAATATATGTCAAATTCAGTGTAATCCAGCCACAGGTTCAAAAGATATTGCCATTCATTCAAAGAAGTGCTTATCTCACCGAGTTGAGGCGTTTTTGATACAGATTGGAAATAACTCATGAATTTCATGAAGCTGATTTCTGCTGTTGAAATATGTTGTTTAGGACATGATTCTGCACATTATATGTCAAATTCAGTGTAATCCAGCCACAAGTTCAAAAGATATAGCCATTCGTTCAAAGAACTGCTAATCTCACCGAGTTAAAGCGTTTTTGATACAGAGTGGAAATAACTAATGAATTTCATCAAGCTGGTTTCTGCTGTTGAAATATGTTGTTTAGGACTTGGTTCTGCACAATATATGTCAAATTCAGTGTAATCCAGCCACAGGTTCAAAAGATATTGCCATTCATTCAAAAAAGTGCTTATCTGTCCGAGTTGAAGCGTTTTTGATTCGGAGTGGAAATAACTAATGAATTTCATGAAACTGGTTTTGGCTGTTGAAATATGTTGTTTAGGACAAGATTCTGCACAATATATGTCAAATTCAGTGTAATCCAGCCACAGGTTCAAAAGATATAGCCATTCGTTCAAAACTGCTTAACTCTCCGAGTTGAAGCATTTTTGATTCGGAGTGGAAATACCTATTGAATTTCATCAAGCTGGATTCTGTTGTTGACATATCTTGTTCAGGACATGATTCCGCACAATATATGTCAAATTCAGTGTAATCCAGCCACAAGTTCAAAAGATATAGCCATTCGTTCAATAAGTGCTTATGTCACTGGGTTGAAGCATAATTGATTCGGAGTGGAAATAACTAATGAATTTCATCAAGCTGGTTTCTGCTTTTGAAATATGTTGTTTAGGACTTGATTCTGCACAATATATGTCAAATTCACTGTAATCCAGCCACAGGTTCAAAAGATATTGCCATTCGTTCAAAAAAGTGCTTATCTGTCCGAGTTGAAGCTTTTTTGATACAGATTGGAAATAACTCATGAATTTCATGAAGCTGATTTCTGCTGTTGAAATATGTTGTTTAGGACATGATTCTGCACAATATATGTCAAATTCACTGTAATCCAGCCACAGGTTCAAAAGATATATCCATTCGTTCAAAGAAGTGCTAATCTCACCGAGTTGAAGCGTTTTTGATACAGAGTGGAAATAACTAATGAATTTCATCAAGCTGGTTTCTGCTTTTGAATTATGTTGTTCAGGACTTGATTCTGCACAATATATGTCAAATTCAATGTAATCCAGCCTCAGGTTCAAAAGATATAGCCATCCGTTCAAAAGTGCTTATCTCACCGAGTTGAAGCATTTTTGATTCGGAGTGGAAATACCTATTGAATTTCATCAAGCTGGATTCTGTTGTTGACATATCTTGTTCAGGACATGATTCCGCACAATATATGTCAAATTCAGTGTAATCCAGCCACAAGTTCAAAAGATATAGCCATTCGTTCAATAAGTGCTTATGTCACTGGGCTGAAGCATTTTTAATTCGGAGTGGAAATAACTAATGAATTTCATCAAGCTGGTTTCTGCTGTTGAAATAAGTTGTTTAGGACATGATTCTGCACAATATATTTCAAATTCAGTGTAATCCAGCCACAAGTTCAAAAGATATAGCCATTCGTTCAAAGAAGTGCTAATCTCACCGAGTTAAAGCGTTTTTGATACAGATTGGAAATAACTCATGAATTTCATGAAGCTGATTTCTGCTGTTGAAATATGTGGTTTAGGACATGATTCTGCACATTATATGTCAAATTCAGTGTAATCCAGCCACAAGTTATAAGATATAGCCATTCGTTCAAAGAACTGCTAATCTCACCGAGTTAAAGCGTTTTTGATACAGAGTGGAAATAACTAATGAATTTCATCAAGCTGTTTTCTGCTGTTGAAATATGTTGTTTAGGACTTGATTCTGCACAATATATTTCAAATTCAGTGTAATCCAGCCACAGGTTCAAAAGATATAGCCATTTGTTCAAAGAACTGTTAATCTCACCGAGTTAAAGCGTTTTTGATACAGATTGGAAATAACTAATGAATTTCATCAAGCTGGTTTCTGCTGTTGAAATATGTTGTTTAGGACAAGATTCTGCACAATATATGTCAAATTCAGTGTAATCCAGCCACAGGTTCAAAAGATATAGCCATTCGTTCAAAAGTGCTTATCTCACCGAGTTGAAGCATTTTTAATTCGGAGTGGAAATAACTAATGAATTTCATCAAGTTGGTTTCTGCTGTTCAAATATGTTGTTAAGGACATGATTCTGCAAAATATATGTCAAATTCAGTGTAATCCAGCCACAGGTTCAAAAGATATAGCCATTCGTTCAAAAGTGCTTATTTCTCCGAGTTGAAGCATTTTTGATTCGGAGTGGAAATACCTATTGAATTTCATCAAGTTGGTTTCTGTTGTTGACATATCTTGTTCAGGACATGATTCTGCACAATACATGTCAAATTCAGTGTAATCCAGCCACAAGTTCAAAAGATATAGCCATTCGTTCAATAAGTGCTTATGTCACTGGGTTGAAGCATAATTGATTCGGAGTGGAAATAACTAATGAATTTCATCAAGCTGGTTTCTGCTGTTGAAATAAGTTGTTTAGGACATGATTCTGCACAATATATTTCAAATTCAGTGTAATCCAGCCACAAGTTCAAAAGATATAGCCATTCGTTCAAAGAAGTGCTAATCTCACCGAGTTAAAGCGTTTTTGATACAGAGTGGAAATAACTAATGAATTTCATGAAGCTGGTTTCTGCTGTTGAAATATGTTGTTTAGGACTTGATTCTGCAAAATATATGTCAAAGTCAGCGTAATCCAGCCACAGGTTCAAAAGATATAGGCATTTATTCAAAAAAGTGCTTATCTCACCGAGTTGAGGCGTTTTTGATACAGATTGGAAATAACTCATGAATTTCATGAAGCTGATTTCTGCTGTTGAAATATGTTGTTTAGGACATGATTCTGCACAATATATGTCAAATTCAGTGTAATCCAGCCACAAGTTCAAAAGATATAGCCATTCGTTCAAAGAACTGCTAATCTCACCGAGTTAAAGCGTTTTTGATACAGAGTGGAAATAACTAATGAATTTCATCAAGCTGGTTTCTGCTGTTGAAATATGTTGTTTAGGACTTGGTTCTGCACAATATATGTCAAATTCAGTGTAATCCAGCCACAGGTTCAAAAGATATTGCCATTCATTCAAAAAAGTGCTTATCTGTCCGAGTTGAAGCGTTTTTGATTCGGAGTGGAAATAACTAATGAATTTCATGAAACTGGTTTCGGCTGTTGAAATATGTTGTTTAGGACAAGATTCTGCACAATATATGTCAAATTCAGTGTAATCCAGCCACAGGTTCAAAAGATATAGCCATTCGTTCAAAAGTGCTTATCTCTCCGAGTTGAAGCATTTTTGATTCGGAGTGGAAATACCTATTGAATTTCATCAAGCTGGATTCTGTTGTTGACATATCTTGTTCAGGACATGATTCCGCACAATATATGTCAAATTCAGTGTAATCCAGCCACAAGTTCAAAAGATATAGCCATTCGTTCAATAAGTGCTTATGTCACTGGGTTGAAGCATAATTGATTCGGAGTGGAAATAACTAATGAATTTCATCAAGCTGGTTTCTGCTTTTGAAATATGTTGTTTAGGACTTGATTCTGCACAATATATGTCAAATTCACTGTAATCCAGCCACAGGTTCAAAAGATATTGCCATTCGTTCAAAAAAGTGCTTATCTGTCCGAGTTGAAGCGTTTTTGATACAGATTGGAAATAACTCATGAATTTCATGAAGCTGATTTCTGCTGTTGAAATATGTTGTTTAGGACATGATTCTGCACAATATATGTCAAATTCACTGTAATCCAGCCACAGGTTCAAAAGATATAGCCATTCGTTCAATAAGTGCTTATGTCACTGGGTTGAAGCGTTTTTGATACAGAGTGGAAATAACTAATGAATTTCATCAAGCTGGTTTCTGCTTTTGAAATATGTTGTTCAGGACTTGATTCTGCACAATATATGTCAAATTCAATGTAATCCAGCCTCAGGTTCAAAAGATATAGCCATTCGTTCAAAAGTGCTTATCTCACCGAGTTGAAGCATTTTTAATTCGGAGTGGAAATACCTATTGAATTTCATCAAGTTGGTTTCTGTTGTTGACATATCTTGTTCAGGACATGATTCTGCACAATATATGTCAAATTCAGTGTAATCCAGCCACAAGTTCAAAAGATATAGCCATTCGTTCAATAAGTGCTTATGTCACTGGGTTGAAGCATAATTGATTCGGAGTGGAAATAACTAATGAATTTCATCAAGCTGGTTTCTGCTGTTGAAATAAGTTGTTTAGGACATGATTCTGCACAATATATTTCAAATTCAGTGTAATCCAGCCACAAGTTCAAAAGATATAGCCATTCGTTCAAAGAAGTGCTAATCTCACCGAGTTAAAGCGTTTTTGATACAGATTGGAAATAACTCATGAATTTCATGAAGCTGATTTCTGCTGTTAAAATATGTGGTTTAGGACATGATTCTGCACATTATATGTCAAATTCAGTGTAATCCAGCCACAAGTTCAAAAGATATAGCCATTCGTTCAAAGAACTGCTAATCTCACCGAGTTAAAGCGTTTTTGATACAGAGTGGAAATAACTAATGAATTTCATCAAGCTGGTTTCTGCTGTTGAAATATGTTGTTTAGGACTTGATTCTGCACAATATATTTCAAATTCAGTGTAATCCAGCCACAGGTTCAAAAGATATAGCCATTTGTTCAAAGAACTGTTAATCTCACCGAGTTAAAGCGTTTTTGATACAGATTGGAAATAACTAATGAATTTCATCAAACTGGTTTCTGCTGTTGAAATATGTTGTTTAGGACAAGATTCTGCACAATATATGTCAAATTCAGTGTAATCCAGCCACAGGTTCAAAAGATATAGCCATTCTTTCAAAAAAGTGCTTATCTGTCCGAGTTGAAGCGTTTTTTATTCGGAATGGAAATAACTATTGAATTTAATCAAGCTGGTTTCTGTTGTTGACATATCTTGTTTAGGACATAATTCTGCACAATATGATTCAAATTCAGTGTAATCCAGCTACACGTTCAAAAGATATAGCAATTCGTTCAAAAAGTGCTTATGTCACTGGGTTGAAGCATAATTGATTCGGGGTGGAAATAACTAATGAATTTCATCAAGCTGGTTTCTGCTGTTGAAATAAGTTGTTTAGGACATGATTCTGCACAATATATTTCAAATTCAGTGTAATCCAGCCAGAAGATCAAAAGATATAGCCATTCGTTCAAAGAAGTGCTAATCTCACCGAGTTAAAGCATTTTTGATACAGAGTGGAAATAACTAATGAATTTCATCAAGCTGGTTTCTGCTGTTGAAATAAGTTGTTTAGGACATGATTCTGCACAATATATGTCAAATTCAGTGTAATCCAGCCACAGGTTCAAAAGATATAGCCATTAGTTCAAAGAACTGCTAATCTCACCGAGTTAAAGCGTTTTTGATACAGATTGGAAATAACTAATGAATTTCATCAAGCTGGTTTCTGCTGTTGAAATATGTTGTTTAGGACTTGATTCTGCACAATATATGTCAAATTCAGTGTAATCCAGCCACAGGTTCAAAAGATATTGCCATTCATTCAAAAAAGTGCTTATCTGTCCGAGTTGAAGCGTTTTTGATTCGGAGTGGAAATAACTAATGAATTTCATGAAACTGGTTTCGGCTGTTGAAATATGTTGTTTAGGACAAGATTCTGCACAATATATGTCAAATTCAGTGTAATCCAGCCACAGGTTCAAAAGATATAGCCATTCGTTCAAAAGTGCTTATCTCTCCGAGTTGAAGCATTTTTGATTCGGAGTGGAAATACCTATTGAATTTCATCAAGCTGGATTCTGTTGTTGACATATCTTGTTCAGGACATGATTCCGCACAATATATGTCAAATTCAGTGTAATCCAGCCACAAGTTCAAAAGATATAGCCATTCGTTCAATAAGTGCTTATGTCACTGGGTTGAAGCATAATTGATTCGGAGTGGAAATAACTAATGAATTTCATCAAGCTGGTTTCTGCTTTTGAAATATGTTGTTTAGGACTTGATTCTGCACAATATATGTCAAATTCACTGTAATCCAGCCACAGGTTCAAAAGATATTGCCATTCGTTCAAAAAAGTGCTTATCTGTCCGAGTTGAAGCGTTTTTGATACAGATTGGAAATAACTCATGAATTTCATGAAGCTGATTTCTGCTGTTGAAATATGTTGTTTAGGACATGATTCTGCACAATATATGTCAAATTCACTGTAATCCAGCCACAGGTTCAAAAGATATAGCCATTCGTTCAATAAGTGCTTATGTCACTGGGTTGAAGCGTTTTTGATACAGAGTGGAAATAACTAATGAATTTCATCAAGCTGGTTTCTGCTTTTGAAATATGTTGTTCAGGACTTGATTCTGCACAATATATGTCAAATTCAATGTAATCCAGCCTCAGGTTCAAAAGATATAGCCATTCGTTCAAAAGTGCTTATCTCACCGAGTTGAAGCATTTTTAATTCGGAGTGGAAATACCTATTGAATTTCATCAAGTTGGTTTCTGTTGTTGACATATCTTGTTCAGGACATGATTCTGCACAATATATGTCAAATTCAGTGTAATCCAGCCACAAGTTCAAAAGATATAGCCATTCGTTCAATAAGTGCTTATGTCACTGGGTTGAAGCATAATTGATTCGGAGTGGAAATAACTAATGAATTTCATCAAGCTGGTTTCTGCTGTTGAAATAAGTTGTTTAGGACATGATTCTGCACAATATATTTCAAATTCAGTGTAATCCAGCCACAAGTTCAAAAGATATAGCCATTCGTTCAAAGAAGTGCTAATCTCACCGAGTTAAAGCGTTTTTGATACAGATTGGAAATAACTCATGAATTTCATGAAGCTGATTTCTGCTGTTAAAATATGTGGTTTAGGACATGATTCTGCACATTATATGTCAAATTCAGTGTAATCCAGCCACAAGTTCAAAAGATATAGCCATTCGTTCAAAGAACTGCTAATCTCACCGAGTTAAAGCGTTTTTGATACAGAGTGGAAATAACTAATGAATTTCATCAAGCTGGTTTCTGCTGTTGAAATATGTTGTTTAGGACTTGATTCTGCACAATATATTTCAAATTTAGTGTAATCCAGCCACAGGTTCAAAAGATATAGCCATTTGTTCAAAGAACTGTTAATCTCACCGAGTTAAAGCGTTTTTGATACAGATTGGAAATAACTAATGAATTTCATCAAACTGGTTTCTGCTGTTGAAATATGTTGTTTAGGACAAGATTCTGCACAATATATGTCAAATTCAGTGTAATCCAGCCACAGGTTCAAAAGATATAGCCATTCTTTCAAAAAAGTGCTTATCTGTCCGAGTTGAAGCGTTTTTTATTCGGAATGGAAATAACTATTGAATTTAATCAAGCTGGTTTCTGTTGACATATCTTGTTTAGGACATAATTCTGCACAATATGATTCAAATTCAGTGTAATCCAGCTACACGTTCAAAAGATATAGCAATTCGTTCAAAAAGTGCTTATGTCACTGGGTTGAAGCATAATTGATTCGGGGTGGAAATAACTAATGAATTTCATCAAGCTGGTTTCTGCTGTTGAAATAAGTTGTTTAGGACATGATTCTGCACAATATATTTCAAATTCAGTGTAATCCAGCCAGAAGATCAAAAGATATAGCCATTCGTTCAAAGAAGTGCTAATCTCACCGAGTTAAAGCATTTTTGATACAGAGTGGAAATAACTAATGAATTTCATCAAGCTGGTTTCTGCTGTTGAAATAAGTTGTTTAGGACATGATTCTGCACAATATATGTCAAATTCAGTGTAATCCAGCCACAGGTTCAAAAGATATAGCCATTAGTTCAAAGAACTGCTAATCTCACCGAGTTAAAGCGTTTTTGATACAGATTGGAAATAACTAATGAATTTCATCAAGCTGGTTTCTGCTGTTGAAATATGTTGTTTAGGACTTGATTCTGCACAATATATGTCAAATTCAGTGTAATCCAGCCACAGGTTCAAAAGATATTGCCATTCATTCAAAAAAGTGCTTATCTGTCCGAGTTGAAGCGTTTTTGATTCGGAGTGGAAATAACTAATGAATTTCATGAAACTGGTTTCGGCTGTTGAAATATGTTGTTTAGGACAAGATTCTGCACAATATATGTCAAATTCAGTGTAATCCAGCCACAAGTTCAAAAGATATAGCCATTCGTTCAATAAGCGCTGATGTCACTGGGTTGAAGCATAATTGATTCGGAGTGGAAATAACTAATGAATTTCATCAAGCGTGTTTCTGCTGTTGAAATAAGTTGTTTAGGACACGATTCTGCACAATATATTTCAAATTCAGTGTAATACAGCCACAAGTTCAAAAGATATAGCCATTCGTTCAAAGAAGTGCTAATGTCACCGAGTTAAAGCGTTTTTGATTCGGAGTGGAAATAACTAATGAATTTCATGAAACTGGTTTCGGCTGTTGAAATATGTTGTTTAGGACAAGATTCTGCACAATATATGTCAAATGCAGTGTAATCCAGCCACAAGCTCAAAAGATATAGCCATTTGTTCAAAGAAGTGCTTATCTGTCCGAGTTGAAGCGTTTTTGATTCGGAGTGGAAATACCTATTGAATTTCATCAAGTTGGTTTCTGTTGTTGACATATCTTGTTCAGGACATGATTCTGCACAATATATTTCAAATTGGTGTAATCCAGGCACAGGTTCAAAAGATATAGCCATTAGTTCAAAGAACTGCTAATCTCACCGAGTTAAAGTGTTTTTGATACAGATTGGAAATAACTAATGAATTTCATCAAGCTGGTTTCTGCTGTTGAAATATGTTGTTTAGGACTTGATTCTGCACAATATATGTCAAATTCAGTGTAATCCAGCCACAGGTTCAAAAGATATTGCCATTCATTCAAAAAAGTGCTTATCTGTCCGAGTTGAAGCGTTTTTGATTCGGTGTGGAAATAACTAATGAATTTCATGAAACTGGTTTCGGCTGTTGAAATATGTTGTTTAGGACAAGATTCTGCACAATATATGTCAAATGCAGTGTAATCCAGCCACAAGCTCAAAAGATATAGCCATTCGTTCAATAAGTGCTTATGTCACTGGGTTGAAGCATAATTGATTCGGAGTGGAAATAACTAATGAATTTCATCAAGCGTGTTTCTGCTGTTGAAATAAGTTGTTTAGGACACGATTCTGCACAATATATTTCAAATTCAGTGTAATACAGCCACAAGTTCAAAAGATATAGCCATTCGTTCAAAGAAGTGCTAATGTCAACGAGTTAAAGCGTTTTTGATACAGAGTGGAAATAACTCATGAATTTCATCAGGCTGGTTTCTGCTGTTGAAATATGTTGTTTAGGACTTGATTCTGCACAATATATGTCAAATTTAGTGTAATCCAGCCACAAGTTCAAAAGATATAGCCATTTGTTCAAAGAAGTGCTTATCTGTCCGAGTTGAAGCGTTTTTGATTCGGAGTGGAAATAACTAATGAATTTCATGAAACTGGTTTCGGCTGTTAAAATATGTTGTTTAGGACAAGATTCTGCACAATATATGTCAAATTCAGTATAATCCAGCCACAGGTTCAAAAGATATAGCCATTCGTTCAAAAGTGCTTATCTCACCGAGTTGAAGCATTTTTGATTCGGAGTGGAAATAACTAATGAATTTCATCAAGTTGGTTTCTGCTGTTCAAATATGTTGTTAAGGACATGATTCTGCAAAATATATGTCAAATTCAGTGTAATCCAGCCACAGGTAAAAAAGATATAGCCATTCGTTCAAAAGTGCTTATTTCTCCGAGTTGAAGCATTTTTGATTCGGAGTGGAAATACCTATTGAATTTCATCAAGTTGGTTTCTGTTGTTGACATATCTTGTTCAGGACATGATTCTGCACAATATATGTCAAATTCAGTGTAATCCAGCCACAAGTTCAAAAGATATAGCCATTCGTTCAGTAAGTGCTTATGTCACTGGGTTGAAGCATAATTGATTCGTAGTGGAAATAAGTAATGAATTTCATCAAGCTGGTTTCTGCTGTTGAAATAAGTTGTTTAGGACATGATTCTGCACAATATATTTCAAATTGGTGTAATCCAGCCACAGGTTCAAAAGATATAGCCATTAGTTCAAAGAACTGCTAATCTCACCGAGTTAAAGCGTTTTTGATACAGATTGGAAATAACTAATGAATTTCATCAAGCTGGTTTCTGCTGTTGAAATATGTTGTTAAGGACTTGATTCTGCACAATATATGTCAAATTCAGTGTAATCCAGCCACAGGTTCAAAAGATATTGCCATTCATTCAAAAAAGTGCTTATCTGTCCGAGTTGAAGCGTTTTTGATTCGGAGTGGAAATAACTAATGAATTTCATGAAACTGGTTTCGGCTGTTGAAATATGATGTTTAGGACAAGATTCTGCACAATATATGTCAAATTCAGTGTAATCCAGCCACAAGTTCAAAAGATATAGCCATTCGTTCAATAAGCGCTTATGTCACTGGGTTGAAGCATAATTGATTCGGAGTGGAAATAACTAATGAATTTCATCAAGCGTGTTTCTGCTGTTGAAATAAGTTGTTTAGGACACGATTCTGCACAATATATTTCAAATTGGTGTAATCCAGCCACAAGTTCAAAAGATATAGCCATTCGTTCAAAGAAGTGCTAATGTCACCGAGTTAAAGCGTTTTTGATACAGAGTGGAAATAACTCATGAATTTCATCAGGCTGGTTTCTGCTGTTGAAATATGTTGTTTAGGACTTGATTCTGCACAATATATGTCAAATTCAGTGTAATCCAGCCACAGGTTCAAAAGATATTGCCATTCATTCAAAAAAGTGCTTATCTGTCCGAGTTGAAGCGTTTTTGATTCGGAGTGGAAATAACTAATGAATTTCATGAAACTGGTTTCGGCTGTTGAAATATGTTGTTTAGGACAAGATTCTGCACAATATATGTCAAATTCAGTGTAATCCAGCCACAAGTTCAAAAGATATAGCCATTCGTTCAATAAGTGCTTATGTCACTGGGTTGAAGCATAATTGATTCGGAGTGGAAATAACTAATGAATTTCATCAAGCGTGTTTCTGCTGTTGAAATAAGTTGTTTAGGACACGATTCTGCACAATATATTTCAAATTCAGTGTAATACAGCCACAAGTTCAAAAGATATAGCCATTCGTTCAAAGAAGTGCTAATGTCAACGAGTTAAAGCGTTTTTGATACAGAGTGGAAATAACTCATGAATTTCATCAGGCTGGTTTCTGCTGTTGAAATATGTTGTTTAGGACTTGATTCTGCACAATATATGTCAAATTTAGTGTAATCCAGCCACAGGTTCAAAAGATATAGCCATTCGTTCAAAGAAGTGCTTATCTGTCCGAGTTGAAGCGTTTTTGATTCGGAGTGGAAATAACTAATGAATTTCATGAAACTGGTTTCGGCTGTTAAAATATGTTGTTTAGGACAAGATTCTGCACAATATATGTCAAATTCAGTATAATCCAGCCACAGGTTCAAAAGATATAGCCATTCGTTCAAAAGTGCTTATCTCACCGAGTTGAAGCATTTTTGATTCGGAGTGGAAATAACTAATGAATTTCATCAAGTTGGTTTCTGCTGTTCAAATATGTTGTTAAGGACATGATTCTGCAAAATATATGTCAAATTCAGTGTAATCCAGCCACAGGTTCAAAAGATATAGCCATTCGTTCAAAAGTGCTTATTTCTCCGAGTTGAAGCATTTTTGATTCGGAGTGGAAATACCTATTGAATTTCATCAAGTTGGTTTCTGTTGTTGACATATCTTGTTCAGGACATGATTCTGCAAAATATATGTCAAATTCAGTGTAATCCAGCCACAAGTTCAAAAGATATAGCCATTCGTTCAGTAAGTGCTTATGTCACTGGGTTGAAGCATAATTGATTCGTAGTGGAAATAAGTAATGAATTTCATCAAGCTGGTTTCTGCTGTTGAAATAAGTTGTTTAGGACATGATTCTGCACAATATATTTCAAATTGGTGTAATCCAGCCACAGGTTCAAAAGATATAGCCATTAGTTCAAAGAACTGCTAATCTCACCGAGTTAAAGCGTTTTTGATACAGATTGGAAATAACTAATGAATTTCATCAAGCTGGTTTCTGCTGTTGAAATATGTTGTTTAGGACTTGATTCTGCACAATATATGTCAAATTCAGTGTAATCCAGCCACAGGTTCAAAAGATATTGCCATTCATTCAAAAAAGTGCTTATCTGTCCGAGTTGAAGCGTTTTTGATTCGGAGTGGAAATAACTAATGAATTTCATGAAACTGGTTTCGGCTGTTGAAATATGTTGTTTAGGACAAGATTCTGCACAATATATGTCAAATTCAGTGTAATCCAGCCACAAGTTCAAAAGATATAGCCATTCGTTCAATAAGCGCTTATGTCACTGGGTTGAAGCATAATTGATTCGGAGTGGAAATAACTAATGAATTTCATCAAGCGTGTTTCTGCTGTTGAAATAAGTTGTTTAGGACACGATTCTGCACAATATATTTCAAATTGGTGTAATCCAGCCACAAGTTCAAAAGATATAGCCATTCGTTCAAAGAAGTGCTAATGTCACCGAGTTAAAGCGTTTTTGATACAGAGTGGAAATAACTCATGAATTTCATCAGGCTGGTTTCTGCTGTTGAAATATGTTGTTTAGGACTTGATTCTGCACAATATATGTCAAATTCAGTGTAATCCAGCCACAGGTTCAAAAGATATTGCCATTCATTCAAAAAAGTGCTTATCTGTACGAGTTGAAGCGTTTTTGATTCGGAGTGGAAATAACTAATGAATTTCATGAAACTGGTTTCGGCTGTTGAAATATGTTGTTTAGGACAAGATTCTGCACAATATATGTCAAATTCAGTGTAATCCAGCCACAAGTTCAAAAGATATAGCCATTCGTTCAATAAGTGCTTATGTCACTGGGTTGAAGCATAATTGATTCGGAGTGGAAATAACTAATGAATTTCATCAAGCGTGTTTCTGCTGTTGAAATAAGTTGTTTAGGACACGATTCTGCACAATATATTTCAAATTCAGTGTAATCCAGCCACAAGTTCAAAAGATATAGCCATTCGTTCAAAGAAGTGCTAATGTCAACGAGTTAAAGCGTTTTTGATACAGAGTGGAAATAACTCATGAATTTCATCAGGCTGGTTTCTGCTGTTGAAATATGTTGTTTAGGACTTGATTCTGCACAATATATGTCAAATTTAGTGTAATCCAGCCACAAGTTCAAAAGATATAGCCATTCGTTCAAAGAAGTGCTTATCTGTCCGAGTTGAAGCGTTTTTGATTCGGAGTGGAAATAACTAATGAATTTCATGAAACTGGTTTCGGCTGTTAAAATATGTTGTTTAGGACAAGATTCTGCACAATATATGTCAAATTCAGTATAATCCAGCCACAGGTTCAAAAGATATAGCCATTCGTTCAAAAGTGCTTATCTCACCGAGTTGAAGCATTTTTGATTCGGAGTGGAAATAACTAATGAATTTCATCAAGTTGGTTTCTGCTGTTCCAATATGTTGTTAAGGACATGATTCTGCAAAATATATGTCAAATTCAGTGTAATCCAGCCACAGGTTCAAAAGATATAGCCATTCGTTCAAAAGTGCTTATTTCTCCGAGTTGAAGCATTTTTGATTTGGAGTGGAAATACCTATTGAATTTCATCAAGTTGGTTTCTGTTGTTGACATATCTTGTTCAGGACATGATTCTGCAAAATATATGTCAAATTCAGTGTAATCCAGCCACAAGTTCAAAAGATATAGCCATTCGTTCAGTAAGTGCTTATGTCACTGGGTTGAAGCATAATTGATTCGTAGTGGAAATAAGTAATGAATTTCATCAAGCTGGTTTCTGCTGTTGAAATAAGTTGTTTAGGACATGATTCTGCACAATATATTTCAAATTGGTGTAATCCAGCCACAGGTTCAAAAGATATAGCCATTAGTTCAAAGAACTGCTAATCTCACCGAGTTAAAGCGTTTTTGATACAGATTGGAAATAACTAATGAATTTCATCAAGCTGGTTTCTGCTGTTGAAATATGTTGTTTAGGACTTGATTCTGCACAATATATGTCAAATTCAGTGTAATCCAGCCACAGGTTCAAAAGATATTGCCATTCATTCAAAAAAGTGCTTATCTGTCCGAGTTGAAGCGTTTTTGATTCGGAGTGGAAATAACTAATGAATTTCATGAAACTGGTTTCGGCTGTTGAAATATGTTGTTTAGGACAAGATTCTGCACAATATATGTCAAATTCAGTGTAATCCAGCCACAAGTTCAAAAGATATAGCCATTCGTTCAATAAGCGCTTATGTCACTGGGTTGAAGCATAATTGATTCGGAGTGGAAATAACTAATGAATTTCATCAAGCGTGTTTCTGCTGTTGAAATAAGTTGTTTAGGACACGATTCTGCACAATATATTTCAAATTGGTGTAATCCAGCCACAAGTTCAAAAGATATAGCCATTCGTTCAAAGAAGTGCTAATGTCACCGAGTTAAAGCGTTTTTGATACAGAGTGGAAATAACTCATGAATTTCATCAGGCTGGTTTCTGCTGTTGAAATATGTTGTTTAGGACTTGATTCTGCACAATATATTTCAAATTCAGTGTAATCCAGCCACAAGTTCAAAAGATATAGCCATTCGTTCAAAGAAGTGCTAATGTCAACGAGTTAAAGCGTTTTTGATACAGAGTGGAAATAACTCATGAATTTCATCAGGCTGGTTTCTGCTGTTGAAATATGTTGTTTAGGACTTGATTCTGCACAATATATGTCAAATTTAGTGTAATCCAGCCACAAGTTCAAAAGATATAGCCATTCGTTCAAAGAAGTGCTTATCTGTCCGAGTTGAAGCGTTTTTGATTCGGAGTGGAAATAACTAATGAATTTCATGAAACTGGTTTCGGCTGTTAAAATATGTTGTTTAGGACAAGATTCTGCACAATATATGTCAAATTCAGTATAATCCAGCCACAGGTTCAAAAGATATAGCCATTCGTTCAAAAGTGCTTATCTCACCGAGTTGAAGCATTTTTGATTCGGAGTGGAAATAACTAATGAATTTCATCAAGTTGGTTTCTGCTGTTCAAATATGTTGTTAAGGACATGATTCTGCAAAATATATGTCAAATTCAGTGTAATCCAGCCACAGGTTCAAAAGATATAGCCATTCGTTCAAAAGTGCTTATTTCTCCGAGTTGAAGCGTTTTTGATTCGGAGTGGAAATAACTATTGAATTTAATCAAGCTGGTTTCTGTTATTTACATATCTTGTTTAGGACATAATTCTGCACAATATGATTCAAATTCAGTGTAATCCAGCTACAAGTTCAAAAGATATAGCAATTCGTTCAAAAAGTGCTTATGTCACTGGGTTGAAGCATAATTGATTCGGAGTGGAAATAACTAATGAATTTCATCAAGCTGGTTTCTGCTGTTGAAATAAGTTGTTTAGGACATGATTCTGCACAATATATTTCAAATTCAGTGTAATCCAGCCACAACTTCAAAAGATATAGCCATTCGTTAAAAGAAGTGCTAATCTCACCTAGTTAAAGCGTTTTTGATACAGAGTGGAAATAACTAATGAATTTCATGAAGCTGGTTTCTGCTGTTGAAATATGTTGTTTAGGACTTGATTCTGCACAATATAAGTCAAATTCAGCGTAATCCAGCCACAGGTTCAAAAGATATAGGCATTTATTCAAAAAAGTGCTTATCTCACCGAGTTGAGGCGTTTTTGATACAGATTGGAAATAACTCATGAATTTCATGAAGCTGATTTCTGCTGTTTAAATATGTGGTTTAGGACATGATTCTGCACATTATATGTCAAATTCAGTGTAATCCAGCCACAAGTTCAAAAGATATAGCCATTCGTTCAAAGAACTGCTAATCTCACCGAGTTAAAGCGTTTTTGATACAGAGTGGAAATAACTAATGAATATCATCAAGCTGGTTTCTGCTGTTGAAATATGTTGTTTAGGATTTGATTCTGCACAATATATTTCAAATTCAGTGTAATCCAGCAACAGGTTCAAAAGATATAGCCATTTGTTCAAAGAACTGCTAATCTCACCGAGTTAAAGCGTTTTTGATACAGATTGGAAATAACTAATGAATTTCATCAAGCTGGTGTCTGCTGTTGAAATATGTTGTTTAGGACAAGATTCTGCACAATATATGTCAAATTCAGTGTAATCCAGCCACAGGTTCAAAAGATATAGCCATTCGTTCAAAAGTGCTTATCTCATCGAGTTGAAGCATTTTTGATTCGGAGTGGAAATAACTAATGAATTTCATCAAGTTGGTTTCTGCTGTTCAAATATGTTGTTAAGGACATGATTCTGCAAAATATATGTCAAATTCAGTGTAATCCAGCCACAGGTTCAAAAGATATAGCCATTCGTTCAAAAGTGCTTATTTCTCCGAGTTGAAGCATTTTTGATTCGGAGTGGAAATACCTATTGAATTTCATCAAGTTGGTTTCTGTTGTTGACATATCTTGTTCAGGACATGATTCTGCACAATATATGTCAAATTCAGTGTAATCCAGCCACAAGTTCAAAAGATATAGCCATTCGTTCAGTAAGTGCTTATGTCACTGGGTTGAAGCATAATTGATTCGTAGTGGAAATAAGTAATGAATTTCATCAAGCTGGTTTCTGCTGTTGAAATAAGTTGTTTAGGACATGATTCTGCACAATATATTTCAAATTGGTGTAATCCAGCCACAGGTTCAAAAGATATAGCCATTAGTTCAAAGAACTGCTAATCTCACCGAGTTAAAGCGTTTTTGATACAGATTGGAAATAACTAATGAATTTCATCAAGCTGGTTTCTGCTGTTGAAATATGTTGTTAAGACTTGATTCTGCACAATATATGTCAAATTCAGTGTAATCCAGTCACAGGTTCAAAAGATATTGCCATTCATTCAAAAAAGTGCTTATCTGTCCGAGTTGAAGCATTTTTGATTCGGAGTGGAAATAACTAATGAATTTCATGAAACTGGTTTCGGCTGTTGACATATGTTGTTTAGGACACGATTCTGCACAATATATTTCAAATTGGTGTAATCCAGCCACAGGTTCAAAAGATATTGCCATTCATTCAAAAAAGTGCTTATCTCACCGAGTTGAGGCGTTTTTGATACAGATTGGAAATAACTCATGAATTTCATCAGGCTGGTTTCTGCTGTTGAAATATGTTGTTTAGGACTTGATTCTGCACAATATATGTCAAATTCAGTGTAATCCAGCCACAGGTTCAAAAGATATTGCCATTCATTCAAAAAAGTGCTTATCTGTCCGAGTTGAAGCGTTTTTGATTCGGAGTGGAAATAACTAATGAATTTCATGAAACTGGTTTCGGCTGTTGAAATATGTTGTTTAGGACAAGATTCTGCACACTATATGTCAAATTCAGTGTAATCCAGCCACAAGTTCAAAAGATATAGCCATTCGTTCAATAAGTGCTTATGTCACTGGGTTGAAGCATAATTGATTCGGAGTGGAAATAACTAATGAATTTCATCAAGCGTGTTTCTGCTGTTGAAATAAGTTGTTTAGGACACGATTCTGCACAATATATTTCAAATTCAGTGTAATACAGCCACAAGTTCAAAAGATATAGCCATTCGTTCAAAGAAGTGCTAATGTCAACGAGTTAAAGCGTTTTTGATACAGAGTGGAAATAACTCATGAATTTCATCAGGCTGGTTTCTGCTGTTGAAATATGTTGTTTAGGACTTGATTCTGCACAATATATGTCAAATTCAGTGTAATCCAGCCACAGGTTCAAAAGATATAGCCATTCGTTCAAAAGTGCTTATTTCTCCGAGTTGAAGCGTTTTTGATTCGGAGTGGAAATAACTATTGAATTTAATCAAGCTGGTTTCTGTTATTTACATATCTTGTTTAGGACATAATTCTGCACAATATGATTCAAATTCAGTGTAATCCAGCTACAAGTTCAAAAGATATAGCAATTCGTTCAAAAGTGCTTATGTCACTGGGTTGAAGCATAATTGATTCGGAGTGGAAATAAATAATGAATTTCATCAAGCTGGTTTCTGCTGTTGAAATAAGTTGTTTAGGACATGATTCTGCACAATATATTTCAAATTCAGTGTAATCCAGCCACAAGTTCAAAAGATATAGCCATTCGTTCAAAGAAGTGCTAATCTCACCAAGTTAAAGCGTTTTTGATACAGAGTGGAAATAACTAATGAATTTCATGAAGCTGGTTTCTGCTGTTGAAATATGTTGTTTAGGACTTGATTCTGCACAATATATGTCAAATTCAGCGTAATCCAGCCACAGGTTCAAAAGATATAGGCATTTATTCAAAAAAGTGCTTATCTCACCGAGTTGAGGCGTTTTTGATACAGATTGGAAATAACTCATGAATTTCATGAAGTTGATTTCTGCTGTTGAAATATGTGGTTTAGGACATGATTCTGCACATTATATGTCAAATTCAGTGTAATCCAGCCACAAGTTCAAAAGATATAGCCATTCGTTCAAAGAACTGCTAATCTCACCGAGTTAAAGCGTTTTTGATACAGAGTGGAAATAACTAATGAATTTCATCAAGCTGGTTTCTGCTGTTGAAATATGTTTTTTAGGATTTGATTCTGCACAATATATTTCAAATTCAGTGTAATCCAGCCACAGGTTCAAAAGATATAGCCATTTGTTCAAAGAACTGCTAATCTCACCGAGTTAAAGCGTTTTTGATACAGATTGGAAATAACTAATGAATTTCATCAAGCTGGTGTCTGCTGTTGAAATATGTTGTTTAGGACAAGATTCTGCACAATATATGTCAAATTCAGTGTAATCCAGCCACAGGTTCAAAAGATATAGCCATTCGTTCAAAAGTGCTTATCTCACCGAGTTGAAGCATTTTTAATTCGGAGTGGAAATAACTAATGAATTTCATCAAGTTGGTTTCTGCTGTTCAAATATGTTGTTAAGGACATGATTCTGCAAAATATATGTCAAATTCAGTGTAATCCAGCCACAGGTTCAAAAGATATAGCCATTCGTTCAAAAGTGCTTATTTCTCCGAGTTGAAGCATTTTTGATTCGGAGTGGAAATACCTATTGAATTTCATCAAGTTGGTTTCTGTTGTTGACATATCTTGTTCAGGACATGATTCTGCACAATATATGTCAAATTCAGTGTAATCCAGCCACAAGTTCAAAAGATATTGCCATTCGTTCAATAAGTGCTTATGTCACTGGGTTGAAGCATAATTGATTCGAAGTGGAAATAACTAATGAATTTCATCAAGCTGGTTTCTGCTGTTGAAATAAGTTGTTTGGGACATGATTCTGCACAATATATTTCAAATTCTGTGTAATCCAGCCACAAGTTCAAAAGATATAGCCATTCGTTCAAAGAAGTGCTAATCTCACCGAGTTAAAGCGTTTTTGATACAGAGTGGAAATAACTAATGAATTTCATGAAGCTGGTTTCTGCTGTTGAAATATGTTGTTTAGGACTTGATTCTGCACAATATATGTCAAATTCCGCGTAATCCAGCCACAGGTTCAAAAGATATAGGCATTTATTCAAAAAAGTGCTTATCTCACCGAGTCTAGGCGTTTTTGATACAGATTGGAAATAACTCATGAATTTCATGAAGCTGATTTCGTGCTGTTGAAATATGTGGTTTAGGACATGATTCTGCACATTATATGTCAAATTCAGTGTAATCCAGCCACAAGTTCAAAAGATATAGCCATTCGTTCAAAGAACTGCTAATCTCACCGAGTTAAAGCGTTTTTGATACAGAGTGGAAATAACTAATGAATTTCATCAAGCTGGTTTCTGCTGTTGAAATATGTTGTTTAGGACTTGATTCTGCACAATATATTTCAAATTCAGTGTAATCCAGCCACAGGTTCAAAAGATATAGCCATATGTTCAAAGAACTGCTAATCTCACCGAGTTAAAGCGTTTTTGATACAGATTGGAAATAACTAATGAATTTCATCAAGCTGGTTTCTGCTGTTGAAATATGTTGTTTAGGACAAGATTCTGCACAATATATGTCAAATTCAGTGTAATCCAGCCACAGGTTCAAAAGATATTGCCATTCGTTCAAAGAACTGCTAATCTCACCGAGTTAAAGCGTTTGTGATACAGAGTGGAAATAACTAATGAATTTCATGAAGCTGATTTCTGCTGTTGAAATATGTTGTTTAGGACATGATTCTGCACATTATATTTCAAATTCAGTGTAATCCAGCCACAAGTTCAAAAGATATAGCCATTCGTTCAAAGAACTGCTAATCTCACCGAGTTAAAGCGTTTGTGATACAGAGTGGAAATAACTAATGAATTTCATCAAGCTGGTTTCTGCTGTTGAAATATGTTGTTTAGGACTTGATTCTGCACAATATATGTCAAATTCAGTGTAATCCAGCCACAAGTTCAAAAGATATTGCCATTCGTTCAAAAAAGTGCTTATCTGTCCGAGTTGAAGCGTTTTTGATTCGGAGTGGAAATAACTAATGAATTTCATGAAACTGGTTTCGGCTGTTGAAATGTGTTGTTTAGGACAAGATTCTGCACAATATATGTCAAATTCAGTGTAATCCAGCCACAGGTTCAACATATATAGCCATTCGTTCAAAAGTGCTTATCTCTCCGAGTTGAAGCATTTTTGATTCGGAGTGGAAATACCTATTGAATTTCATCAAGCTGGTTTCTGTTGTTGACATATCTTGTTCAGGACATGATTCCGCACAATATATGTCAAATTCAGTGTAATCCAGCCAAAAGTTCAAAACATATAGCCATTCGTTCAATAAGTGCTTATGTCACTGGGTTGAAGCATAATTGATTCGGAGTGGAAATACCTATTGAATTTCATCAAGTTGGTTTCTGTTGTTGACATATCTTGTTCAGGACATGATTCTGCACAATATATGTCAAATTCAGTGTAATCCAGCCACAAGTTCAAAAGATATTGCCATTCGTTCAATAAGTGCTTATGTCACTGGGTTGAAGCATAATTGATTCGAAGTGGAAATAACTAATGAATTTCATCAAGCTGGTTTCTGCTGTTGAAATAAGTTGTTTGGGACATGATTCTGCACAATATATTTCAAATTCTGTGTAATCCAGCCACAAGTTCAAAAGATATAGCCATTCGTTCAAAGAAGTGCTAATCTCACCGAGTTAAAGCGTTTTTGATACAGAGTGGAAATAACTAATGAATTTCATGAAGCTGGTTTCTGCTGTTGAAATATGTTGTTTAGGACTTGATTCTGCACAATATATGTCAAATTCCGCGTAATCCAGCCACAGGTTCAAAAGATATAGGCATTTATTCAAAAAAGTGCTTATCTCACCGAGTCTAGGCGTTTTTGATACAGATTGGAAATAACTCATGAATTTCATGAAGCTGATTTCTGCTGTTGAAATATGTGGTTTAGGACATGATTCTGCACATTATATGTCAAATTCAGTGCAATCCAGCCACAAGTTCAAAAGATATAGCCATTCGTTCAAAGAACTGCTAATCTCACCGAGTTAAAGCGTTTTTGATACAGAGTGGAAATAACTAATGAATTTCATCAAGCTGGTTTCTGCTGTTGAAATATGTTGTTTAGGACTTGATTCTGCACAATATATTTCAAATTCAGTGTAATCCAGCCACAGGTTCAAAAGATATAGCCATATGTTCAAAGAACTGCTAATCTCACCGAGTTAAAGCGTTTTTGATACAGATTGGAAATAACTAATGAATTTCATCAAGCTGGTTTCTGCTGTTGAAATATGTTGTTTAGGACAAGATTCTGCACAATATATGTCAAATTCAGTGTAATCCAGCCACAGGTTCAAAAGATATTGCCATTCGTTCAAAGAACTGCTAATCTCACCGAGTTAAAGCGTTTGTGATACAGAGTGGAAATAACTAATGAATTTCATGAAGCTGATTTCTGCTGTTGAAATATGTTGTTTAGGACATGATTCTGCACATTATATTTCAAATTCAGTGTAATCCAGCCACAAGTTCAAAAGATATAGCCATTCGTTCAAAGAACTGCTAATCTCACCGAGTTAAAGCGTTTGTGATACAGAGTGGAAATAACTAATGAATTTCATCAAGCTGGTTTCTGCTGTTGAAATATGTTGTTTAGGACTTGATTCTGCACAATATATGTCAAATTCAGTGTAATCCAGCCACAAGTTCAAAAGATATTGCCATTCGTTCAAAAAAGTGCTTATCTGTCTGAGTTGAAGCGTTTTTGATTCGGAGTGGAAATAACTAATGAATTTCATGAAACTGGTTTCGGCTGTTGAAATGTGTTGTTTAGGACAAGATTCTGCACAATATATGTCAAATTCAGTGTAATCCAGCCACAGGTTCAACATATATAGCCATTCGTTCAAAAGTGCTTATCTCTCCGAGTTGAAGCATTTTTGATTCGGAGTGGAAATACCTATTGAATTTCATCAAGCTGGTTTCTGTTGTTGACATATCTTGTTCAGGACATGATTCCGCACAATATATGTCAAATTCAGTGTAATCCAGCCACAAGTTCAAAAGATATAGCAATTCGTTCAATAAGTGCTTATGTCACTGGGTTGAAGCATAATTGATTCGGAGTGGAAATAACTAATGAATTTCATCAAGCTGGTTTCTGCTGTTGAAATAAGTTGTTTAGGACATGATTCTGCACAATATATTTCAAATTGGTGTAATCCAGCCACAGGTTCAAAAGATATAGCCATTAGTTCAAAGAACTGGTAATCTCACCGAGTTAAAGCGTTTTTGATACAGATTGGAAATAACTAATGAATTTCATCAAGCTGGTTTCTGCTGTTGAAATATGTTGTTAAGACTTGATTCTGCACAATATATGTCAAATTCAGTGTAATCCAGCCACAGGTTCAAAAGATATTGCCATTCATTCAAAAAAGTGCTTATCTCTCCGAGTTGAAGCATTTTTGATTCGGAGTGGAAATAACTAATGAATTTCATGAAACTGGTTTCGGCTGTTGACATATGTTGTTTAGGACAAGATTCTGCACAATATATGTCAAATTCAGTGTAATCCAGCCACAAGTTCAAAAGATATAGCCATTCGTTCAATAAGCGCTTATGTCACTGGGTTGAAGCATAATTGATTCGGAGTGGAAATAACTAATGAATTTCATCAAGCGTGTTTCTGCTGTTGAAATAAGTTGTTTAGGACACGATTCTGCACAATATATTTCAAATTGGTGTAATCCAGCCACAGGTTCAAAAGATATTGCCATTCATTCAAAAAAGTGCTTATCTCACCGAGTTGAGGCGTTTTTGATACAGATTGGAAATAACTCATGAATTTCATCAGGCTGGTTTCTGCTGTTGAAATATGTTGTTTAGGACTTGATTCTGCACAATATATGTCAAATTCAGTGTAATCCAGCCACAGGTTCAAAAGATATTGCCATTCATTCAAAAAAGTGCTTATCTGTCCGAGTTGAAGCGTTTTTGATTCGGAGTGGAAATAACTAATGAATTTCATGAAACTGGTTTCGGCTGTTGAAATATGTTGTTTAGGACAAGATTCTGCACACTATATGTCAAATTCAGTGTAATCCAGCCACAAGTTCAAAAGATATAGCCATTCGTTCAATAAGTGCTTATGTCACTGGGTTGAAGCATAATTGATTCGGAGTGGAAATAACTAATGAATTTCATCAAGCGTGTTTCTGCTGTTGAAATAAGTTGTTTAGGACACGATTCTGCACAATATATTTCAAATTCAGTGTAATACAGCCACAAGTTCAAAAGATATAGCCATTCGTTCAAAGAAGTGCTAATGTCAACGAGTTAAAGCGTTTTTGATACAGAGTGGAAATAACTCATGAATTTCATCAGGCTGGTTTCTGCTGTTGAAATATGTTGTTTAGGACTTGATTCTGCACAATATATGTCAAATTCAGTGTAATCCAGCCACAGGTTCAAAAGATATAGCCATTCGTTCAAAAGTGCTTATTTCTCCGAGTTGAAGCGTTTTTGATTCGGAGTGGAAATAACTATTGAATTTAATCAAGCTGGTTTCTGTTATTTACATATCTTGTTTAGGACATAATTCTGCACAATATGATTCAAATTCAGTGTAATCCAGCTACAAGTTCAAAAGATATAGCAATTCGTTCAAAAAGTGCTTATGTCACTGGGTTGAAGCATAATTGATTCGGAGTGGAAATAACTAATGAATTTCATCAAGCTGGTTTCTGCTGTTGAAATAAGTTGTTTAGGACATGATTCTGCACAATATATTTCAAATTCAGTGTAATCCAGCCACAAGTTCAAAAGATATAGCCATTCGTTCAAAGAAGTGCTAATCTCACCGAGTTAAAGCGTTTTTGATACAGAGTGGAAATAACTAATGAATTTCATGAAGCTGGTTTCTGCTGTTGAAATATGTTGTTTAGGACTTGATTCTGCACAATATATGTCAAATTCAGCGTAATCCAGCCACAGGTTCAAAAGATATAGGCATTTATTCAAAAAAGTGCTTATCTCACCGAGTTGAGGCGTTTTTGATACAGATTGGAAATAACTCATGAATTTCATGAAGTTGATTTCTGCTGTTGAAATATGTGGTTTAGGACATGATTCTGCACATTATATGTCAAATTCAGTGTAATCCAGCCACAAGTTCAAAAGATATAGCCATTCGTTCAAAGAACTGCTAATCTCACCGAGTTAAAGCGTTTTTGATACAGAGTGGAAATAACTAATGAATTTCATCAAGCTGGTTTCTGCTGTTGAAATATGTTTTTTAGGATTTGATTCTGCACAATATATTTCAAATTCAGTGTAATCCAGCCACAGGTTCAAAAGATATAGCCATTTGTTCAAAGAACTGCTAATCTCACCGAGTTAAAGCGTTTTTGATACAGATTGGAAATAACTAATGAATTTCATCAAGCTGGTGTCTGCTGTTGAAATATGTTGTTTAGTACGGTTCTGCACAATATATGTCAAATTCAGTGTAATCCAGCCACAGGTTCAAAAGATATAGCCATTCGTTCAAAAGTGCTTATCTCACCGAGTTGAAGCATTTTTAATTCGGAGTGGAAATAACTAATGAATTTCATCAAGTTGGTTTCTGCTGTTCAAATATGTTGTTAAGGACATGATTCTGCAAAATATATGTCAAATTCAGTGTAATCCAGCCACAGGTTCAAAAGATATAGCCATTCGTTCAAAAGTGCTTATTTCTCCGAGTTGAAGCATTTTTGATTCGGAGTGGAAATACCTATTGAATTTCATCAAGTTGGTTTCTGTTGTTGACATATCTTGTTCAGGACATGATTCTGCACAATATATGTCAAATTCAGTGTAATCCAGCCACAAGTTCAAAAGATATTGCCATTCGTTCAATAAGTGCTTATGTCACTGGGTTGAAGCATAATTGATTCGAAGTGGAAATAACTAATGAATTTCATCAAGCTGGTTTCTGCTGTTGAAATAAGTTGTTTGGGACATGATTCTGCACAATATATTTCAAATTCTGTGTAATCCAGCCACAAGTTCAAAAGATATAGCCATTCGTTCAAAGAAGTGCTAATCTCACCGAGTTAAAGCGTTTTTGATACAGAGTGGAAATAACTAATGAATTTCATGAAGCTGGTTTCTGCTGTTGAAATATGTTGTTTAGGACTTGATTCTGCACAATATATGTCAAATTCCGCGTAATCCAGCCACAGGTTCAAAAGATATAGGCATTTATTCAAAAAAGTGCTTATCTCACCGAGTCTAGGCGTTTTTGATACAGATTGGAAATAACTCATGAATTTCATGAAGCTGATTTCTGCTGTTGAAATATGTGGTTTAGGACATGATTCTGCACATTATATGTCAAATTCAGTGTAATCCAGCCACAAGTTCAAAAGATATAGCCATTCGTTCAAAGAACTGCTAATCTCACCGAGTTAAAGCGTTTTTGATACAGAGTGGAAATAACTAATGAATTTCATCAAGCTGGTTTCTGCTGTTGAAATATGTTGTTTAGGACTTGATTCTGCACAATATATTTCAAATTCAGTGTAATCCAGCCACAGGTTCAAAAGATATAGCCATATGTTCAAAGAACTGCTAATCTCACCGAGTTAAAGCGTTTTTGATACAGATTGGAAATAACTATTGAATTTCATCAAGCTGGTTTCTGCTGTTGAAATATGTTGTTTAGGACAAGATTCTGCACAATATATGTCAAATTCAGTGTAATCCAGCCACAGGTTCAAAAGATATTGCCATTCATTCAAAAAAGTGCTTATCTCACCGAGTTGAGGCGTTTTTGATACAGATTGGAAATAACTCATGAATCTCATGAAGCTGATTTCTGCTGTTGAAATATGTTGTTTAGGACATGATTCTGCACATTATATTTCAAATTCAGTGTAATCCACCCACAAGTTCAAAAGATATAGCCATTCGTTCAAAGAACTGCTAATCTCACCGAGTTAAAGCGTTTGTGATACAGAGTGGAAATAACTAATGAATTTCATCAAGCTGGTTTCTGCTGTTGAAATATGTTGTTTAGGACTTGATTCTGCACAATATATGTCAAATTCAGTGTAATCCAGCCACAAGTTCAAAAGATATTGCCATTCGTTCAAAAAAGTGCTTATCTGTCCGAGTTGAAGCGTTTTTGATTCGGAGTGGAAATAACAAATGAATTTCATGAAACTGGTTTCGGCTGTTGAAATATGTTGTTTAGGACAAGATTCTGCACAATATATGTCAAATTCAGTGTAATCCAGCCACAGGTTCAACAGATATAGCCATTCGTTCAAAAGTGCTTATCTCTCCGAGTTGAAGCATTTTTGATTCGGAGTGGAAATACCTATTGAATTTCATCAAGCTGGTTTCTGTTGTTGACATATCTTGTTCAGGACATGATTCCGCACAATATATGTCAAATTCAGTGTAATCCAGCCACAAGTTCAAAAGATATAGCCATTCGTTCAATAAGTGCTTATGTCACTGGGTTGAAGCATAATTGATTCGGAGTGGAAATAACTAATGAATTTCATCAAGCTGGTTTCTGCTGTTGAAATAAGTTGTTTAGGACATGATTCTGCACAATATATTTCAAATTCAGTGTAATCCAGCCACAAGTTCAATAGATATAGCCATTCGTTCAAAGAACTGGTAATCTCACCGAGTTAAAGCGTTTTTGATAAAGAGTGGAAATAACTAATGAATTTCGTCAAGCTGGTTTCTGCTGTTGAAATATGTTTTTAGGACTTGATTCTGCAAAATATATTTCAAATTCAGTGTAATCCAGCCACAGGTTCAAAAGATATAGCCATTCGTTCAAAAAAGTGCTTATTTGTCCGAGTTGAAGCGTTTTTGATTCAGAGTGGAAATAACTATTGAATTTAATCAACCTGGTTTCTGTTGTTGACATATCTTGTTTAGGACATGATTCTGCACAATATGATTCAAATTCAGTGTAATCCAGCTACAAGTTCAAAAGATATAGTAATTCCTTCAAAAAGTGCTTATGTCACTGAGTCGAAGCATAATTGATTTGGAGTGGAAATAAATAATGAATTTCATCAAGCTGGTTTCTGCTGTTGAAATAAGTTGTCTAGGACATTATTCTGCACAATATATTTCAAATTCAGTGTAATCCAGCCACAAGATCAAAAGATATAGCCATTCGTTCAAAGAAGTGCTAATCTCACCGAGTTAAAGCGTTTTTGATACAGAGTGGAAATAACTAATGAATTTCATCAAGCTGGTTTCTGCTGTTGAAATATGTTGTTTAGTACTTGATTCTGCACAATATATGTCAAATTCAGTGTAATCCAGCCACAGGTTCAAAAGATATTGCCATTCATTCAAAAAAGTGCTTATCTGTCCGAGTTGAAGCGTTTTTGATTCGGAGTGGAAATAACTAATGAATTTCATGAAACTGGTTTCGGCTGTTGAAATATGTTGTTTAGGACAAGATTCTGCACAATATATGTCAAATTCAGTGTAATCCAGCCACAGGTTCAAAAGATATAGCCATTCGTTCAAAAGTGCTTATCTCTCCGAGTTGAAGCATTTTTTATTCGGAGTGGAAATACCTATTGAATTTCATCAAGCTGGTTTCTGTTGTTGACATATCTTGTTCAGGACATGATTCCGCACAATATATGTCAAATTCAGTGTAATCCAGCCACAAGTTCAAAAGATATAGCCATTCTTTCAATAAGTGCTTATGTCACTGGGTTGAAGCATAATTGATTCGGAGTGGAAATAACTAATGAATTTCATCAAGCTGGTTTCTGCTGTTGAAATAAGTTGTTTAGGACATGATTTTGCACAATATATTTCAAATTCAGTGTAATCCAGCCACAAGTTCAAAAGATATAACCATTCGTTCAAAGAACTGCTAATCTCACCGAGTTAAAGCGTTTTTGATAAAGAGTGGAAATAACTAATGAATTTCATCAAGCTGGTTTCTGCTGTTGAAATATGTTGTTTAGGACTTGATTCTGCACAATATATGTCAAATTCAGTGTAATCCAGCCACAGGTTCAAAAGATATAGCCATTCTTTCAAAAAAGTGCTTATCTGTCCGAGTTGAAGCGTTTTTGATTCGGAGTGGAAATAACTATTGAATTTAATCAAGCTGGTTTCTGTTGTTGACATATCTTGTTTAGGACATAATTCTGCACAATATGATTCAAATTCAGTGTAATCCAGCTACACGTTCAAAAGATATAGCAATTCGTTCAAAAAGTGCTTATGTCACTGGGTTGAAGCATAATTGATTCGGAATGGAAATAACTAATGAATTTCATCAAGCTGGTTTCTGCTGTTGAAATAAGTTGTTTAGGACATGATTTTGCACAATATATTTCAAATTCAGTGTAATCCAGCCAGAATATCAAAAGATATAGCCATTCGTTCAAAGAAGTGCTAATCTCACCGAGTTAAAGCGTTTTTGATACAGAGTGGAAATAACTAATGAATTTCATCAAGCTGGTTTCTGCTGTTGAAATATGTTGTTTAGGACTTGATTCTGCACAATATATTTCAAATTCAGTGTAATCCAGCCACAGGTTCAAAAGATATTGCCATTCGTTTAAAAAAGTGGTTATCTGTCCGAGTTGAAGTGTTTTTGATTCGGAGTGGAAATAACTAATGAATTTCATGAAACTGGTTTCGGCTGTTGAAATATGTTGTTTAGGACAAGATTTTGCACTATATATGTCAAATTCAGTGTAATCCAGCCACAGGTTCAAAAGATATAGCCATTCGTTCAAAAGTGCTTATCTCTCCGAGTTGAAGCATTTTTGTTTCGGAGTGGAAATACCTATTGAATTTCATCAAGCTGGTTTCTGTTGTTGACATATCTTGTTCAGGACATGATTCCGCACAATATATGTCCAATTCAGTGTAATCCAGCCACAAGTTCAAAAGATATAGCCATTCGTTCAATAAGTGCTTATGTCACTGGGTTGAAGCATAATTGATTTGGAGTGGAAATAACTAATGAATTTCATCAAGCTGGTTTCTGCTGTTGAAATAAGTTGTTTAGGACATGATTCTGCACAATATATGTCAAATTCAGTGTAATCCAGCCACAAGTTCAAAAGATAAAGCCATTCGTTCAAAGAACTGCTAATCTCACCGAGTTAAAGCGTTTTTGATAAAGAGTGGAAGTAACTATTGAATTTCATCAAACTGGTTTCGGCTGTTAAAATATGTTGTTTAGGACAAGATTCTGCACAATATATGTCAAATTCAGTATAATCCAGCCACAGGTTCAAAAGATATAGCCATTCGTTCAAAAGTGCTTATCTCAAGGAGTTGAAGCATTTTTGATTCGGAGTGGAAATAACTAATGAATTTCATCAAGTTGGTTTCTGCAGTTCAAATATGTTGTTAAGGACATGATTCTGCAAAATATATGTCAAATTCAGTGTAATCCAGCCAAAAGTTCAAAAGATATAGCCATTCGTTCAATAAGTGCTTATGTCACTGGGTTGAAGCATAATTGATTCGGAGTGGAAATAACTAATGAATTTCATCAAGCTGGTTTCTGCTGTTGAAATAAGTTGTTTAGGACATGATTCTGCACAATATATTTCAAATTCAGTGTAATCCAGCCACAAGTTCAAAAGATATAGCCATTCGTTCAAAGAACTGCTAATCTCACCGAGTTAAAGCGTTTTTGATACAGAGTGGAAATAACTAATGAATTTCATCAAGCTGGTTTCTGCTGTTGAAATATGTTGTTTAGGACTTGATTCTGCACAATATATTTCAAATTCAGTGTAATCCAGCCACAGGTTCAAAAGATATTGCCATTCGTTTAAAAAAGTGGTTATCTGTCCGAGTTGAAGTGTTTTTGATTCGGAGTGGAAATAACTAATGAATTTCATGAAACTGGTTTCGGCTGTTGAAATATGTTGTTTAGGACAAGATTTTGCACTATATATGTCAAATTCAGTGTAATCCAGCCACAGGTTCAAAAGATATAGCCATTCGTTCAAAAGTGCTTATCTCTCCGAGTTGAAGCATTTTTGATTCGGAGTGGAAATACCTATTGAATTTCATCAAGCTGGTTTCTGTTGTTGACATATCTTGTTCAGGACATGATTCCGCACAATATATGTCAAATTCAGTGTAATCCAGCCACAAGTTCAAAAGATATAGCCATTCGTTCAATAAGTGCTTATGTCACTGGGTTGAAGCATAATTGATTTGGAGTGGAAATAACTAATGAATTTCATCAAGCTGGTTTCTGCTGTTGAAATAAGTTGTTTAGGACATGATTCTGCACAATATATTTCAAATTCAGTGTAATCCAGCCACAAGTTCAAAAGATATAGCCATTCGTTCAAAGAACTGCTAATCTCACCGAGTTAAAGCGTTTTTGATAAAGAGTGGAAATAACTATTGAATTTCATCAAACTGGTTTCGGCTGTTAAAATATGTTGTTTAGGACAAGATTCTGCACAATATATGTCAAATTCAGTATAATCCAGCCACAGGTTCAAAAGATATAGCCATTCGTTCAAAAGTGCTTATCTCACCGAGTTGAAGCATTTTTGATTCGGAGTGGAAATAACTAATGAATTTCATCAAGTTGGTTTCTGCTGTTCAAATATGTTGTTAAGGACATGATTCTGCACAATATATGTCAAATTCAGTGTAATCCAGCCAAAAGTTCAAAAGATATAGCCATTCGTTCAATAAGTGCTTATGTCACTGGGTTGAAGCATAATTGATTCGGAGTGGAAATAACTAATGAATTTCATCAAGCTGGTTTCTGCTGTTGAAATAAGTTGTTTAGGACATGATTCTGCACAATATATTTCAAATTCAGTGTAATCCAGCCACAAGTTCAAAAGATATAGCCATTCGTTCAAAAGTGCTTATCTCACCGAGTTAAAGCGTTTTTGATACAGAGTGGAAATAACTAATGAATTTCATCAAGCTGGTTTCTGCTGTTGAAATATGTTGTTTAGGACATGATTCTGCACAATATATGTCAAATTCAGTGTAATCCAGCCAGAAATTCAAAAGATATAGCCATTCGTTCAAAGAAGTGCTAATCTCACCGAGTTAAAGCGTTTTTGATACAGAGTGGAAATAACTAATGAATTTCATCAAGCTGGTTTCTGCTGTTAAAATATATTGTTTAGGACTTGATTCTGCACAATATATTTCAAATTCAGTGTAATCCAGCCACAGGTTCAAAAGATATTGCCATTCGTTTAAAAAAGTGGTTATCTGTCCGAGTTGAAGTGTTTTTGATTCGGAGTGGAAATAACTAATGAATTTCATGAAACTGGTTTCGGCTGTTGAAATATGTTGTTTAGGACAAGATTTTGCACTATATATGTCAAATTCAGTGTAATCCAGCCACAGGTTCAAAAGATATAGCCATTCGTTCAAAAGTGCTTATCTCTCCGAGTTGAAGCATTTTTGATTCGGAGTGGAAATACCTATTGAATTTCATCAAGCTGGTTTCTGTTGTTGACATATCTTGTTCAGGACATGATTCCGCACAATATATGTCAAATTCAGTGTAATCCAGCCACAAGTTCAAAAGATATAGCCATTCGTTCAATAAGTGCTTATGTCACTGGGTTGAAGCATAATTGATTTGGAGTGGAAATAACTAATGAATTTCATCAAGCTGGTTTCTGCTGTTGAAATAAGTTGTTTAGGACATGATTCTGCACAATATATGTCAAATTCAGTGTAATCCAGCCACAAGTTCAAAAGATATAGCCATTCGTTCAAAGAACTGCTAATCTCACCGAGTTAAAGCGTTTTTGATAAAGAGTGGAAATAACTATTGAATTTCATCAAGCTGGTTTCTGCTGTTGAAATATGTTGTTTAGGACTTGATTCTGCACAATATATGTCAAATTCAGTGTAATCCAGCCACAGGTTCAAAAGATATAGCCATTCGTTCAAAAAAGTGCTTATCTCACCGAGTTGAAGCGTTTTTGATACAGATTGGAAATAACTCATGAATTTCATGAAGCTGATTTCTGCTGTTGAAATATGTTGTTTAGGACATGATTCGGCACAATATATGTCAAATTCAGTGTAATCCAGCCACAGGTTCAAAAGACATAGCCATTCGTTCAAAAAAGTGCTTATCTGTCCGAGTTGAAGCGTTTTTGATTCGGAGTGGAAATAACTATTGAATTTAATCAAGCTGGTTTCTGTTATTTACATATCTTGTTTAGGACATAATTCTGCACAATATGATTCAAATTCAGTGTAATCCAGCTACAAGTTCAAAAGATATAGCAATTCGTTCAAAAAGTGCTTATGTCACTGGGTTGAAGCATAATTGATTCGGAGTGGAAATAACTAATGAATTTCATCAAGCTGGTTTCTGCTGTTGAAATAAGTTGTTTAGGACATGATTCTGCACAATATATTTCAAATTCAGTGTAATCCAGCCAGAAGTTCAAAAGATATAGCCATTCGTTCAAAGAAGTGCTAATCTCACCGAGTTAAAGCGTTTTTGATACAGAGTGGAAATAACTAATGAATTTCATCAAGCTGGTTTCTGCTGTTGAAATATGTTGTTTAGGACAAGATTCTGCACAATATATGTCAAATTCAGTGTAATCCAGCCACAGGTTCAAAAGATATTGCCATTCATTCAAAAAAGTGCTTATCTCACCGAGTTGAGGCGTTTTTGATACAGATTGGAAATAACTCATGAATCTCATGAAACTGGTTTCGGCTGTTGAAATATGTTGTTTAGGACATGATTCTGCACATTATATTTCAAATTCAGTGTAATCCAGCCACAAGTTCAAAAGATATAGCCATTCGTTCAAAGAACTGCTAATCTCACCGAGTTAAAGCGTTTGTGATACAGAGTGGAAATAACTAATGAATTTCATCAAGCTGGTTTCTGCTGTTGAAATATGTTGTTTAGGACTTGATTCTGCACAATATATTTCAAATTCAGTGTAATCCAGCCACAAGTTCAAAAGATAAAGCCATTCGTTCAAAGAACTGCTAATCTCACCGAGTTAAAGCGTTTTTGATAAAGAGTGGAAGTAACTATTGAATTTCATCAAACTGGTTTCGGCTGTTAAAATATGTTGTTTAGGACAAGATTCTGCACAATATATGTCAAATTCAGTATAATCCAGCCACAGGTTCAAAAGATATAGCCATTCGTTCAAAAGTGCTTATCTCAAGGAGTTGAAACATTTTTGATTCGGAGTGGAAATAACTAATGAATTTCATCAAGTTGGTTTCTGCAGTTCAAATATGTTGTTAAGGACATGATTCTGCAAAATATATGTCAAATTCAGTGTAATCCAGCCAAAAGTTCAAAAGATATAGCCATTCGTTCAATAAGTGCTTATGTCACTGGGTTGAAGTATAATTGATTCGGAGTGGAAATAACTAATGAATTTCATCAAGCTGGTTTCTGCTGTTGAAATAAGTTGTTTAGGACATGATTCTGCACAATATATTTCAAATTCAGTGTAATCCAGCCACAAGTTCAAAAGATATAGCCATTCGTTCAAAGAACTGCTAATCTCACCGAGTTAAAGCGTTTTTGATACAGAGTGGAAATAACTAATGAATTTCATCAAGCTGGTTTCTGCTGTTGAAATATGTTGTTTAGGACTTGATTTTGCACAATATATTTCAAATTCAGTGTAATCCAGCCACAGGTTCAAAAGATATTGCCATTCGTTTAAAAAAGTGGTTATCTGTCCGAGTTGAAGTGTTTTTGATTCGGAGTGGAAATAACTAATGAATTTCATGAAACTGGTTTCGGCTGTTGAAATATGTTGTTTAGGACAAGATTTTGCACTATATATGTCAAATTCAGTGTAATCCAGCCACAGGTTCAAAAGATATAGCCATTCGTTCAAAAGTGCTTATCTCTCCGAGTTGAAGCATTTTTGATTCGGAGTGGAAATACCTATTGAATTTCATCAAGCTGGTTTCTGTTGTTGACATATCTTGTTCAGGACATGATTCCGCACAATATATGTCAAATTCAGTGTAATCCAGCCACAAGTTCAAAAGATATAGCCATTCGTTCAATAAGTGCTTATGTCACTGGGTTGAAGCATAATTGATTTGGAGTGGAAATAACTAATGAATTTCATCAAGCTGGTTTCTGCTGTTGAAATAAGTTGTTTAGGACATGATTCTGCACAATATATTTCAAATTCAGTGTAATCCAGCCACAAGTTCAAAAGATATAGCCATTCGTTCAAAGAACTGCTAATCTCACCGAGTTAAAGCGTTTTTGATAAAGAGTGGAAATAACTATTGAATTTCATCAAACTGGTTTCGGCTGTTAAAATATGTTGTTTAGGACAAGATTCTGCACAATATATGTCAAATTCAGTATAATCCAGCCACAGGTTCAAAAGATATAGCCATTCGTTCAAAAGTGCTTATCTCACCGAGTTGAAGCATTTTTGATTCGGAGTGGAAATAACTAATGAATTTCATCAAGTTGGTTTCTGCTGTTCAAATATGTTGTTAAGGACATGATTCTGCAAAATATATGTCAAATTATGTGTAATCCAGCCAAAAGTTCAAAACATATAGCCATTCGTTCAATAAGTGCTTATGTCACTGGGTTGAAGCATAATTTATTCGGAGTGGAAATAACTAATGAATTTCATTAAGCTGGTTTCTGCTGTTGAAATAAGTTGTTTAGGACATGATTCTGCACAATATATTTCAAATTCAGTGTAATCGAGCCACAAGTTCAAAAGATATAGCCATTCGTTCAAAAGTGCTTATCTCACCGAGTTAAAGCGTTTTTGATACAGAGTGGAAATAACTAATGAATTTCATCAAGCTGGTTTCTGCTGTTGAAATATGTTGTTTAGGACATGATTCTGCACAATATATGTCAAATTCAGTGTAATCCAGCCAGAAATTCAAAAGATATAGCCATTCGTTCAAAGAAGTGCTAATCTCACCGAGTTAAAGCGTTTTTGATACAGAGTGGAAATAACTAATGAATTTCATCAAGCTGGTTTCTGCTGTTAAAATATATTGTTTAGGACTTGATTCTGCACAATATATTTCAAATTCAGTGTAATCCAGCCACAGGTTCAAAAGATATTGCCATTCGTTTAAAAAAGTGGTTATCTGTCCGAGTTGAAGTGTTTTTGATTCGGAGTGGAAATAACTAATGAATTTCATGAAACTGGTTTCGGCTGTTGAAATATGTTGTTTAGGACAAGATTTTGCACTATATATGTCAAATTCAGTGTAATCCAGCCACAGGTTCAAAAGATATAGCCATTCGTTCAAAAGTGCTTATCTCTCCGAGTTGAAGCATTTTTGATTCGGAGTGGAAATACCTATTGAATTTCATCAAGCTGGTTTCTGTTGTTGACATATCTTGTTCAGGACATGATTCCGCACAATATATGTCAAATTCAGTGTAATCCAGCCACAAGTTCAAAAGATATAGCCATTCGTTCAATAAGTGCTTATGTCACTGGGTTGAAGCATAATTGATTTGGAGTGGAAATAACTAATGAATTTCATCAAGCTGGTTTCTGCTGTTGAAATAAGTTGTTTAGGACATGATTCTGCACAATATATGTCAAATTCAGTGTAATCCAGCCACAAGTTCAAAAGATATAGCCATTCGTTCAAAGAACTGCTAATCTCACCGAGTTAAAGCGTTTTTGATAAAGAGTGGAAATAACTATTGAATTTCATCAAGCTGGTTTCTGCTGTTGAAATATGTTGTTTAGGACTTGATTCTGCACAATATATGTCAAATTCAGTGTAATCCAGCCACAGGTTCAAAAGATATAGCCATTCGTTCAAAAAAGTGCTTATCTCACCGAGTTGAAGCGTTTTTGATACAGATTGGAAATAACTCATGAATTTCATGAAGCTGATTTCTGCTGTTGAAATATGTTGTTTAGGACATGATTCGGCACAATATATGTCAAATTCAGTGTAATCCAGCCACAGGTTCAAAAGACATAGCCATTCGTTCAAAAAAGTGCTTATCTGTCCGAGTTGAAGCGTTTTTGATTCGGAGTGGAAATAAGTATTGAATTTAATCAAGCTGGTTTCTGTTATTTACATATCTTGTTTAGGACATAATTCTGCACAATATGATTCAAATTCAGTGTAATCCAGCTACAAGTTCAAAAGATATAGCAATTCGTTCAAAAAGTGCTTATGTCACTGGGTTGAAGCATAATTGATTCGGAGTGGAAATAACTAATGAATTTCATGAAACTGGTTTCGGCTGTTATAATATGTTGTTCAGGACAAGATTCTGCACAATATATGTCAAATTCAGTATAGTCCAGCCACAGGTTCAAAAGATATAGCCATTCGTTCAAAAGTGCTTATCTCACCGAGTTGAAGCATTTTTGATTCGGAGTGGAAATAACTAATGAATTTCATCAAGTTGGTTTCTGCTGTTCAAATATGTTGTTAAGGACATGATTCTGCAAAATATATGTCAAATTCAGTGTAATCCAGCCACAGGTTCAAAAGATATAGCCATTCGTTCAAATGTGCTTATTTCTCCGAGTTGAAGCATTTTTGATTCGGAGTGGAAATACCTATTGAATTTCATCAAGTTGGTTTCTTTTGTTGACATATCTTGTTCAGGACATGATTCTGCACAATATATGTCAAATTCAGTGTAATCCAGCCACAAGTTCAAAAGATATAGCCATTCGTTCAATAAGTGCTTATGTCACTGGGTTGAAGCATAATTGATTTGGAGTGGAAATAACTAATGAATTTCATCAAGCTGGTTTCTGCTGTTGAAATAAGTTGTTTAGGACATGATTCTGCACAATATATTTCAAATTCAGTGTAATCCAGCCACAAGTTCAAAAGATATAGCCATTCGTTCAAAGAACTGCTAATCTCACCGAGTTAAAGCGTTTTTGATAAAGAGTGGAAGTAACTATTGAATTTCATCAAACTGGTTTCGGCTGTTAAAATATGTTGTTATGGACAAGATTCTGCACAATATATGTCAAATTCAGTATAATCCAGCCACAGGTTCAAAAGATATAGCCATTCGTTCAAAAGTGCTTATCTCACCGAGTTGAAGCATTTTTGATTCGGAGTGGAAATAACTAATGAATTTCATCAAGTTGGTTTCTGCAGTTCAAATATGTTATTAAGGACATGATTCTGCAAAATATATGTCAAATTCAGTGTAATCCAGCCAAAAGTTCAAAAGATATAGCCATTCGTTCAATAAGTGCTTATGTCACTGGGTTGAAGCATAATTGATTCGGAGTGGAAATAACTAATGAATTTCATCAAGCTGGTTTCTGCTGTTGAAATAAGTTGTTTAGGACATGATTCTGCACAATATATTTCAAATTCAGTGTAATCCAGCCACAAGTTCAAAAGATATAGCCATTCGTTCAAAGAACTGCTAATCTCACCGAGTTAAAGCGTTTTTTGATACAGAGTGGAAATAACTAATGAATTTCATCAAGCTGGTTTCTGCTGTTGAAATATGTTGTTTAGGACTTGATTCTGCACAATATATTTCAAATTCAGTGTAATCCAGCCACAGGTTCAAAAGATATTGCCATTCGTTTAAAAAAGTGGTTATCTGTCCGAGTTGAAGTGTTTTTGATTCGGAGTGGAAATAACTAATGAATTTCATGAAACTGGTTTCGGCTGTTGAAATTTGTTGTTTAGGACAAGATTTTGCACTATATATGTCAAATTCAGTGTAATCCAGCCACAGGTTCAAAAGATATAGCCATTCGTTCAAAAGTGCTTATCTCTCCGAGTTGAAGCATTTTTGATTCGGAGTGGAAATACCTATTGAATTTCATCAAGTTGGTTTCTGTTGTTGACATATCTTGTTCAGGACATGATTCCGCACAATATATGTCAAATTCAGTGTAATCCAGCCAAAAGTTCAAAAGATATAGCCATTCGTTCAATAAGTGCTTATGTCACTGGGTTGAAGCATAATTGATTCGTAGTGGAAATAAGTAATGAATTTCATCAAGCTGGTTTCTGCTGTTGAAATAAGTTGTTTAGGACATGATTCTGCACAATATATTTCAAATTGGTTTAATCCAGCCACAGGTTCAAAAGATATAGCCATTAGTTCAAAGAACTGCTAATCTCACCGAGTTAAAGCGTTTTTGATACAGATTGGAAATAACTAATGAATTTCATCAAGCTGGTTTCTGCTGTTGAAATATGTTGTTGAGGACTTGATTCTGCACAATATATGTCAAATTCAGTGTAATCCAGCCACAGGTTCAAAAGATATAGCCATTCATTCAAAAAGGTGCTTATCTGTCCGAGTTGAAGAGTTTTTGATTCGGAGTGGAAATAACTAATGAATTTCATGAAACTGGTTTCGGCTGTTGAAATATGTTGTTTAGGACAAGATTCTGCACAATATATGTCAAATTCAGTGTAATCCAGCCACAAGTTCAAATGATATAGCCATTCGTTCAATAAGTGCTTATGTCACTGGGTTGAAGCATAATTGATTCGGAGTGGAAATAACTAATGAATTTCATCAAGCGTGTTTCTGCTGTTGAAATACGTTGTTTAGGACACGATTCTGCACAATATATTTCAAATTCAGTGTAATACAGCCACAAGTTCAAAAGATATAGCCATTCGTTCAAAGAAGTGCTAATGTCACCGAGTTAAAGCGTTTTTGATACAGAGTGGAAATAACTCATGAATTTCATCAGGCTGGTTTCTGCTGTTGAAATATGTTGTTTAGGACTTGATTCTGCACAATATATTTCAAATTCAGTGTAATCCAGCCACAGGTTCAAAAGATATTGCCATTCGTTTAAAAAAGTGGTTATCTGTCCGAGTTGAAGTGTTTTTGATTCGGAGTGGAAATAACTATTGAATTTAATCAAGCTGGTTTCTGTTATTTACATATCTTGTTTAGGACATAATTCTGCACAATATGATTCAAATTCAGTGTAATCCAGCTACAAGTTCAAAAGATATAGCAATTCGTTCAAAAAGTGCTTATGTCACTGGGTTGAAGCATAATTGATTCGGAGTGGAAATAACTAATGAATTTCATCAAGCTGGTTTCTGCTGTTGAAATAAGTTGTTTAGGACATGATTCTGCACAATATATTTCAAATTCAGTGTAATCCAGCCACAAGTTCAAAAGATATAGCCATTCGTTCAAAAAAGTGCTTATCTCACCGAGTTGAAGCGTTTTTGATACAGATTGGAAATAACTCGAGAATTTCATGAAGCTGATTTCTGCTGTTGAAATATGTTGTTTAGGACATGATTCGGCACAATATATGTCAAATTCATTGTAATCCAGCCACAGGTTCAAAAGACATAGCCATTCGTTCAAAAAAGTGCTTATCTGTCCGAGTTGAAGCGTTTTTGATTCGGAGTGGAAATAACTATTGAATTTAATCAAGCTGGTTTCTGTTATTTACCTATCTTGTTTAGGACATAATTCTGCACAATATGATTCAAATTCAGTGTAATCCAGCTACAAGTTCAAAAGATATAGCAATTCGTTCAAAAAGTGCTTATGTCACTGGGTTGAAGCATAATTTATTCGGAGTGGAAATAACTAATGAATTTCATCAAGCTGGTTTCTGCTGTTGAAATAAGTTGTTTAGGACATGATTCTGCACAATATATTTCAAATTCAGTGTAATCCAGCCAGAAGTTCAAAAGATATAGCCATTTGTTCAAAGAAGTGCTAATCTCACCGAGTTAAAGCGTTTTTGATACAGAGTGGAAATAACTAATGAATTTCATCAAGCTGGTTTCTGCTGTTGAAATAAGTTGTTTAGGACATGATTCTGCACAATATATGTCAAATTCAGTGTAATCCAGCCAGAAATTCAAAAGATATAGCCATTCGTTCAAAGAAGTGCTAATCTCACCGAGTTAAAGCGTTTTTGATACAGAGTGGAAATAACTAATGAATTTCATCGAGCTGGTTTCTACTGTTGAAATATGTTTTTTAGGACTTGATTCTGCACCATATATGTCAAATTCAGTGTAATCCAGCCACAGGTTCAAAAGATATTGCCATTCGTTCAAAAAAGTGCTTATCTGTCCGAGGTGAAGCTTTTTTGATTCGGAGTGGAAATAACTAATGAATTTCATGAAACTGGTTTCGGCTGTTGAAATATTTTGTTTAGGACAAGATTTTGCACAATTTATGTCAAATTCAGTGTAATCCAGCCACAGGTTCAAAAGATATAGCCATTCGTTCAAAAGTGCTTATCTCTCCGAGTTGAAGCATTTTTGATTCGGAGTAGAAATACCTATTGAATTTCATCAAGTTGGTTTCTGTTGTTGACATATCTTGTTCAGGAAATGATTCTGCACAATATATTTCAAATTCAGTGTAATCCAGCCACAAGTTCAAAAGATATAGCCATTCGTTCAATAAGTGCTTATGTCACTGGGTTGAAGCATAATTGATTCGTAGTGGAAATAAGTAATGAATTTCATCAAGCTGGTTTCTGCTGTTGAAATAAGTTGTTTAGGACATGATTCTGCACAATATATTTCAAATTGGTTTAATCCAGCCACAGGTTCAAAAGATATAGCCATTAGTTCAAAGAACTGCTAATCTCACCGAGTTAAAGCGTTTTTGATACAGATTGGAAATAACTAATGAATTTCATCGAGCTGGTTTCTGCTGTTCAAATATGTTGTTTAGGACTTGATTCTGCACAATATATGTCAAATTCAGTGTAATCCAGCCACAGGTTCAAAAGATATTGCCATTCGTTCAAAAGTGCTTATCTCTCCGAGTTGAAGCATTTTTGATTCGGAGTGGAAATACCTATTGAATTTCATCAAGCTGGTTTCTGTTGTTGACATATCTTGTTCAGGACATGATTCCGCACAATATATGTCAAATTCAGTGTAATCCAGCCACAAGTTCAAAAGATATAGCCATTCGTTCAATAAGTGCTTATGTCACTGGGTTGAAGCATAATTGATTTGGAGTGGAAATAACTAATGAATTTCATCAAGCTGGTTTCTGCTGTTGAAATAAGTTGTTTAGGACATGATTCTGCACAATATATTTCAAATTCAGTGTAATCCAGCCACAAGTTCAAAAGATATAGCCATTCGTTCAAAGAACTGCTAATCTCACCGAGTTAAAGCGTTTTTGATAAAGAGTGGAAATAACTATTGAATTTCATCAAGCTGGTTTCTGCTGTTGAAATATGTTGTTTAGGACTTGATTCTGCACAATATATGTCAAATTCAGTGTAATCCAGCCACAGGTTCAAAAGATATAGCCATTCGTTCAAAAAAGTGCTTATCTCACCGAGTTGAAGCGTTTTTGATACAGATTGGAAATAACTCATGAATTTCATGAAGCTGGTGTCTGCTGTTGAAATATGTTGTTTAGGACATGATACGGCACAATATATGTCAAATTCAGTGTAATCCAGCCACAGGTTCAAAAGACATAGCCATTCGTTCAAAAAAGTGCTTATCTGTCCGAGTTCAAGCGTTTTTGATTCGGAGTGGAAATAACTATTGAATTTAATCAAGATGGTATCTGTTATTTACATATCTTGTTTAGGACATAATTCTGCACAATATGATTCAAATTCAGTGTAATCCAGCTACAAGTTCAAAAGATATAGCAATTCGTTCAAAAAGTGCTTATGTCACTGGGTTGAAGCATAATTGATTCGGAGTGGAAATAACTAATGAATTTCATCAAGCTGGTTTCTGCTGTTGAAATAAGTTGTTTAGGACATGATTCTGCACAATATATTTCAAATTCAGTGTAATCCAGCCACAGGTTCAAAAGATATAGCCATTTGTTCAAAGAAGTGCTAATCTCACCGAGTTAAAGCGTTTTTGATACAGAGTGGAAATAACTAATGAATTTCATCAAGCTGGTTTCTGCTGTTGAAATATGCTGTTTAGGACATGATTCTGCACAATATATTTCAAATTCAGTGTAATCCAGCCACAGGTTCAAAAGATATAGCCATTTGTTCAAAGAAGTGCTAATCTCACCGAGTTAAAGCGTTTTTGATACAGAGTGGAAATAACTAATGAATTTCATCAAGCTGGTTTCTGCTGTTGAAATAAGTTGTTTAGGACATGATTCTGCACAATATATGTCAAATTCAGTGTAATCCAGCCAGAAATTCAAAAGATATAGCCATTCGTTCAAAGAAGTGCTAATCTCACCGAGTTAAAGCGTTTTTGATACAGAGTGGAAATAACTAATGAATTTCATCAAGCTGGTTTCTACTGTTGAAATATGTTTTTTAGGACTTGATTCTGCACCATATATGTCAAATTCAGTGTAATCCAGCCACAGGTTCAAAAGATATTGCCATTCGTTCAAAAAAGTGCTTATCTGTCCGAGGTGAAGCGTTTTTGATTCGGAGTGGAAATAACTAATGAATTTCATGAAACTTGTTTCGGCTGTTGAAATATTTTGTTTAGGACAAGATTTTGCACAATATATGTCAAATTCAGTGTAATCCAGCCACAGGTTCAAAAGATATAGCCATTCGTTCAAAAGTGCTTATCTCTCCGAGTTGAAGCATTTTTGATTCGGAGTGGAAATACCTATTGAATTTCATCAAGTTGGTTTCTGTTGTTGACATATCTTGTTCAGGAAATGATTCTGCACAATATATTTCAAATTCAGTGTAATCCAGCCACAAGTTCAAAAGATATAGCCATTTGTTCAATAAGTGCTTATGTCACTGGGTTGAAGCATAATTGATTCGGAGTGGAAATAACTAATGAATTTCATCAAGCTGGTTTCTGCTGTTGAAATAAGTTGTTTAGGACACGATTCTGCACAATATATTTCAAATTCAGTGTAATCCAGCCACAAGTTCAAAAGATATAGCCATTCGTTCAAAGAAGTGCTAATGTCACCGAGTTAAAGCGTTTTTGATACAGAGTGGAAATAACTCATGAATTTCATCAGGCTGGTTTCTGCTGTTGAAATATGTTGTTTAGGACTTGATTCTGCACAATATATGTCAAATTCACTGTAATCCAGCCACAGGTTCAAAAGATATTGCCATTCGTTCAAAAAAGTGCTTATGTGTCCGAGTTGAAGCGTTTTTGATACAGATTGGAAATAACTCATGAATTTCATGAAGCTGATTTCTGCTGTTGAAATATGTTGTTTAGGACATGATTCTGCACAATATATGTCAAATTTAGTGTAATCCAGCCACAAGTTCAAAAGATATAGCCATTCGTTCAAAGAAGTGCTAATCTCACCGAGTTAAAGCGTTTGTGATACAGAGTGGAAATAACTCATGAATTTCATCAGGCTGGTTTCTGCTGTTGAAATATGTTGTTTAGGACTTGATTCTGCACAATATATGTCAAATTCACTGTAATCCAGCCACAAGTTCAAAAGATATAGCCATTCGTTCAAAGAAGTGCTTATCTGTCCGAGTTGAAGCGTTTTTGATTCGGAGTGGAAATAACTAATGAATTTCATGAAACTGGTTTCGGCTGTTAAAATATGTTGTTTAGGACAAGATTCTGCACAATATATGTCAAATTCAGTATAATCCAGCCACAGGTTCAAAAGATATAGCCATTCGTTCAAAAGTGCTTATCTCACCGAGTTGAAGCATTTTTGATTCGGAGTGGAAATAACTAATGAATTTCATCAAGTTGGTTTCTGCTGTTCAAATATGTTGTTAAGGACATGATTTTGCAAAATATATGTCAAATTCAGTGTAATCCAGCCAAAAGTTCAAAAGATATAACCATTCGTTCAAAGAACTGCTCATCTCACCGAGTTAAAGCGTTTTTGATACAGAGTGGAAATAACTAATGAATTTCATCGAGCTGGTTTCTACTGTTGAAATATGTTTTTTAGGACTTGATTCTGCACCATATATGTCAAATTCAGTGTAATCCAGCCACAGGTTCAAAAGATATTGCCATTCGTTCAAAAAAGTGCTTATCTGTCCGAGGTGAAGCTTTTTTGATTCGGAGTGGAAATAACTAATGAATTTCATGAAACTGGTTTCGGCTGTTGAAATATTTTGTTTAGGACAAGATTTTGCACAATTTATGTCAAATTCAGTGTAATCCAGCCACAGGTTCAAAAGATATAGCCATTCGTTCAAAAGTGCTTATCTCTCCGAGTTGAAGCATTTTTGATTCGGAGTAGAAATACCTATTGAATTTCATCAAGTTGGTTTCTGTTGTTGACATATCTTGTTCAGGAAATGATTCTGCACAATATATTTCAAATTCAGTGTAATCCAGCCACAAGTTCAAAAGATATAGCCATTCGTTCAATAAGTGCTTATGTCACTGGGTTGAAGCATAATTGATTCGTAGTGGAAATAAGTAATGAATTTCATCAAGCTGGTTTCTGCTGTTGAAATAAGTTGTTTAGGACATGATTCTGCACAATATATTTCAAATTGGTTTAATCCAGCCACAGGTTCAAAAGATATAGCCATTAGTTCAAAGAACTGCTAATCTCACCGAGTTAAAGCGTTTTTGATACAGATTGGAAATAACTAATGAATTTCATCGAGCTGGTTTCTGCTGTTCAAATATGTTGTTTAGGACTTGATTCTGCACAATATATGTCAAATTCAGTGTAATCCAGCCACAGGTTCAAAAGATATTGCCATTCGTTCAAAAGTGCTTATCTCTCCGAGTTGAAGCATTTTTGATTCGGAGTGGAAATACCTATTGAATTTCATCAAGCTGGTTTCTGTTGTTGACATATCTTGTTCAGGACATGATTCCGCACAATATATGTCAAATTCAGTGTAATCCAGCCACAAGTTCAAAAGATATAGCCATTCGTTCAATAAGTGCTTATGTCACTGGGTTGAAGCATAATTGATTTGGAGTGGAAATAACTAATGAATTTCATCAAGCTGGTTTCTGCTGTTGAAATAAGTTGTTTAGGACATGATTCTGCACAATATATTTCAAATTCAGTGTAATCCAGCCACAAGTTCAAAAGATATAGCCATTCGTTCAAAGAACTGCTAATCTCACCGAGTTAAAGCGTTTTTGATAAAGAGTGGAAATAACTATTGAATTTCATCAAGCTGGTTTCTGCTGTTGAAATATGTTGTTTAGGACTTGATTCTGCACAATATATGTCAAATTCAGTGTAATCCAGCCACAGGTTCAAAAGATATAGCCATTCGTTCAAAAAAGTGCTTATCTCACCGAGTTGAAGCGTTTTTGATACAGATTGGAAATAACTCATGAATTTCATGAAGCTGGTGTCTGCTGTTGAAATATGTTGTTTAGGACATGATACGGCACAATATATGTCAAATTCAGTGTAATCCAGCCACAGGTTCAAAAGACATAGCCATTCGTTCAAAAAAGTGCTTATCTGTCCGAGTTCAAGCGTTTTTGATTCGGAGTGGAAATAACTATTGAATTTAATCAAGATGGTATCTGTTATTTACATATCTTGTTTAGGACATAATTCTGCACAATATGATTCAAATTCAGTGTAATCCAGCTACAAGTTCAAAAGATATAGCAATTCGTTCAAAAAGTGCTTATGTCACTGGGTTGAAGCATAATTGATTCGGAGTGGAAATAACTAATGAATTTCATCAAGCTGGTTTCTGCTGTTGAAATAAGTTGTTTAGGACATGATTCTGCACAATATATTTCAAATTCAGTGTAATCCAGCCACAGGTTCAAAAGATATAGCCATTTGTTCAAAGAAGTGCTAATCTCACCGAGTTAAAGCGTTTTTGATACAGAGTGGAAATAACTAATGAATTTCATCAAGCTGGTTTCTGCTGTTGAAATAAGTTGTTTAGGACATGATTCTGCACAATATATGTCAAATTCAGTGTAATCCAGCCAGAAATTCAAAAGATATAGCCATTCGTTCAAAGAAGTGCTAATCTCACCGAGTTAAAGCGTTTTTGATACAGAGTGGAAATAACTAATGAATTTCATCAAGCTGGTTTCTACTGTTGAAATATGTTTTTTAGGACTTGATTCTGCACCATATATGTCAAATTCAGTGTAATCCAGCCACAGGTTCAAAAGATATTGCCATTCGTTCAAAAAAGTGCTTATCTGTCCGAGGTGAAGCGTTTTTGATTCGGAGTGGAAATACCTATTGAATTTCATCAAGTTGGTTTCTGTTGTTGACATATCTTGTTCAGGAAATGATTCTGCACAATATATTTCAAATTCAGTGTAATCCAGCCACAAGTTCAAAAGATATAGCCATTTGTTCAATAAGTGCTTATGTCACTGGGTTGAAGCATAATTGATTCGGAGTGGAAATAACTAATGAATTTCATCAAGCTGGTTTCTGCTGTTGAAATAAGTTGTTTAGGACACGATTCTGCACAATATATTTCAAATTCAGTGTAATCCAGCCACAAGTTCAAAAGATATAGCCATTCGTTCAAAGAAGTGCTAATGTCACCGAGTTAAAGCGTTTTTGATACAGAGTGGAAATAACTCATGAATTTCATCAGGCTGGTTTCTGCTGTTGAAATATGTTGTTTAGGACTTGATTCTGCACAATATATGTCAAATTCACTGTAATCCAGCCACAGGTTCAAAAGATATTGCCATTCGTTCAAAAAAGTGCTTATGTGTCCGAGTTGAAGCGTTTTTGATACAGATTGGAAATAACTCATGAATTTCATGAAGCTGATTTCTGCTGTTGAAATATGTTGTTTAGGACATGATTCTGCACAATATATGTCAAATTTAGTGTAATCCAGCCACAAGTTCAAAAGATATAGCCATTCGTTCAAAGAAGTGCTAATCTCACCGAGTTAAAGCGTTTGTGATACAGAGTGGAAATAACTCATGAATTTCATCAGGCTGGTTTCTGCTGTTGAAATATGTTGTTTAGGACTTGATTCTGCACAATATATGTCAAATTCACTGTAATCCAGCCACAAGTTCAAAAGATATAGCCATTCGTTCAAAGAAGTGCTTATCTGTCCGAGTTGAAGCGTTTTTGATTCGGAGTGGAAATAACTAATGAATTTCATGAAACTGGTTTCGGCTGTTAAAATATGTTGTTTAGGACAAGATTCTGCACAATATATGTCAAATTCAGTATAATCCAGCCACAGGTTCAAAAGATATAGCCATTCGTTCAAAAGTGCTTATCTCACCGAGTTGAAGCATTTTTGATTCGGAGTGGAAATAACTAATGAATTTCATCAAGTTGGTTTCTGCTGTTCAAATATGTTGTTAAGGACATGATTTTGCAAAATATATGTCAAATTCAGTGTAATCCAGCCAAAAGTTCAAAAGATATAACCATTCGTTCAAAGAACTGCTAATCTCACCGAGTTAAAGCGTTTTTGATACAGAGTGGAAATAACTAATGAATTTCATCAAGCTGGTTTCTGCTGTTGAAATATGCTGTTTAGGACTTGATTCTGCACAATATATTTCAAATTCAGTGTAATCCAGCCACAGGTTCAAAAGATATTGCCATTCGTTTAAAAAAGTGCTTATCTGTCCGAGTTGAAGCGTTTTTGATTCGGAGTGGAAATAACTAATGAATTTCATGAAACTGGTTTCGGCTGTTGAAATATGTTGTTTAGGACAAGATTTTGCACTATATATGTCAAATTCAGTGTAATCCAGCCACAGGTTCAAAAGATATAGCCATTCGTTCAAAAAAGTGCTTATCTCACCGAGTTGAAACGTTTTTGATACAGATTGGAAATAACTCATGAATTTCATGAAGCTGGTGTCTGCTGTTGAAATATGTTGTTTAGGACATGATACGGCACAATATATGTCAAATTCAGTGTAATCCAGCCACAGGTTCAAAAGACATAGCCATTCGTTCAAAAAAGTGCTTATCTGTCCGAGTTCAAGCGTTTTTGATTCGGAGTGGAAATAACTATTGAATTTAATCAAGATGGTATCTGTTATTTACATATCTTGTTTAGGACATAATTCTGCACAATATGATTCAAATTCAGTGTAATCCAGCTACAAGTTCAAAAGATATAGCAATTCGTTCAAAAAGTGCTTATGTCACTGGGTTGAAGCATAATTGATTCGGAGTGGAAATAACTAATGAATTTCATCAAGCTGGTTTCTGCTGTTGAAATAAGTTGTTTAGGACATGATTCTGCACAATATATTTCAAATTCAGTGTAATCCAGCCACAGGTTCAAAAGATATAGCCATTTGTTCAAAGAAGTGCTAATCTCACCGAGTTAAAGCGTTTTTGATACAGAGTGGAAATAACTAATGAATTTCATCAAGCTGGTTTCTGCTGTTGAAATAAGTTGTTTAGGACATGATTCTGCACAATATATGTCAAATTCAGTGTAATCCAGCCAGAAATTCAAAAGATATAGCCATTCGTTCAAAGAAGTGCTAATCTCACCGAGTTAAAGCGTTTTTGATACAGAGTGGAAATAACTAATGAATTTCATCAAGCTGGTTTCTACTGTTGAAATATGTTTTTTAGGACTTGATTCTGCACCATATATGTCAAATTCAGTGTAATCCAGCCACAGGTTCAAAAGATATTGCCATTCGTTCAAAAAAGTGCTTATCTGTCCGAGGTGAAGCGTTTTTGATTCGGAGTGGAAATAACTAATGAATTTCATGAAACTTGTTTCGGCTGTTGAAATATTTTGTTTAGGACAAGATTTTGCACAATATATGTCAAATTCAGTGTAATCCAGCCACAGGTTCAAAAGATATAGCCATTCGTTCAAAAGTGCTTATCTCTCCGAGTTGAAGCATTTTTGATTCGGAGTGGAAATACCTATTGAATTTCATCAAGTTGGTTTCTGTTGTTGACATATCTTGTTCAGGAAATGATTCTGCACAATATATTTCAAATTCAGTGTAATCCAGCCACAAGTTCAAAAGATATAGCCATTTGTTCAATAAGTGCTTATGTCACTGGGTTGAAGCATAATTGATTCGGAGTGGAAATAACTAATGAATTTCATCAAGCTGGTTTCTGCTGTTGAAATAAGTTGTTTAGGACACGATTCTGCACAATATATTTCAAATTCAGTGTAATCCAGCCACAAGTTCAAAAGATATAGCCATTCGTTCAAAGAAGTGCTAATGTCACCGAGTTAAAGCGTTTTTGATACAGAGTGGAAATAACTCATGAATTTCATCAGGCTGGTTTCTGCTGTTGAAATATGTTGTTTAGGACTTGATTCTGCACAATATATGTCAAATTCACTGTAATCCAGCCACAGGTTCAAAAGATATTGCCATTCGTTCAAAAAAGTGCTTATGTGTCCGAGTTGAAGCGTTTTTGATACAGATTGGAAATAACTCATGAATTTCATGAAGCTGATTTCTGCTGTTGAAATATGTTGTTTAGGACATGATTCTGCACAATATATGTCAAATTTAGTGTAATCCAGCCACAAGTTCAAAAGATATAGCCATTCGTTCAAAGAAGTGCTAATCTCACCGAGTTAAAGCGTTTGTGATACAGAGTGGAAATAACTCATGAATTTCATCAGGCTGGTTTCTGCTGTTGAAATATGTTGTTTAGGACTTGATTCTGCACAATATATGTCAAATTCACTGTAATCCAGCCACAAGTTCAAAAGATATAGCCATTCGTTCAAAGAAGTGCTTATCTGTCCGAGTTGAAGCGTTTTTGATTCGGAGTGGAAATAACTAATGAATTTCATGAAACTGGTTTCGGCTGTTAAAATATGTTGTTTAGGACAAGATTCTGCACAATATATGTCAAATTCAGTATAATCCAGCCACAGGTTCAAAAGATATAGCCATTCGTTCAAAAGTGCTTATCTCACCGAGTTGAAGCATTTTTGATTCGGAGTGGAAATAACTAATGAATTTCATCAAGTTGGTTTCTGCTGTTCAAATATGTTGTTAAGGACATGATTTTGCAAAATATATGTCAAATTCAGTGTAATCCAGCCAAAAGTTCAAAAGATATAACCATTCGTTCAAAGAACTGCTAATCTCACCGAGTTAAAGCGTTTTTGATACAGAGTGGAAATAACTAATGAATTTCATCAAGCTGGTTTCTGCTGTTGAAATATGCTGTTTAGGACTTGATTCTGCACAATATATTTCAAATTCAGTGTAATCCAGCCACAGGTTCAAAAGATATTGCCATTCGTTTAAAAAAGTGCTTATCTGTCCGAGTTGAAGCGTTTTTGATTCGGAGTGGAAATAACTAATGAATTTCATGAAACTGGTTTCGGCTGTTGAAATATGTTGTTTAGGACAAGATTTTGCACTATATATGTCAAATTCAGTGTAATCCAGCCACAGGTTCAAAAGATATAGCCATTCGTTCAAAAAAGTGCTTATCTCACCGAGTTGAAGCGTTTTTGATACAGATTGGAAATAACTCATGAATTTCATGAAGCTGGTGTCTGCTGTTGAAATATGTTGTTTAGGACATGATACGGCACAATATATGTCAAATTCAGTGTAATCCAGCCACAGGTTCAAAAGACATAGCCATTCGTTCAAAAAAGTGCTTATCTGTCCGAGTTCAAGCGTTTTTGATTCGGAGTGGAAATAACTATTGAATTTAATCAAGATGGTATCTGTTATTTACATATCTTGTTTAGGACATAATTCTGCACAATATGATTCAAATTCAGTGTAATCCAGCTACAAGTTCAAAAGATATAGCAATTCGTTCAAAAAGTGCTTATGTCACTGGGTTGAAGCATAATTGATTCGGAGTGGAAATAACTAATGAATTTCATCAAGCTGGTTTCTGCTGTTGAAATAAGTTGTTTAGGACATGATTCTGCACAATATATTTCAAATTCAGTGTAATCCAGCCACAGGTTCAAAAGATATAGCCATTTGTTCAAAGAAGTGCTAATCTCACCGAGTTAAAGCGTTTTTGATACAGAGTGGAAATAACTAATGAATTTCATCAAGCTGGTTTCTGCTGTTGAAATAAGTTGTTTAGGACATGATTCTGCACAATATATGTCAAATTCAGTGTAATCCAGCCAGAAATTCAAAAGATATAGCCATTCGTTCAAAGAAGTGCTAATCTCACCGAGTTAAAGCGTTTTTGATACAGAGTGGAAATAACTAATGAATTTCATCAAGCTGGTTTCTACTGTTGAAATATGTTTTTTAGGACTTGATTCTGCACCATATATGTCAAATTCAGTGTAATCCAGCCACAGGTTCAAAAGATATTGCCATTCGTTCAAAAAAGTGCTTATCTGTCCGAGGTGAAGCGTTTTTGATTCGGAGTGGAAATAACTAATGAATTTCATGAAACTTGTTTCGGCTGTTGAAATATTTTGTTTAGGACAAGATTTTGCACAATATATGTCAAATTCAGTGTAATCCAGCCACAGGTTCAAAAGATATAGCCATTCGTTCAAAAGTGCTTATCTCTCCGAGTTGAAGCATTTTTGATTCGGAGTGGAAATACCTATTGAATTTCATCAAGTTGGTTTCTGTTGTTGACATATCTTGTTCAGGAAATGATTCTGCACAATATATTTCAAATTCAGTGTAATCCAGCCACAAGTTCAAAAGATATAGCCATTTGTTCAATAAGTGCTTATGTCACTGGGTTGAAGCATAATTGATTCGGAGTGGAAATAACTAATGAATTTCATCAAGCTGGTTTCTGCTGTTGAAATAAGTTGTTTAGGACACGATTCTGCACAATATATTTCAAATTCAGTGTAATCCAGCCACAAGTTCAAAAGATATAGCCATTCGTTCAAAGAAGTGCTAATGTCACCGAGTTAAAGCGTTTTTGATACAGAGTGGAAATAACTCATGAATTTCATCAGGCTGGTTTCTGCTGTTGAAATATGTTGTTTAGGACTTGATTCTGCACAATATATGTCAAATTCACTGTAATCCAGCCACAGGTTCAAAAGATATTGCCATTCGTTCAAAAAAGTGCTTATGTGTCCGAGTTGAAGCGTTTTTGATACAGATTGGAAATAACTCATGAATTTCATGAAGCTGATTTCTGCTGTTGAAATATGTTGTTTAGGACATGATTCTGCACAATATATGTCAAATTTAGTGTAATCCAGCCACAAGTTCAAAAGATATAGCCATTCGTTCAAAGAAGTGCTAATCTCACCGAGTTAAAGCGTTTGTGATACAGAGTGGAAATAACTCATGAATTTCATCAGGCTGGTTTCTGCTGTTGAAATATGTTGTTTAGGACTTGATTCTGCACAATATATGTCAAATTCACTGTAATCCAGCCACAAGTTCAAAAGATATAGCCATTCGTTCAAAGAAGTGCTTATCTGTCCGAGTTGAAGCGTTTTTGATTCGGAGTGGAAATAACTAATGAATTTCATGAAACTGGTTTCGGCTGTTAAAATATGTTGTTTAGGACAAGATTCTGCACAATATATGTCAAATTCAGTATAATCCAGCCACAGGTTCAAAAGATATAGCCATTCGTTCAAAAGTGCTTATCTCACCGAGTTGAAGCATTTTTGATTCGGAGTGGAAATAACTAATGAATTTCATCAAGTTGGTTTCTGCTGTTCAAATATGTTGTTAAGGACATGATTTTGCAAAATATATGTCAAATTCAGTGTAATCCAGCCAAAAGTTCAAAAGATATAACCATTCGTTCAAAGAACTGCTAATCTCACCGAGTTAAAGCGTTTTTGATACAGAGTGGAAATAACTAATGAATTTCATCAAGCTGGTTTCTGCTGTTGAAATATGCTGTTTAGGACTTGATTCTGCACAATATATTTCAAATTCAGTGTAATCCAGCCACAGGTTCAAAAGATATTGCCATTCGTTTAAAAAAGTGCTTATCTGTCCGAGTTGAAGCGTTTTTGATTCGGAGTGGAAATAACTAATGAATTTCATGAAACTGGTTTCGGCTGTTGAAATATGTTGTTTAGGACAAGATTTTGCACTATATATGTCAAATTCAGTGTAATCCAGCCACAGGTTCAAAAGATATAGCCATTCGTTCAAAGAAGTGCTTATCTGTCCGAGTTGAAGCGTTTTTGATTCGGAGTGGAAATAACTAATGAATTTCATGAAACTGGTTTCGGCTGTTAAAATATGTTGTTTAGGACAAGATTCTGCACAATATATGTCAAATTCAGTATAATCCAGCCACAGGTTCAAAAGATATAGCCATTCGTTCAAAAGTGCTTATCTCACCGAGTTGAAGCATTTTTGATTCGGAGTGGAAATAACTAATGAATTTCATCAAGTTGGTTTCTGCTGTTCAAATATGTTGTTAAGGACATGATTCTGCAAAATATATTTCAAATTCAGTGTAATCCAGCCAAAAGTTCAAAAGATATAGCCATTCGTTCAAAGAACTGCTAATCTCACTGAGTTAAAGCGTTTTTGATACAGAGTGGAAATAACTAATGAATTTCATCAAGCTGGTTTCTGCTGTTGAAATATGTTGTTTAGGACTTGATTCTGCACAATATATGTCAAATTCACTGTAATCCAGCCACAGGTTCAAAAGAAATTGCCATTCGTTCAAAAAAGTGCTTATCTGTCCGAGTTGAAGCGTTTTTGATACAGATTGGAAATAACTCATGAATTTCATGAAGCTGATTTCTGCTGTTGAAATATGTTGTTTAGGACATGATTCTGCACAACGTATGTCACATTCAGTGTAATCCAGCCACAAGTTCAAAAGATATAGCCATTCGTTCAAAGAAGTGCTAATCTCACCGAGTTGAAGCGTTTTTGATACAGAGTGGAAATAACTCATGAATTTCATCAAGCTGGTTTCTGCTGTTGAAATATGTTGTTTAGGACTTGATTCTGCACAATATAATTCAAATTCAGTGTAATCCAGCCACAGGTTCAAAAGATATTGCCATTCGTTCAAAAAAGTGCTTATCTGTCCGAGTTGAAGCGTTTTTGATTCGGAGTGGAAATAACTAATGAATTTCATGAAACTGGTTTCGGCTGTTGAAATATGTTGTTTAGGACAAGATTCTGCACAATATATGTCAAATTCAGTGTAATCCAGCCACAGGTTCAAAAGATATAGCCATTCGTTCAAAAGTGCTTATCTCTCCGAGTTTAAGCATTTTTGATTCGGAGTGGAAATACCTATTGAATTTCATCAAGCTGGTTTCTGTTGTTGACATATCTTGTTCAGGACATGATTCCGCACAATATATGTCAAATTCAGTGTAATCCAGCCACAAGTTCAAAAGATATAGCCATTCGTTCAATAAGTGCTTATGTCACTGGGTTGAAGCATAATTGATTCGGAGTGGAAATAACTAATGAATTTCATCAAGCTGGTTTCTGTTGTTGAAATAAGTTGTTTAGGACACGATTCTGCACAATATATTTCAAATTCAGTGTAATCCAGCCACAGGTTCAAAAGATATAGCCATTCGTTCGAAGAAGTGCTAATGTCACCGAGTTAAAGCGTTTTTGATACAAAGTGGAAATAACTCATGAATTTCATCAGGCTGGTTTCTGCTGTTGAAATATGTTGTTTAGGACTTGATTCTGCACAATATATGTCAAATTCACTGTAATCCAGCCACAGGTTCAAAAGATATTGCCATTCGTTCAAAAAAGTGCTTATGTGTCCGAGTTGAAGCGTTTTTGATACAGATTGGAAATAACTCATGAATTTCATGAAGCTGATTTCTGCTGTTGAAATATGTTGTTTAGGACATGATTCTGCACAATATATGTCAAATTTAGTGTAATCCAGCCACAAGTTCAAAAGATATAGCCATTCGTTCAAAGAAGTGCTTATCTGTCCGAGTTGAAGCGTTTTTGATTCGGAGTGGAAATAACTAATGAATTTCATGAAACTGGTTTCGGCTGTTAAAATATGTTGTTTAGGACAAGATTCTGCACAATATATGTCAAATTCAGTATAATCCAGCCACAGGTTCAAAAGATCTAGCCATTCGTTCAAAAGTGCTTATCTCACCGAGTTGAAGCATTTTTGATTCGGAGTGGAAATAACTAATGAATTTCATCAAGTTGGTTTCTGCTGTTCAAATATGTTTTTAAGGACATGATTCTGCAAAATATATTTCAAATTCAGTGTAATCCAGCCAAAAGTTCAAAAGATATAGCCATTCGTTCAATAAGTGCTTATGTCACTGGGTTAAAGCATAATTGATTCGGAGTGGAAATAACTAATGAATTTCATCAAGCTGGTTTCTGCTGTTGAAATAAGTTGTTTAGGACATGATTCTGCACAATATATTTCAAATTCAGTGTAATCCAGCCACAAGTTCAAAAGATATAGCCATTCGTTCAAAGAACTGCAAATCTAACAGAGTTAAAGCGGTTTTCATACAGAGTGGAAATAACTAAAGAATTTCATCAAGCTGGTTTCTGCTGTTGAAATATGTTGTTTAGGACTTGATTCTGCACAATATATTTCAAATTCAGTGTAATCCAGCCACAGGTTCAAAAGATATTGCCATTCGTTTAAAAAAGTGGTTATCTGTCCGAGTTGAAGCGTTTTTGATACGGAGTGGAAATAACTAATGAATTTCATGAAACTGGTTTCGGCTGTTGAAATATGTTGTTTAGGACAAGATTTTGCACTATATATGTCAAATTCAGTGTAATCCAGCCACAGGTTCAAAAGATATAGCCATTCGTTCAAAAGTGCTTATCTCTCCGAATTGAAGCATCTTTGATTCGGAGTGGAAATACCTATTGAATTTCATCAAGCTGGTTTCTGTTGTTGACATATCTTATTCAGGACATGATTCCGCACAATATATGTCAAATTCAGTTTAATCCAGCCACAAGTTCAAAAGATATAGCCATTCGTTCAAAAAGTGCTTATGTCACTGGGTTGAAGCATAATTGATTCGGAGTGGAAATAACTAATGAATTTAATCAACCTGGTTTCTGTTGTTGACATATGTTGTTTAGGACATGATTCTGCACAATATATTTCAAATTCAGTGTAATCCAGCCACAAGTTCAAAAGATATAGCCATTCGTTCAAAGAAGTGCTAATCTCACCGAGTTGAAGCGTTTTTGATACAGATTAATAATAACTCATGAATTTCATGACGCTGATTTCTTCTGTTGAAATATGTTGTTTAGGACATGATTCTGCACAATATATGTCAAATTCAGTGTAATCCAGCCACAAGTTCATAAGATATAGCCATTCGTTCAAAGAAATGCTTATCTGTCCGAGTTGAAGCGTTTTTGATTCGGAGTGGAAATAACTAATGAATTTCATGAAACTGGTTTTGGCTGTTGAAATATGTTGTTTAGGAAGATTCTGCACAATATATGTCAAATTCAGTATAATCCAGCCACAGGTTCAAAAGATATAGCCATTCGATCAAAAGTGCTTATCTTACCGAGTTGAAGCGTTTTTGATTCGGAGTGGAAATACCTATTGAATTTCATCAAGCTGGTTTCTGCTGTTGAAATAAGTTGTTTAGGACATGAGTCTGCACAATTTATGTCAAATTCAGTGTAATCCAGCCACAGGTTCAAAAGATATAGCCATTCGTTCAAAAAGTGCTTATCTGTCCGAGTTGAAGCGTTTTTGATTAGGAGTGGAAATAACTCATGAATTTCATGAAACTGGTTTCTGCTGTTGAAATATGTTGTTTAGGACATGATTCTGCACAATATATGTCAAATTCAGTGTAATCCAGCCACAAGTTCAAAAGATATAGCCATTCGTTCAAAGAACTGCTAATCTCACTGAGTTAAAGCATTTTTGATACAGAGTGGAAATAACTAATGAATTTCATCAAGCTGGTTTCTGCTGTTGAAATATGTTGTTTAGGACTTGATTCTGCACAATATATGTCAAATTCACTGTAATCCAGCCACAGGTTCAAAAGAAATTGCCATTCGTTCAAAAAAGTGCTTATCTGTCCGAGTTGAAGCGTTTTTGATACAGATTGGAAATAACTCATGAATTTCATGAAGCTGATTTCTGCTGTTGAAATATGTTGTTTAGGACATGATTCTGCACAATATATGTCAAATTCAGTGTAATCCATCCACAAGTTCAAAAGATATAGCCATACGTTCAAAGAAGTGCTAATCTCACCGAGTTGAAGCGTTTTTGATACAGAGTGGAAATAACTCATGAATTTCATCAAGCTGGTTTCTGCTGTTGAAATATGTTGTTTAGGACTTGATTCTGCACAATATAATTCAAATTCAGTGTAATCCAGCCACAGGTTCAAAAGATATAGCCATTCGTTCAAAAGTGCTTATCTGTCCGAGTTGAAGCATTTTTGATTCAGAGTGGAAATACCTATTGAATTTCATCAAGCTGGTTTCTGTTGTTGACATATCTTGTTCAGGACATGATTCCGCACAATATATGTCAAATTCAGTGTAATCCAGCCACAAGTTCAAAAGATATAGCCATTCGTTCAATAAGTGCTTATGTCACTGGGTTGAAGCATAATTGATTCGGAGTGGAAATAACTAATGAATTTCATCAAGCTGGTTTCTGCTGTTGAAATATGTTGTTTAGGACATGATTCTGCACAATATATGTCAAATTCAGTGTAATCCAGCCACAGGTTCAAAAGATATAGCCATTTGTTCAAAGAAGTGCTAATCTCACCGAGTTAAAGCGTTTTTGATACAGAGTGGAAATAACTAATGAATTTCATCAAGCTGGTTTCTGCTGTTGAAATGAGTTGTTTAGGACTTGATTCTGCACAATATATGTCAAATTCACTGTAATCCAGCCACAAGTTCAAAAGATATAGCCATTCGTTCAAAGAAGTGCTTATCTGTCCGAGTTGAAGCGTTTTTGATTCGGAGTGGAAATAACTAATGAATTTCATGAAACTGGTTTCGGCTGTTAAAATATGTTGTTTAGGACAAGATTCTGCACAATATATGTCAAATTCAGTATAATCCAGCCACAGGTTCAAAAGATATAGCCATTCGTTCAAAAGTGCTTATCTCACCGAGTTGAAGCATTTTTGATTCGGAGTGGAAATAACTAATGAATTTCATCAAGTTGGTTTCTGCTGTTCAAATATGTTGTTAAGGACATGATTTTGCAAAATATATGTCAAATTCAGTGTAATCCAGCCAAAAGTTCAAAAGATATAGCCATTCGTTCAATAAGTGCTTATGTCACTGGGTTGAAGCATAATTGATTCGGAGTGGAAATAACTAATGAATTTCATCAAGCTGGTTTCTGCTGTTGAAATATGTTGTTTAGGACATGATTCTGCACAATATATTTCAAATTCAGTGTAATCCAGCCACAAGTTCAAAAGATATAGCCATTCGTTCAAAGAACTGCTAATCTCACCGAGTTAAAGCGTTTTTGATACAGAGTGGAAATAACTAATGAATTTCATCAAGCTGGTTTCTGCTGTTGAAATATGCTGTTTAGGACTTGATTCTGCACAATATATTTCAAATTCAGTGTAATCCAGCCACAGGTTCAAAAGATATTGCCATTCGTTTAAAAAAGTGCTTATCTGTCCGAGTTGAAGCGTTTTTGATTCGGAGTGGAAATAACTAATGAATTTCATGAAACTGGTTTCGGCTGTTGAAATATGTTGTTTAGGACAAGATTTTGCACTATATATGTCAAATTTAGTGTAATCCAGCCACAGGTTCAAAAGATATAGCCATTCGTTCAAAGAAGTGCTTATCTGTCCGAGTTGAAGCGTTTTTGATTCGGAGTGGAAATAACTAATGAATTTCATGAAACTGGTTTCGGCTGTTAAAATATGTTGTTTAGGACAAGATTCTGCACAATATATGTCAAATTCAGTATAATCCAGCCACAGGTTCAAAAGATATAGCCATTCGTTCAAAAGTGCTTATCTCACCGAGTTGAAGCATTTTTGATTCGGAGTGGAAATAACTAATGAATTTCATCAAGTTGGTTTCTGCTGTTCAAATATGTTGTTAAGGACATGATTCCGCACAATATATGTCAAATTCAGTGTAATCCAGCCACAAGTTCAAAAGATATAGCCATTCGTTCAATAAGTGCTTATGTCACTGGGTTGAAGCATAATTGATTCGGAGTGGAAATAACTAATGAATTTCATCAAGCTGGTTTCTGCTGTTGAAATAAGTTGTTTAGGACATGATTCTGCACAATATATTTCAAATTCAGTGTAATCCAGCCACAGGTTCAAAAGATATAGCCATTTGTTCAAAGAAGTGCTAATCTCACCGAGTTAAAGCGTTTTTGATACAGAGTGGAAATAACTAATGAATTTCATCAAGCTGGTTTCTGCTGTTGAAATGAGTTGTTTAGGACTTGATTCTGCACAATATATGTCAAATTCACTGTAATCCAGCCACAAGTTCAAAAGATATAGCCATTCGTTCAAAGAAGTGCTTATCTGTCCGAGTTGAAGCGTTTTTGATTCGGAGTGGAAATAACTAATGAATTTCATGAAACTGGTTTCGGCTGTTAAAATATGTTGTTTAGGACAAGATTCTGCACAATATATGTCAAATTCAGTATAATCCAGCCACAGGTTCAAAAGATATAGCCATTCGTTCAAAAGTGCTTATCTCACCGAGTTGAAGCATTTTTGATTCGGAGTGGAAATAACTAATGAATTTCATCAAGTTGGTTTCTGCTGTTCAAATATGTTGTTAAGGACATGATTTTGCAAAATATATGTCAAATTCAGTGTAATCCAGCCACAAGTTCAAAAGATATAGCCATTCGTTCAATAAGTGCTTATGTCACTGGGTTGAAGCATAATTGATTCGGAGTGGAAATAACTAATGAATTTCATCAAGCTGGTTTCTGCTGTTGAAATAAGTTGTTTAGGACATGATTCTGCACAATATATTTCAAATTCAGTGTAATCCAGCCACAAGTTCAAAAGATATAGCCATTCGTTCAAAGAACTGCTAATCTCACCGAGTTAAAGCGTTTTTGATACAGAGTGGAAATAACTAATGAATTTCATCAAGCTGGTTTCTGCTGTTGATATATGCTGTTTAGGACTTGATTCTGCACAATATATTTCAAATTCAGTGTAATCCAGCCACAGGTTCAAAAGATATTGCCATTCGTTTAAAAAAGTGCTTATCTGTCCGAGTTGAAGCGTTTTTGATTCGGAGTGGAAATAACTAATGAATTTCATGAAACTGGTTTCGGCTGTTGAAATATGTTGTTTAGGACAAGATTTTGCACTATATATGTCAAATTCAGTGTAATCCAGCCACAGGTTCAAAAGATATAGCCATTCGTTCAAAGAAGTGCTTATCTGTCCGAGTTGAAGCGTTTTTGATTCGGAGTGGAAATAACTAATGAATTTCATGAAACTGGTTTCGGCTGTTAAAATATGTTGTTTAGGACAAGATTCTGCACAATATATGTCAAATTCAGTATAATCCAGCCACAGGTTCAAAATATATAGCCATTCGTTCAAAAGTGCTTATGTCACCGAGTTGAAGCATTTTTGATTCGGAGTGGAAATAACTAATGAATTTCATCAAGTTGGTTTCTGCTGTTCAAATATGTTGTTAAGGACATGATTCTGCAAAATATATTTCAAATTCAGTGTAATCCAGCCAAAAGTTCAAAAGATATAGCCATTCGTTCAATAAGTGCTTATGTCAATGGGTTAAAGCATAATTGATTCGGAGTGGAAATAACTAATGAATTTCATCAAGCTGGTTTCTGCTGTTGAAATAAGTTGTTTAGGACATGATTCTGCACAATATATTTCAAATTCAGTGTAATCCAGCCACAAGTTCAAAAGATATAGCCATTCGTTCAAAGAACTGCTAATCTCACCGAGTTAAAGCGTTTTTGATACAGAGTGGAAATAACTAATGAATTTCATCAAGCTGGTTTCTGCTGTTGAAATATGTTGTTTAGGACTTGATTCAGCACAATATATTTCAAATTCAGTGTAATCCAGCCACAGGTTCAAAAGATATTGCCATTCGTTTAAAAAAGTGGTTATCTGTCCGAGTTGAAGCGTTTTTGATTCGGAGTGGAAATAACTAATGAATTTCATGAAACTGGTTTCGGCTGTTGAAATATGTTGTTTAGGACAAGATTTTGCACTATATATGTCAAATTCAGTGTAATCCAGCCACAGGTTCAAAAGATATTGCCATTCGTTCAAAAGTGCTTATCTCTCCGAATTGAAGCATTTTTGATTCGGAGTGGAAATACCTATTGAATTTCATCAAGCTGGTTTCTGTTGTTGACATATCTTATTCAGGACATGATTCCGCACAATATATGTCAAATTCAGTTTAATCCAGCCACAAGTTCAAAAGATATAGCCATTCGTTCAAAAAGTGCTTATGTCACTGGGTTGAAGCATAATTGATTCGGAGTGGAAATAACTAATGAATTTAATCAACCTGGTTTCTGTTGTTGACATATCTTGTTTAGGACATGATTCTGCACAATATGATTCAAATTCAGTGTAATCCAGCCACAAGTTCAAAAGATATAGCCATTCGTTCAAAAAGTGCTTATGTCACTGGGTTGAAGCATAATTGATTCGGAGTGGAAATAACTAATGAATTTCATCAAGCTGGTTTCTGCTGTTGAAATAAGTTGTTTAGGACATGATTCTGCACAATATATTTCAAATTCAGTGTAATCCAGCCACAAGTTCAAAAGATATAGCCATTCGTTCAAAGAAGTGCTAATCTCACCGAGTTAAAGCGTTTTTGATACAGAGTGGAAATAACTAATGAATTTCATCAAGCTGGTTTCTGCTGTTGAAATATGTTGTTTAGGACTTGATTCTGCACAATATATGTCAAATTCACTGTAATCCAGCCACAGGTTCAAAAGAAATTGCCATTCGTTCAAAAAAGTGCTTATCTGTCCGAGTTGAAGCGTTTTTGATACAGATTGGAAATAACTCATGAATTTCATGAAGCTGATTTCTGCTGTTGAAATATGTTGTTTAGGACATGATTCTGCACAATATATGTCAAATTCAGTGTAATCCAGCCACAAGTTCAAAAGATATAGCCATTCGTTCAAAGAAGTGCTAATCTCACCGAGTTGAAGCGTTTTTGATACAGAGTGGAAATAACTCATGAATTTCATCAAGCTGGTTTCTGCTGTTGAAATATGTTGTTTAGGACTTGATTCTGCACAATATAATTCAAATTCAGTGTAATCCAGCCACAGGTTCAAAAGATATTGCCATTCGTTCAAAAAAGTGCTTATCTGTCCGAGTTGAAGCGTTTTTGATTCGGAGTGGAAATAACTAATGAATTTCATGAAACTGGTTTCGGCTGTTGAAATATGTTGTTTAGGACAAGATTCTGCACAATATGTGTCAAATTCAGTGTAATCCAGCCACAGGTTCAAAAGATATAGCCATTCGTTCAAAAGTGCTTATCTCTCCGAGTTTAACCATTTTTGATTCGGAGTGGAAATACCTATTGAATTTCATCAAGCTGGTTTCTGTTGTTGACATATCTTGTTCAGGACATGATTCTGCACAATATATGTCAAATTCAGTGTAATCCAGCCACAAGTTCAAAAGATATAGCCATTCGTTCAATAAGTGCTTATGTCACTGGGTTGAAGCATAATTGATTCGGAGTGGAAATAACTAATGAATTTCATCAAGCTGGTTTCTGCTGTTGAAATAAGTTGTTTAGGACACGATTCTGCACAATATATTTCAAATTCAGTGTAATCCAGCCACAAGTTCAAAAGATATAGCCATTCGTTCAAAGAAGTGCTAATGTCACCGAGTTAAAGCGTTTTTGATACAGAGTGGAAATAACTCATGAATTTCATCAAGCTGGTTTCTGCTGTTGAAATATGTTGTTTAGGACTTGATTCTGCACAATATAATTCAAATTCAGTGTAATCCAGCCACAGGTTCAAAAGATATTGCCATTCGTTCAAAAAAGTGCTTATCTGTCCGAATTGAAGCATTTTTGATTCGGAGTGGAAATAACTAATGAATTTCATGAAACTGGTTTCGGCTGTTGAAATATGTTGTTTAGGACAAGATTCTGCACAATGTATGTCAAATTCAGTGTAATCCAGCCACAGGTTCAAAAGATATAGCCATTCGTTCAAAAGTGCTTATCTCTCCGAGTTTAAGCATTTTTGATTCGGAGTGGAAATACCTATTGAATTTCATCAAGCTGGTTTCTGTTGTTGACATATCTTGTTCAGGACAAGATTCAGCACAATATATGTCAAATTCAGTGTAATCCAGCCACAAGTTCAAAAGATATAGCCATTCGTTCAATAAGTGCTTATGTCACTGGGTTGAAGCATAATTGATTCGGAGTGGAAATAACTAATGAATTTCATCAAGCTGGTTTCTACTGTTGAAATAAGTTGTTTAGGACACGATTCTGCACAATATATTTCAAATTCAGTGTAATCCAGCCACAAGTTCAAAAGATATAGCCATTCGTTCAAAGAAGTGCTAATGTCACCGAGTTAAAGCGTTTTTGATACAGAGTGGAAATAACTCATGAATTTCATCAGGCTGGTTTCTGCTGTTGAAATATGTTGTTTAGGACTTGATTCTGCACAATATATGTCAAATTCACTGTAATCCAGCCACAGGTTCAAAAGATATTGCCATTCGTTCAAAAAAGTGCTTATCTGTCCGGGTTGAAGCGTTTTTGATACAGATTGGAAATAACTCATGAATTTCATGAAGCTGATTTCTGCTGTTGAAATATGTTGTTTAGGACATGATTCTGCACAATATATGTCAAATTTTGTGTAATCCAGCCACAAGTTCAAAAGATATAGCCATTCGTTCAAAGAAGTGCTTATCTGTCCGAGTTGAAGCGTTTTTGATTCGGAGTGGAAATAACTAATGAATTTCATGAAACTGGTTTCGGCTGTTAAAATATGTTGTTTAGGACAAGATTCTGCACAATATATGTCAAATTCAGTATAATCCAGCCACAGGTTCAAAAGATATAGCCATTCGTTCAAAAGTTCTTATCTCACCGAGTTGAAGCATTTTTGATTCGGAGTGGAAATAACTAATGAATTTCATCAAGTTGGTTTCTGCTGTTCAAATATGTTGTTAAGGACATGATTCTGCAAAATATATTTCAAATTCAGTGTAATCCAGCCAAAAGTTCAAAAGATATAGCCATTCGTTCAATAAGTGCTTATGTCACTGGGTTAAAGCATAATTGATTCGGAGTGGAAATAACTAATGAATTTCATCAAGCTGGTTTCTGCTGTTGAAATAAGTTGTTTAGGACATGATTCTGCACAATATATTTCAAATTCAGTGTAATCCAGCCACAAGTTCAAAAGATATAGCCATTCGTTCAAAGAACAGCTAATCTCACCGAGTTGAAGCGTTTTTGATACAGATTGGAAATAACTAATGAATTTCATCAAGCTGGTTTCTGCTGTTGAAATATGTTGTTTAGGACTTGATACAGCACAATATATTTCAAATTCAGTGTAATCCAGCCACAGGTTCAAAAGATATTGCCATTCGTTTAAAAAAGTGGTTATCTGTCCGAGTTGAAGCGTTTTTGATTCGGAGTGGAAATAACTAATGAATTTCATGAAACTGGTTTCGGCTGTTGAAATATGTTGTTTAGGACAAGATTTTGCACTATATATGTCAAATTCAGTGTAATCCAGCCACAGGTTCAAAAGATATAGCCATTCGTTCAAAAGTGCTTATCTCTCCGAATTGAAGCATTTTTGATTCGGAGTGGAAATACCTATTGAATTTCATCAAGCTGGTTTCTGTTGTTGACATATCTTATTCAGGACATGATTCCGCACAATATATGTCAAATTCAGTTTAATCCAGCCACAAGTTCAAAAGATATAGCCATTCGTTCAAAAAGTGCTTATGTCACTGGGTTGAAGCATAATTGATTCGGAGTGGAAATAACTAATGAATTTAATCAACCTGGTTTCTGTTGTTGACATATCTTGTTTAGGACATGATTCTGCACAATATGATTCAAATTCAGTGTAATCCAGCCACAAGTTCAAAAGATATAGCCATTCGTTCAAAAAGTGCTTATGTCACTGGGTTGAAGCATAATTGATTCGGAGTGGAAATAACTAATGAATTTCATCAAGCTGGTTTCTGCTGTTGAAATAAGTTGTTTAGGACATGATTCTGCACAATATATTTCAAATTCAGTGTAATCCAGCCACAAGTTCAAAAGATATAGCCATTCGTTCAAAGAAGTGCTTATCTGTCCGAGTTGAAGCGTTTTTGATACAGATTGGAAATAACTCATGAATTTCATGAAGCTGATTTCTGATGTTGAAATATGTTGTTTAGGACATGATTCTGCACAATATATGTCAAATTCAGTGTAATCCAGCCACAAGTTCAAAAGATATAGCCATTCGTTCAAAGAAGTGCTAATCTCACCGAGTTGAAGCGTTTTTGATACAGAGTGGAAATAACTCATGAATTTCATCAAGCTGGTTTCTGCTGTTGAAATATGTTGTTTAGGACTTGATTCTGCACAATATATGTCAAATTCACTGTAATCCAGCCACAGGTTCAAAAGATATTGCCATTCGTTCAAAAAAGTGCTTATCTGTCCGAGTTGAAGCGTTTTTGATTCGGAGTGGAAATAACTAATGAATTTCATGAAACTGGTTTCGGCTGTTGAAATATGTTGTTTAGGACAAGATTCTGCACAATATATGTCAAATTCAGTGTAATCCAGCCACAGGTTCAAAAGATATAGCCATTCGTTCAAAAGTGCTTATCTCTCCGAGTTTAAGCATTTTTGATTCGGAGTGGAAATACCTATTGAATTTCATCAAGCTGGTTTCTGTTGTTGACATATCTTGTTCAGGACATGATTCTGCACAATATATGTCAAATTCAGTGTAATCCAGCCACAAGTTCAAAAGATATTGCCATTCGTTCAAAGAAGTGCTAATCTCACCGAGTTAAAGCGTTTTTGATACAGAGTGGAAATAACTAATGAATTTCATCAAGCTGGTTTCTGCTGTTGAAATATGTTGTTTAGGACTTGATTCTGCACAATATATGTCAAATTCACTGTAATCCAGCCACAGGTTCAAAAGAAATTGCCATTCGTTCAAAAAAGTGCTTATCTGTCCGAGTTGAAGCGTTTTTGATACAGATTGGAAATAACTAATGAATTTCATGAAGCTGATTTCTGCTGTTGAAATATGTTGTTTAGGACATGATTCTGCACAATATATGTCAAATTCAGTGTAATCCAGCCACAAGTTCAAAAGATATAGCCATTCGTTCAAAGAAGTGCTAATCTCACCGAGTTGAAGCGTTTTTGATACAGAGTGGAAATAACTCATGAATTTCATCAAGCTGGTTTCTGCTGTTAAAATATGTTGTTTAGGACTTGATTCTGCACAATATAATTCAAATTCAGTGTAATCCAGCCACAGGTTCAAAAGATATTGCCATTCGTTCAAAAAAGTGCTTATCTGTCCGAGTTGAAGCGTTTTTGATTCGGAGTGGAAATAACTAATGAATTTCATGAAACTGGTTTCGGCTGTTGAAATATGTTGTTTAGGACAAGATTCTGCACAATATATGTCAAATTCAGTGTAATCCAGCCACAGGTTCAAAAGATATAGCCATTCGTTCAAAAGTGCTTATCTCTCCGAGTTTAAGCATTTTTGATTCGGAGTGGAAATACATATTGAATTTCATCAAGCTGGTTTCTGTTGTTGACATATCTTGTTCAGGACATGATTCTGCACAATATATGTCAAATTCAGTGTAATCCAGCCACAAGTTCAAAAGATATAGCCATTCGTTCAATAAGTGCTTATGTCACTGGGTTGAAGCATAATTGATTCGGAGTGGAAATAACTAATGAATTTCATCAAGCTGGTTTCTGCTGTTGAAATAAGTTGTTTAGGACACGATTCTGCACAATATATTTCAAATTCAGTGTAATCCAGCCACAAGTTCAAAAGATATAGCCATTCGTTCAAAGAAGTGCTAATGTCACCGAGTTAAAGCGTTTTTGATACAGAGTGGAAATAACTCATGAATTTCATCAGGCTGGTTTCTGCTGTTGAAATATGTTGTTTAGGACTTGATTCTGCACAATATATGTCAAATTCACTGTAATCCAGCCACAGGTTCAAAAGATATTGCCATTCGTTCAAAAAAGTGCTTATCTGTCCGAGTTGAAGCGTTTTTGATACAGATTGGAAATAACTCATGTTTTCATGAAGCTGATTTCTGCTGTTGAAATATGTTGTTTAGGACATGATTCTGCACAATATATGTCAAATTTAGTGTAATCCAGCCACAAGTTCAAAAGATATAGCCATTCGTTCAAAGAAGTGCTAATCTCACCGAGTTGAAGCGTTTTTGATACAGAGTGGAAATAACTCATGAATTTCATCAAGCTGGTTTCTGCTGTTGAAATATGTTGTTTAGGACTTGATTCTGCACAATATAATTCAAATTCAGTGTAATCCAGCCACAGGTTCAAAAGATATTGCCATTCGTTCAAAAAAGTGCTTATCTGTCCGAATTGAAGCATTTTTGATTCGGAGGGGAAATAACTAATGAATTTCATGAAACTGGTTTCGGCTGTTGAAATATGTTGTTTAGGACAAGATTCTGCACAATATATGTCAAATTCAGTGTAATCCAGCCACAGGTTCAAAAGATATAGCCATTCGTTCAAAAGTGCTTATCTCTCCGAGTTTAAGCATTTTTGATTCGGAGTGGAAATACCTATTGAATTTCATCAAGCTGGTTTCTGTTGTTGACATATCTTGTTCAGGACATGATTCCGCACAATATATGTCAAATTCAGTGTAATCCAGCCACAAGTTCAAAAGATATAGCCATTCGTTCAATAAGTGCTTATGTCACTGGGTTGAAGCATAATTGATTCGGAGTGGAAATAACTAATGAATTTCATCAAGCTGGTTTCTGCTGTTGAAATAAGTTGTTTAGGACACGATTCTGCACAATATATTTCAAATTCAGTGTAATCCAGCCACAAGTTCAAAAGATATAGCCATTCGTTCAAAGAAGTGCTAATGTCACCGAGTTAAAGCGTTTTTGATACAGAGTGGAAATAACTCATGAATTTCATCAGGCTGGTTTCTGCTGTTGAAATATGTTGTTTAGGACTTGATTCTGCACAATATATGTCAAATTCACTGTAATCCAGCCACAGGTTCAAAAGATATTGCCATTCGTTCAAAAAAGTGCTTATCTGTCCGAGTTGAAGCGTTTTTGATACAGATTGGAAATAACTCATGAATTTCATGAAGCTGATTTCTGCTGTTGAAATATGTTGTTTAGGACATGATTCTGCACAATATATTTCAAATTTAGTGTAATCCAGCCACAAGTTCAAAAGATATAGCCATTCGTTCAAAGAAGTGCTTATCTGTCCGAGTTGAAGCGTTTTTGATTCGGAGTGGAAATAACTAATGAATTTCATGAAACTGGTTTCGGCTGTTAAAATATGTTGTTTAGGACAAGATTCTGCACAATATATGTCAAATTCAGTATAATCCAGCCACAGGTTCAAAAGATATAGCCATTCGTTCAAAAGTGCTTATCTCACCGAGTTGAAGCATTTTTGATTCGGAGTGGAAATAACTAATGAATTTCATCAAGTTGGTTTCTGCTGTTCAAATATGTTGTTTAGGACATGATTCTGCACAATATATGTCAAATTTAGTGTAATCCAGCCAAAAGTTCAAAAGATATAGCCATTCGTTCAATAAGTGCTTATGTCACTGGGTTGAAGCATAATTGATTCGGAGTGGAAATAACTAATGAATTTCATCAAGCTGGTTTCTGCTGTTGAAATAAGTTGTTTAGGACATGATTCTGCACAATATATTTCAAATTCAGTGTAATCCAGCCACAAGTTCAAAAGATATAGCCATTCGTTCAAAGAACTGCTAATCTCACCGAGTTAAAGCGTTTTTGATACAGAGTGGAAATAACTAATGAATTTCATCAAGCTGGTTTCTGCTGTTGAAATATGTTGTTTAGGACTTGATTCTGCACAATATATGTAAAATTCAGTGTAATCCAGCCACAAGTTCAAAAGATATAGCCATTCGTTCAAAAAGTGCTTATGTCACTGGGTTGAAGCATAATTGATTCGGAGTGGAAATAACTAATGAATTTAATCAACCTGGTTTCTGTTGTTGACATATCTCGTTTAGGACATGATTCTGCACAATATGATTCAAATTCAGTGTAATCCAGCCACAAGTTCAAAAGATATAGCCATTCGTTCAAAAAGTGCTTATGTCACTGGGTTGAAGCATAATTGATTCGGAGTGGAAATAACTAATGAATTTCATCAAGCTGGTTTCTGCTGTTGAAATATGTTGTTTAGGACTTCATTCTGCACAATATATGTCAAATTCAGCGTAATCCAGCCACAAGTTCAAAAGATATAGCCATTCGTTCAAAGAAATGCTTATCTGTCCGAGTTGAAGCGTTTTTGATTCGGAGTGGAAATACCTATTGAATTTCATCAAGCTGGTTTCTGTTGTTGACATATCTTATTCAGGACATGATTCCGCACAATATATGTCAAATTCAGTGTAATCCAGCCACAAGTTCAAAAGATATAGCCATTCGTTCAAAAAGTGCTTATGTCACTGGGTTGAAGCATAATTGATTCGGAGTGGAAATAACTAATGAATTTAATCAACCTGGTTTCTGTTGTTGACATATCTCGTTTAGGACATGATTCTGCACAATATGATTCAAATTCAGTGTAATCCAGCCACAAGTTCAAAAGATATAGCCATTCGTTCAAAAAGTGCTTATGTCACTGGGTTGAAGCATAATTGATTCGGAGTGGAAATAACTAATGAATTTCATCAAGCTGGTTTCTGCTGTTGAAATATGTTGTTTAGGACTTCATTCTGCACAATATATGTCAAATTCAGCGTAATCCAGCCACAGGTTCAAAAGATATAGCCATTCATTCAAAAAAGTGCTTATCTCACCGAGTTGAAGCGTTTTTGATACAGATTGGAAATAACTCATGAATTTCATGACGCTGATTTCTTCTGTTGAAATATGTTGATTAGGACATGATTCTGCACAATATATGTCAAATTCAGTGTAATCCAGCCACAAGTTCAAAAGATATAGCCATTCGTTCAAAGAAATGCTTATCTGTCCGAGTTGAAGCGTTTTTGATTCGGAGTGGAAATAACTAATGAATTTCATGAAACTGGTTTTGGCTGTTGAAATATGTTGTTTAGGACAAGATTCTGCACAATATATGTCAAATTCAGTATAATCCAGCCACAGGTTCAAAAGATATAGCCATTCGTTCAAAAGTGCTTATCTTACCGAGTTGAAGCGTTTTTGATTCGGAGTGGAAATACCTATTGAATTTCATCAAGCTGGTTTCTGCTGTTGAAATAAGTTGTTAAGGACATGAGTCTGCACAATATATGTCAAATTCAGTGTAATCCAGCCACAGGTTCAAAAGATATAGCCATTCGTTCAAAAAGTGCTTATCTGTCCGAGTTGAAGCGTTTTTGATTAGGAGTGGAAATAACTCATGAATTTCATGAAACTGGTTTCTGCTGTTGAAATATGTTGTTTAGGACATGATTCTGCACAACATATGTCAAATTGGGTGTAATCCAGCCACAGGTTCAAAAGATATAACCATTCGTTCAAAAGTGCTTATCTCACCGAGTTGAAGCGTTTTTGATTTGTCGTGGAAATAACTAATGAATTTCATCAAGCTGGTTTCTGCTGTTGAAATATGTTGTTTAGGACATGAGTCTGTTAAATATATGTCAAATTCAGTGTAATCCAGCCACAGGTTCAAAAGATATAGCCATTCGTTCAAAAAGTGCTTATCTCACCGAGTTATAGCGTTTTTGATTTGGAGTGGAAATAACTAATGAATTTCATCAAGCTGGTTTCTCCTGTTGAAACATTTTGATAAGGACATGATTCTGCACAATATATATGTCAAATTCAGTGTAATCCAGCCACAAGTTCAAAAGATACTGCCATTCGTTCAAAAAAGTGCTTATCTGTCCGAGTTGAAGCGTTTTTGATTCGGAGTGGAAATAACTAATGAATTTCATGAAACTGGTTTCGGCTGTTGAAATATGTTGTTTAGGACATGATTCTGCACAATATATATCAAATTCAGTGTAATCCAGCCACAAGTTCAAAAGATATAGCCATTCGTTCAAAGAAGTGCTAATCTCACCGAGTTGAAGCGTTTTTGATACAGAGTGGAAATAACTCATGAATTTCATGAAGCTGGTTTCTGCTGTTGAAATATGTTGTTTAGGACTTGATTCTGCACAATATAATTCAAATTCAGTGTAATCCAGCCACAGGTTCAAAAGATATTGCCATTCGTTCAAAAAAGTGCTTATCTGTCCGAATTGAAGCATTTTTGATTCGGAGTGGAAATAACTAATGAATTTCATGAAACTGGTTTCGGCTGTTGAAATATGTTGTTTAGGACAAGATTCTGCACAATATATGTCAAATTCAGTGTAATCCAGCCACAGGTTCAAAAGATATAGCCATTCGTTCAAAAGTGCTTATCTGTCCGAGTTTAAGCATTTTTGATTCGGAGTGGAAATACCTATTGAATTTCATCAAGCGGGTTTCTGTTGTTGACATATCTTGTTCAGGACATGATTCCGCACAATATATGTCAAATTCAGTGTAATCCAGCCACAAGTTCAAAAGATATAGCCATTCGTTCAATAAGTGCTTATGTCACTGGGTTGAAGCATAATTGATTCGGAGTGGAAATAACTAATGAATTTCATCAAGCTGGTTTCTGCTGTTGAAATAAGTTGTTTAGGACACGATTCTGCACAATATATTTCAAATTCAGTGTAATCCAGCCACAAGTTCAAAAGATATAGCCATTCGTTCAAAGAAGTGCTAATGTCACCGAGTTAAAGCGTTTTTGATACAGAGTGGAAATAACTCATGAATTTCATCAGGCTGGTTTCCGCTGTTGAAATATGTTGTTTAGGACTTGATTCTGCACAATATATGTCAAATTCACTGTAATCCAGCCACAGGTTCAAAAGATATTGCCATTCGTTCAAAAAAGTGCTTATCTGTCCGAGTTGAAGCGTTTTTGATACAGATTGGAAATAACTAATGAATTTCATGAAGCTGATTTCTGCTGTTGAAATATTTTGTTTAGGACATGATTCTGCACAATATATGTCAAATTTAGTGTAATCCAGCCACAAGTTCAAAAGATATAGCCATTCGTTCAAAGAAGTGCTAATCTCACCGAGTTGAAGCGTTTTTGATACAGAGTTGAAATAACTCATGAATTTCATCAAGCTGGTTTCTGCTGTTGAAATATGTTGTTTAGGACTTGATTCTGCACAATATAATTCAAATTCAGTGTAATCCAGCCACAGGTTCAAAAGATATTGCCATTCGTTCAAAAAAGTGCTTATCTGTCCGAATTGAAGCATTTTTGATTCGGAGTGGAAATAACTAATGAATTTCATGAAACTGGTTTCGGCTGTTGAAATATGTTGTTTAGGACAAGATTCTGCACAATATATGTCAAATTCAGTGTAATCCAGCCACAGGTTCAAAAGATATAGCCATTCGTTCAAAAGTGCTTATCTCTCCGAGTTTAAGCATTTTTGATTCGGAGTGGAAATACCTATTGAATTTCATCAAGCTGGTTTCTGTTGTTGACATATCTTGTTCAGGACATGATTCCGCACAATATATGTCAAATTCAGTGTAATCCAGCCACAAGTTCAAAAGATATAGCCATTCGTTCAATAAGTGCTTATGTCACTGGGTTGAAGCATAATTGATTCGGAGTGGAAATAACTAATGAATTTCATCAAGCTGGTTTCTGCTGTTGAAATAAGTTGTTTAGGACACGATTCTGCACAATATATTTCAAATTCAGTGTAATCCAGCCACAAGTTCAAAAGATATAGCCATTCGTTCAAAGAAGTGCTAATGTCACCGAGTTAAAGCGTTTTTGATACAGAGTGGAAATAACTCATGAATTTCATCAGGCTGGTTTCTGCTGTTGAAATATGTTGTTTAGGACTTGATTCTGCACAATATATGTCAAATTCACTGTAATCCAGCCACAGGTTCAAAAGATATTGCCATTCGTTCAAAAAAGTGCTTATCTGTCCGAGTTGAAGCGTTTTTGATACAGATTGGAAATAACTCATGAATTTCATGAAGCTGATTTCTGCTGTTGAAATATGTTGTTTAGGACATGATTCTGCACAATATATGTCAAATTTAGTGTAATCCAGCCACAAGTTCAAAAGATATAGCCATTCGTTCAAAGAAGTGCTTATCTGTCCGAGTTGAAGCGTTTTTGATTCGAAGTGGAAATAACTAATGAATTTCATGAAACTGGTTTCGGCTGTTAAAATATGTTGTTTAGGACAAGATTCTGCACAATATATGTCAAATTCAGTATAATCCAGCCACAGGTTCAAAAGATATAGCCATTCGTTCAAAAGTGCTTATCTCACCGAGTTGAAGCATTTTTGATTCGGAGTGGAAATAACTAATGAATTTCATCAAGTTGGTTTCTGCTGTTCATATATGTTGTTAAGGACATGATTCTGCAAAATATATGTCAAATTCAGTGTAATCCAGCCAAAAGTTCAAAAGATATAGCCATTCGTTCAATAAGTGCTTATGTCACTGGGTTGAAGCATAATTGATTCGGAGTGGAAATAACTAATGAATTTCATCAAGCTGGTTTCTGCTGTTGAAATAAGTTGTTTAGGACATGATTCTGCACAATATATTTCAAATTCAGTGTAATCCGGCCACAAGTTCAAAAGATATAGCCATTCGTTCAAAGAACTGCTAATCTCACCGAGTTAAAGCGTTTTTGATACAGAGTGGAAATAACTAATGAATTTCATCAAGCTGGTTTCTGCTGTTGAAATATGTTGTTTAGGACTTGATTCTGCACAATATATGTAAAATTCAGTGTAATCCAGCCACAGGTTCAAAAGATATTGCCATTCGTTTAAAAAAGTGCTTATCTGTCCGAGTTGAAGCGTTTTTGAATCGGAGTGGAAATACCTATTGAATTTCATCAAGGTGGTTTCTGTTGTTGACATATCTTATTCAGGACATGATTCCGCACAATATATGTCAAATTCAGTGTAATCCAGCCACAAGTTCAAAAGATATAGCCATTCGTTCAAAAAGTGCTTATGTCACTGGGTTGAAGCATAATTGATTCGGAGTGGAAATAACTAATGAATTTAATCAACCTGGTTTCTGTTGTTGACATATCTCGTTTAGGACATGATTCTGCACAATATGATTCAAATTCAGTGTAATCCAGCCACAAGTTCAAAAGATATAGCCATTCGTTCAAAAAGTGCTTATGTCACTGGGTTGAAGCATAATTGATTCGGAGTGGAAATAACTAATGAATTTCATCAAGCTGGTTTCTGCTGTTGAAATATGTTGTTTAGGACTTCATTCTGCACAATATATGTCAAATTCAGCGTAATCCAGCCACAGGTTCAAAAGATATAGCCATTCATTCAAAAAAGTGCTTATCTCACCGAGTTGAAGCGTTTTTGATACAGATTGGAAATAACTCATGAATTTCATGACGCTGATTTCTTCTGTTGAAATATGTTGTTTAGGACATGATTCTGCACAATATATGTCAAATTCAGTGTAATCCAGCCACAAGTTCAAAAGATATAGCCATTCGTTCAAACAAATGCTTATCTGTCCGAGTTGAAGCGTTTTTGATTCGGAGTGGAAATAACTAATGAATTTCATGAAACTGGTTTTGGCTGTTGAAATATGTTGTTTAGGACAAGATTCTGCACAATATATGTCAAATTCAGTATAATCCAGCCACAGGTTCAAAAGATATAGCCATTCGTTCAAAAGTGCTTATCTTACCGAGTTGAAGCGTTTTTGATTCGGAGTGGAAATACCTATTGAATTTCATCAAGCTGGTTTCTGCTGTTGAAATAAGTTGTTTAGGACATGAGTCTGCACAATTTATGTCAAATTCAGTGTAATCCAGCCACAGGTTCAAAAGATATAGCCATTCGTTCAAAAAGTGCTTATCTGTCCGAGTTGAAGCGTTTTTGATTAGGAGTGGAAATAACTCATGAATTTCATGAAACTGGTTTCTGCTGTTGAAATATGTTGTTTAGGACATGATTCTGCACAACATATGTCAAATTGGGTGTAATCCAGCCACAGGTTCAAAAGATATAACCATTCGTTTAAAAGTGCTTATCTCACCGAGTTGAAGCGTTTTTGATTTGTCGTGGAAATAACTAATGAATTTCATCAAGCTGGTTTCTGCTGTCAAAATATGTTGTTTAGGACATGAGTCTGTTAAATATATGTCAAATTCAGTGTAATCCAGCCACAGGTTCAAAAGATATAGCGATTCGTTCAAAAAGTGCTTATCTGTCCGAGTTGAAGCGTTTTTGATTCGGAGTGGAAATAACTAATGAATTTCATGAAACTGGTTTCGGCTGTTGAAATATGTTGTTTAGGACAAGATTCTGCACAATATATGTCAAATTCAGTGTAATCCAGCCACAGGTTCAAAAGATATAGCCATTCGTTCAAAAGTGCTTATCTCTCCGAGTTTAAGCATTTTTGATTCGGAGTGGAAATACATATTGAATTTCATCAAGCTGGTTTCTGTTGTTGACATATCTTGTTCAGGACATGATTCTGCACAATATATGTCAAATTCAGTGTAATCCAGCCACAAGTTCAAAAGATATAGCCATTCGTTCAATAAGTGCTTATGTCACTGGGTTGAAGCATAATTGATTCGGAGTGGAAATAACTAATGAATTTCATCAAGCTGGTTTCTGCTGTTGAAATAAGTTGTTTAGGACACGATTCTGCACAATATATTTCAAATTCAGTGTAATCCAGCCACAAGTTCAAAAGATATAGCCATTCGTTCAAAGAAGTGCTAATCTCACCGAGTTAAAGCGTTTTTGATACAGAGTGGAAATAACTCATGAATTTCATCAGGCTGGTTTCTGCTGTTGAAATATGTTGTTTAGGACTTGATTCTGCACAATATATGTCAAATTCACTGTAATCCAGCCACAGGTTCAAAAGATATTGCCATTCGTTCAAAAAAGTGCTTATCTGTCCGAGTTGAAGCGTTTTTGATACAGATTGGAAATAACTCATGTTTTCATGAAGCTGATTTCTGCTGTTGAAATATGTTGTTTAGGACATGATTCTGCACAATATATGTCAAATTTAGTGTAATCCAGCCACAAGTTCAAAAGATATAGCCATTCGTTCAAAGAAGTGCTAATCTCACCGAGTTGAAGCGTTTTTGATACAGAGTGGAAATAACTCATGAATTTCATCAAGCTGGTTTCTGCTGTTGAAATATGTTGTTTAGGACTTGATTCTGCACAATATAATTCAAATTCAGTGTAATCCAGCCACAGGTTCAAAAGATATTGCCATTCGTTCAAAAAAGTGCTTATCTGTCCGAATTGAAGCATTTTTGATTCGGAGTGGAAATAACTAATGAATTTCATGAAACTGGTTTCGGCTGTTGAAATATGTTGTTTAGGACAAGATTCTGCACAATATATGTCAAATTCAGTGTAATCCAGCCACAGGTTCAAAAGATATAGCCATTCGTTCAAAAGTGCTTATCTCTCCGAGTTTAAGCATTTTTGATTCGGAGTGGAAATACCTATTGAATTTCATCAAGCTGGTTTCTGTTGTTGACATATCTTGTTCAGGACATGATTCCGCACAATATATGTCAAATTCAGTGTAATCCAGCCACAAGTTCAAAAGATATAGCCATTCGTTCAATAAGTGCTTATGTCACTGGGTTGAAGCATAATTGATTCGGAGTGGAAATAACTAATGAATTTCATCAAGCTGGTTTCTGCTGTTGAAATAAGTTGTTTAGGACACGATTCTGCACAATATATTTCAAATTCAGTGTAATCCAGCCACAAGTTCAAAAGATATAGCCATTCGTTCAAAGAAGTGCTAATGTCACCGAGTTAAAGCGTTTTTGATACAGAGTGGAAATAACTCATGAATTTCATCAGGCTGGTTTCTGCTGTTGAAATATGTTGTTTAGGACTTGATTCTGCACAATATATGTCAAATTCACTGTAATCCAGCCACAGGTTCAAAAGATATTGCCATTCGTTCAAAAAAGTGCTTATCTGTCCGAGTTGAAGCGTTTTTGATACAGATTGGAAATAACTCATGAATTTCATGAAGCTGATTTCTGCTGTTGAAATATGTTGTTTAGGACATGATTCTGCACAATATATGTCAAATTTAGTGTAATCCAGCCACAAGTTCAAAAGATATAGCCATTCGTTCAAAGAAGTGCTTATCTGTCCGAGTTGAAGCGTTTTTGATTCGGAGTGGAAATAACTAATGAATTTCATGAAACTGGTTTCGGCTGTTAAAATATGTTGTTTAGGACAAGATTCTGCACAATATATGTCAAATTCAGTATAATTCAGCCACAGGTTCAAAAGATATAGCCATTCGTTCAAAAGTTCTTATCTCACCGAGTTGAAGCATTTTTGATTCGGAGTGGAAATAACTAATGAATTTCATCAAGTTGGTTTCTGCTGTTCAAATATGTTGTTAAGGACATGACTCTGCAAAATATATGTCAAATTCAGTGTAATCCAGCCAAAAGTTCAAAAGATATAGCCATTCGTTCAATAAGTGCTTATGTCACTGGGTTGAAGCATAATTGATTCGAAGTGGAAATAACTAATGAATTTCATCAAGCTGGTTTCTGCTGTTGAAATAAGTTGTTTAGGACATGATTCTGCACAATATATTTCAAATTCAGTGTAATCCAGCCACAAGTTCAAAAGATATAGCCATTCGTTCAAAGAACTGCTAATCTCACCGAGTTAAAGCGTTTTTGATACAGAGTGGAAATAACTAATGAATTTCATCAAGCTGGTTTCTGCTGTTGAAATATGTTGTTTAGGACTTGATTCTGCACAATATATGTAAAATTCAGTGTAATCCAGCCACAGGTTCAAAAGATATTGCCATTCGTTTAAAAAAGTGCTTATCTGTCCGAGTTGAAGCGTTTTTGATTCGGAGTGGAAATACCTATTGAATTTCATCAAGCTGGTTTCTGTTGTTGACACATCTTATTCAGGACATGATTCCGCACAATATATGTCAAATTCAGTGTAATCCAGCCACAAGTTCAAAAGATATAGCCATTCGTTCAAAAAGTGCTTATGTCACTGGGTTGAAGCATAATTGATTCGGAGTGGAAATAACTAATGAATTTAATCAACCTGGTTTCTGTTGTTGACATATCTCGTTTAGGACATGATTCTGCACAATATGATTCAAATTCAGTGTAATCCAGCCACAAGTTCAAAAGATATAGCCATTCGTTCAAAAAGTGCTTATGTCACTGGGTTGAAGCATAATTGATTCGGAGTGGAAATAACTAATGAATTTCATCAAGCTGGTTTCTGCTGTTGAAATATGTTGTTTAGGACTTCATTCTGCACAATATATGTCAAATTCAGCGTAATCCAGCCACAGGTTCAAAAGATATAGCCATTCATTCAAAAAAGTGCTTATCTCACCGAGTTGAAGCGTTTTTGATACAGATTGGAAATAACTCATGAATTTCATGACGCTGATTTCTTCTGTTGAAATATGTTGTTTAGGACATGATTCTGCACAATATATGTCAAATTCAGTGTAATCCAGACACAAGTTCAAAAGATATAGCCATTCGTTCAAAGAAATGCTTATCTGTCCGAGTTGAAGCGTTTTTGATTCGGAGTGGAAATAACTAATGAATTTCATGAAACTGGTTTTGGCTGTTGAAATATGTTGTTTAGGACACGATTCTGCACAATATATGTCAAATTCAGTATAATCCAGCCACAGGTTCAAAAGATATAGCCATTCGTTCAAAAGTGCTTATCTTACCGAGTTGAAGCGTTTTTGATTCGGAGTGGAAATACCTATTGAATTTCATCAAGCTGGTTTCTGCTGTTGAAATAAGTTGTTTAGGACATGAGTCTGCACAATATATGTCAAATTCAGTGTAATCCAGCCACAGGTTCAAAAGATATAGCCATTCGTTCAAAAAGTGCTTATCTGTCCGAGTTGAAGCGTTTTTGATTAGGAGTGGAAATAACTCATGAATTTCATGAAACTGGTTTCTGCTGTTGAAATATGTTGTTTAGGACATGATTCTGCACAACATATGTCAAATTGGGTGTAATCCAGCCACAGGTTCAAAAGATATAACCATTCGTTCAAAAGTGCTTATCTCACCGAGTTGAAGCGTTTTTGATTTGTCGTGGAAATAACTAATGAATTTCATCAAGCTGGTTTCTGCTGTTGAAATATGTTGTTTAGGACATGAGTCTGTTAAATATATGTCAAATTCAGTGTAATCCAGCCACAGGTTCAAAAGATATAGCCATTCGTTCAAAAAGTGCTTATCTCACCGAGTTAAAGCGTTTTTGATTTGGAGTGGAAATAACTAATGAATTTCATCAAGCTGGTTCCTCCTGTTGAAACATTTTGATAAGGACATGATTCTGCACAATATATATGTCAAATTCAGTGTAATCCAGCCACAAGTTCAAAAGATACTGCCATTCGTTCAAAAAAGTGCTTATCTGTCCGAGTTGAAGCGTTTTTGATTCGGAGTGGAAATAACTAATGAATTTCATGAAACTGGTTTCGGCTGTTGAAATATGTTGTTTAGGACATGATTCTGCACAATATATATCAAATTCAGTGTAATCCAGCCACAAGTTCAAAAGATATAGCCATTCGTTCAAAGAAGTGCTAATCTCACCGAGTTGAAGCGTTTTTGATACAGAGTGGAAATAACTCATGAATTTCATCAAGCTGGTTTCTGCTGTTGAAATATGTTGTTTAGGACTTGATTCTGCACAATATAATTCAAATTCAGTGTAATCCAGCCACAGGTTCAAAAGATATTGCCATTCGTTCAAAAAAGTGCTTATCTGTCCGAATTGAAGCATTTTTGATTCGGAGTGGAAATAACTAATGAATTTCATGAAACTGGTTTCTGTTGTTGACATATCTTGTTCAGGACATGATTCCGCACAATATATGTCAAATTCAGTGTAATCCAGCCACAAGTTCAAAAGATATAGCCATTCGTTCAATAAGTGCTTATGTCACTGGGTTGAAGCATAATTGATTCGGAGTGGAAATAACTAATGAATTTCATCAAGCTGGTTTCTGCTGTTGAAATAAGTTGTTTAGGACACGATTCTGCACAATATATTTCAAATTCAGTGTAATCCAGCCACAAGTTCAAAAGATATAGCCATTCGTTCAAAGAAGTGCTAATGTCACCGAGTTAAAGCGTTTTTGATACAGAGTGGAAATAACTCATGAATTTCATCAGGCTGGTTTCTGCTGTTGAAATATGTTGTTTAGGACTTGATTCTGCACAATATATGTAGAATTCACTGTAATCCAGCCACAGGTTCAAAAGATATTGCCATTCGTTCAAAAAAGTGCTTATCCTTCCGAGTTGAAGCGTTTTTGATACAGATTGGAAATAACTAATGAATTTCATGAAGCTGATTTCTGCTGTTGAAATATGTTGTTTAGGACATGATTCTGCACAATATATGTCAAATTTAGTGTAATCCAGCCACAAGTTCAAAAGATATAGCCATTCGTTCAAAGAAGTGCTAATCTCACCGAGTTGAAGCGTTTTTGATACAGAGTGGAAATAACTCATGAATTTCATCAAGCTGGTTTCTGCTGTTGAAATATGTTGTTTAGGACTTGATTCTGCACAATATAATTCAAATTCAGTGTAATCCAGCCACAGGTTCAAAAGATATTACCATTCGTTCAAAAAAGTGCTTATCTGTCCGAATTGAAGCATTTTTGATTCGGAGTGGAAATAACTAATGAATTTCATGAAACTGGTTTCGGCTGTTGAAATATGTTGTTTAGGACAAGATTCTGCACAATATATGTCAAATTCAGTGTAATCCAGCCACAGGTTCAAAAGATATAGCCATTCGTTCAAAAGTGCTTATCTTTCCGAGTTTAAGCATTTTTGATTCGGAGTGGAAATACCTATTGAATTTCATCAAGCTGGTTTCTGTTGTTGACATATCTTGTTCAGGACATGATTCCGCACAATATATGTCAAATTCAGTGTAATCCAGCCACAAGTTCAAAAGATATAGCCATTCGTTCAATAAGTGCTTATGTCACTGGGTTGAAGCATAATTGATTCGGAGTGGAAATAACTAATGAATTTCATCAAGCTGGTTTCTGCTGTTGAAATAAGTTGTTTAGGACACGATTCTGCACAATATATTTCAAATTCAGTGTAATCCAGCCACAAGTTCAAAAGATATAGCCATTCGTTCAAAGAAGTGCTAATGTCACCGAGTTAAAGCGTTTTTGATACAGAGTGGAAATAACTCATGAATTTCATCAGGCTGGTTTCTGCTGTTGAAATATGTTGTTTAGGACTTGATTCTGCACAATATATGTCAAATTCACTGTAATCCAGCCACAGGTTCAAAAGATATTGCCATTCGTTCAAAAAAGTGCTTATCTGTCCGAGTTGAAGCGTTTTTGATACAGATTGGAAATAACTCATGAATTTCATGAAGCTGATTTCTGCTGTTGAAATATGTTGTTTAGGACATGATTCTGCACAATATATGTCAAATTTAGTGTAATCCAGCCACAAGTTCAAAAGATATAGCCATTCGTTCAAAGAAGTGCTTATCTGTCCGAGTTGAAGCGTTTTTGATTCGGAGTGGAAATAACTAATGAATTTCATGAAACTGGTTTCGGCTGTTAAAATATGTTGTTTAGGACAAGATTCTGCACAATATATGTCAAATTCAGTATAATCCAGCCACAGGTTCAAAAGATATAGCCATTCGTTCAAAAGTGCTTATCTCACCGAGTTGAAGCATTTTTGATTCGGAGTGGAAATAACTAATGAATTTCATCAAGTTGGTTTCTGCTGTTCAAATAAGTTCTTAAGGACATGATTCTGCAAAATATATGTCAAATTCAGTGTAATCCAGCCAAATGTTCAAAAGATATAGCCATTCGTTCAATAAGTGCTTATGTCACTGGGTTGAAGCATAATTGATTCGGAGTGGAAATAACTAATGAATTTCATCAAGCTGGTTTCTGCTGTTGAAATAAGTTGTTTAGGACACGATTCTGCACAATATATTTCAAATTCAGTGTAATCCAGCCACAAGTTCAAAAGATATAGCCATTCGTTCAAAGAACTGCTAATCTCACCGAGTTAAAGCGTTTTTGATACAGAGTGGAAATAACTAATGAATTTCATCAAGCTGGTTTCGTCTGTTGAAATATGTTGTTTAGGACTTGATTCTGCACAATATATGTAAAATTCAGTGTAATCCAGCCACAGGTTCAAAAGATATTGCCATTCGTTTAAAATAGTGCTTATCTGTCCGAGTTGAAGCGTTTTTGATTCGGAGTGGAAATACCTATTGAATTTCATCAAGGTGGTTTCTGTTGTTGACATATCTTATTCAGGACATGATTCCGCACAATATATGTCAAATTCAGTGTAATCCAGCCACAAGTTCAAAAGATATAGCCATTCGTTCAAAAAGTGCTTATGTCACTGGGTTGAAGCATAATTGATTCGGAGTGGAAATAACTAATGAATTTCATCAAGCTGGTTTCTGCTGTTGAAATATGTTGTTTAGGACTTCATTCTGCACAATATATGTCAAATTCAGCGTAATCCAGCCACAGGTTCAAAAGATATAGCCATTCATTCAAAAAAGTGCTTATCTCACCGAGTTGAAGCGTTTTTGATACAGATTGGAAATAACTCATGAATTTCATGACGCTGATTTCTTCTGTTGAAATATGTTGTTTAGGACATGATTCTGCACAATATATGTCAAATTCAGTGTAATCCAGCCACAAGTTCAAAAGATATAGCCATTCGTTCAAAGAAATGCTTATCTGTCCGAGTTGAAGCGTTTTTGATTCGGAGTGGAAATAACTAATGAATTTCATGAAACTGGTTTTGGCTGTTGAAATATGTTGTTTAGGACAAGATTCTGCACAATATATGTCAAATTCAGTATAATCCAGCCACAGGTTCAAAAGATATAGCCATTCGTTCAAAAGTGCTTATCTTACCGAGTTGAAGCGTTTTTGATTCGGAGTGGAAATACCTATTGAATTTCATCAAGCTGGTTTCTGCTGTTGAAATAAGTTGTTTAGGACATGAGTCTGCACAATTTATGTCAAATTCAGTGTAATCCAGCCACAGGTTCAAAAGATATAGCCATTCGTTCAAAAAGTGCTTATCTGTCCGAGTTGAAGCGTTTTTGATTAGGAGTGGAAATAACTCATGTATTTCATGAAACTGGTTTCTGCTGTTGAAATATGTTGTTTAGGACATGATTCTGCACAACATATGTCAAATTGGGTGTAATCCAGCCACAGGTTCAAAAGATATAACCATTCGTTTAAAAGTGCTTATCTCACCGAGTTGAAGCGTTTTTGATTTGTCGTGGAAATAACTAATGAATTTCATCAAGCTGGTTTCTGCTGTTGAAATATGTTGTTTAGGACATGAGTCTGTTAAATATATGTCAAATTCAGTGTAATCCAGCCACAGGTTCAAAAGATATAGCCATTCGTTCAAAAAGTGCTTATCTCACCGAGTTAAAGCGTTTTTGATTTGGAGTGGAAATAACTAATGAATTTCATCAAGCTGGTTTCTCCTGTTGAAACATTTTGATAAGGACATGATTCTGCACAATATATGTCAAATTCAGTGTAATCCAGCCACAAGTTCAAAAGATACTGCCATTCGTTCAAAAAAGTGCTTATCTGTCCGAGTTGAAGCGTTTTTGATTCGGAGTGGAAATAACTAATGAATTTCATGAAACTGGTTTCGGCTGTTGAAATATGTTGTTTAGGACATGATTTTGCACAATATATGTCAAATTCAGTGGAATCCAGCCACAGGTTCAAAAGATATAGTCATTCGTTTAAAAGTGCTTATCTCTCCGAGTTGAAGCATTTTTGATTCGGAGTGGAAATACCTATTGAATTTCATCAAGCTGGTTTCTGTTGTTGACATATCTTGTTTAGGACATGATTCCGCACAACATATGTCAAATTCAGTGTAATCCAGCCACAAGTTCAAAAGATATAGCCATTCGTTCAATAAGTGCTTATGTCACTGGGTTGAAGCATAATTGATTCGGAGTGGAAATAACTAATGAATTTCATCAAGCTGGTTTCTGCTGTTGAAATAAGTTGTTTAGGACTTGATTCTGCACAATATATGTCAAATTCAATGTAATCCAGCCACAGGTTCATAAGATATTGCCATTCGTTCAAAAAAGTGCTTATCTGTCCGAGTTGAAGCGTTTTTGATTCGGAGTGGAAATAACTAATGAATTTCATGAAACTGGTTTTGGCTGTTGAAATATGTTTTTTAGGACAAGATTCTGCACAATATATGTCAAATTCAGTATAATCCAGCAACAGGTTCAAAAGATATAGCCATTCGTTCAAAAGTGCTTATCTTACTGAGTTGAAGCATTTTTGATTCGGAGTGGAAATAACTAATGAATATCATCAAGCTGATTTCTGCTGTTCAAATATGTTGTTAAGGACATGATTCTGCAAAATATATGTCAAATTCAGTGTAATCCAGCCTCAAGTTCAAAAGATATAGTCATTTGTTCAAAGAACTGCTAATCTCACCGAGTTGAAGCGTTTTTGATACAGATTGGAAATAACTAATGAATTTCATGAAACTGGTTTCTGCTGTTGAAATATGTTGTTTAGGACCTGATTCTGCACAATATATGTCAAATTCAGTGTAATCCAGCCATAGGTTCAAAAGACATAGCCATTCGTTCAAAAAAGTGCTTATCTGTCCGAGTTGAAGCGTTTTTGATACAGATTGGAAATAACTCATGAATTTCATGAAGCTGATTTCTGCTGTTGAAATATGTTGTTTAGGACATGATTCTGCACAATATATGTCAAATTCAGTGTAATCCAGCCACAGGTTCAAAAGATATAGCCATTTGTTCAAAAATGCTTTTCTCTCCGAGTTGAAGCGTTTTTGATTCGGAGTGGAAATACCTATTGAATTTCATCAAGCTGGTTTCTGTTGTTGACATATTTTGTTCAGGACATGACTCCGCACAATATATGTCAAATTCAGTGTAATCCAGCCACAAGTTCAAAAGATATAGCCATTCGTTCAATAAGTGCTTATGTCACTGGGTTGAAGCATAATTGTTTCGGAGTGGAAATAACTAATGAATTTCATCAAGCTGTTTTCTGCTGTTGAAATAAGTTGTTTAGGACATGATTCTGCACAATATATGTCAAATTCAGTGTAATCCAGCCACAGGTTCAAAAGACATAGCCATTCGTTCAAATAAGTGCTTATCTGTCCGAGTTGAAGCGTTTTTTATTCGGAGTGGAAATACCTATTGAATATCATCAAGCTGGTTTCTGTTGTTGACATATCTTGTTCAGGACATGATTCCGCACAATATATGTAAAATTCAGTGTAATCCAGCCACAAGTTCAAAAGATATTGCCATTCGTTCAAAAAGTGCTTATGTCACTGGGTTGAAGCATAATTGATTCGGAGTGGAAATAACTAATGAATTTCATCAAGCTGGTTTCTGCTGTTGAAATAAGTTGTTTAGGACATGATTCTGCACAATATATTTCAAATTCAGTGTAATCCAGCCACAAGTTCAAAAGATATAGCCATTCGTTCAAAGAAGTGCTAATGTCACCGAGTTAAAAAGTTTTTGATACAGATTGGAAATAACTCATGAATTTCATGAAGCTGATTTCTGCTGTTGAAATATGTTGTTTAGGACATGATTCTGCACAATATATGTCAAATTCAGTGTAATCCAGCCACAGGTTCAAAAGATATAGCCATTTGTTCAAAAATGCTTTTCTCTCCGAGTTGAAGCGTTTTTGATTCGGAGTGGAAATACCTATTGAATTTCATCAAGCTGGTTTCTGTTGTTGACATATTTTGTTCAGGACATGACTCCGTACAATATATGTCAAATTCAGTGTAATCCAGCCACAAGTTCAAAAGATATAGCCATTCGTTCAATAAGTGCTTATGTCACTGGGTTGAAGCATAATTGTTTCGGAGTGGAAATAACTAATGAATTTCATCAAGCTGGTTTCTGCTGTTGAAATAAGTTGTTTAGGACATGATTCTGCACAATATATGTCAAATTCAGTGTAATCCAGCCACAGGTTCAAAAGACATAGCCATTCGTTCAAAAAAGTGCTTATCTGTCCGAGTTGAAGCGTTTTTGATTCGGAGTGGAAATAACTATTGAATTTAATCAACCTGGTTTCTGTTGTTGACATATCTTGTTTAGGACATGATTCTGCACAATATGATTCAAATTCAGTGTAATCCAGCCACAAGTTCAAAAGATATAGCCATTCGTTCAAAAAGTGCTTATGTCACTGGGTTGAAGCATAATTGATTCGGAGTGGAAATAACTAATGAATTTCATCAAGGTGGTTTCTGCTGTTGAAATATGTTGTTTAGGACTTAATTCTGCACAATATATGTCAAATTCAATGTAATCCAGCCACAGGTTCAAAAGATATTGCCATTCGTTCAAAAAAGTGCTTATCTGTCCGAGTTGAAGCGTTTTTGATTCGGAGTGGAAATAAATAATGAATTTCATGAAACTGGTTTTGGCTGTTGAAATATGTTGTTTAGGACAAGATTCTGCACAATATATGTCAAATTAAGTATAATCCAGCCACAGGTTCAAAAGATATAGCCATTCGTTCAAAAGTGCTTATCTTACCGAGTTGAAGCATTTTTGATTCGGAGTGGAAATAACTAATGAATTTCATCAAGTTGATTTCTGCTGTTCAAATATGTTGTTTAGGACATGATTCTGCACAATATATTTCAAATTCAGTGTAATCCAGCCAGAAGTTTAAAAGATATAGCCATTCGTTCAAAGAACTGCTAATCTCACCGATTTAAAGCGTTTTTGATACAGAGTGGAAATAACTAATGAATTTCATGAAACTGGTTTCTGCTGTTGAAATATGTTGTTTAGGACAAGATTCTGCACAATATATGTAAAATTCAGTGTAATCCAGCCACAGGTTCAAAAGATATAGCCATTCGTTCAAAAGTGCTTATCTCTCCGAGTTTATGCATTTTTGATTCGGAGTGGAAATACCTATTGAATTTCATCAAGCTGGTTTCTGTTGTTGACATATCTTGTTCAGGACATGATTCCGCACAATATATGTCAAATTCAGTGTAATCCAGCCACAAGTTCAAAAGATATAGCCATTCGTTCAATAAGTGCTTATGTCACTGGGTTGAAGCATAATTGATTCGGAGTGGAAATAACTAATGAATTTCATCAAGCTGGTTTCTGCTGTTGAAATAAGTTGTTTAGGACACGATTCTGCACAATATATTTCAAATTCAGTGTAATCCAGCCACAAGTTCAAAAGATATAGCCATTCGTTCAAAGAAGTGCTAATGTCACCGAGTTAAAGCGTTTTTGATACAGAGTGGAAATAACTAATGAATTTCATCAAGCTGGTTTCTGCTGTTGAAATATGTTGTTTAGGACTTGATTCTGCACAATATATGTCAAATTCAGCGTAATCCAGCCACAGGTTCAAAAGATATAGCCATTAGTTCAAAAAAGTGCTTATCTTACCGAGTTGAAGCATTTTTGATTCGGATTGGAAATAACAAATGAATTTCATCAAGTTGATTTCTACTGTTCAAATATGTTGTTTAGGACATGATTCTGCACAATATATGTCAAATTCAGTATAATCCAGCCACAGGTTCAAAAGATATAGCCATTCGTTCAAAAGTGCTTATCTTACTGAGTTGAAGCATTTTTGATTCGGAGTGGAAATAACTAATGAATATCATCAAGCTGATTTCTGCTGTTCAAATATGTTGTTAAGGACATGATTCTGCAAAATATATGTCAAATTCAGTGTAATCCAGCCTCAAGTTCAAAAGATATAGCCATTCGTTCAAAGAAGTGCTAATCTCACCGAGTTGAAGCGTTTTTGATACAGAGTGGAAATAACTGATGAATTTCATCAAGCTGGTTTCTGCTGTTGAAATATGTTGTTTAGGACATGAGTCTGCACAATATATGTCAAATTCAGTGTAATCCAGCCACAGGTTCAAAAGATATAGCCATTCGTTCAAAAAGTGCTTATCTGTCCGAGTTGAAGCTTTTTTGATTAGGAGTGGAAATAACTAATGAATTTCATCAAGCTGGTTTCTGCTGTTGAAATATGTTGTTTAGGACCTGATTCTGCACAATATATGTCAAATTCAGTGTAATCCAGCCACAGGTTCAAAAGATATTGCCGTTCGTTCAAAAAAGTGCTTATCTGTCCGAGTTGAAGCGTTTTTGATTCGGAGTGGAAATAACTAATGAATTTCATGAAACTCGTTTCGGCTGTTGAAATATGTTTTTTAGGACAAAATTCTGCACAATATATGTCAAATTCAGTGTAATCCAGCCACAGGTTCAAAAGATATAGCCATTCGTTCAAAAGTGCTTATCTCACCGAGTTGAAGCGTTTTTGATTTGTCGTGGAAATAACTAATGAATTTCATCAAGCTGGTTTCTGCTGTTGAAATATGTTGTTTAGGACATGAGTCTGTTAAATATATGTCAAATTCAGTGTAATCCAGCCACAGGTTCAAAAGATATAGCCATTCGTTCAAAAAGTGCTTATCTCACCGAGTTAAAGCGTTTTTGATTTGGAGTGGAAATAACTAATGAATTTCATCAAGCTGGTTTCTCCTGTTGAAACATTTTGATAAGGACATGATTCTGCACAATATATGTCAAATTCAGTGTAATCCAGCCACAAGTTCAAAAGATACTGCCATTCGTTCAAAAAAGTGCTTATCTGTCCGAGTTGAAGCGTTTTTGATTCGGAGTGGAAATAACTAATGAATTTCATGAAACTGGTTTCTGCTGTTGAAATATGTTGTTTAGGACAAGATTCTGCACAATATATGTAAAATTCAGTGTAATCCAGCCACAGGTTCAAAAGATATAGCCATTCGTTCAAAAGTGCTTATCTCTCCGAGTTTATGCATTTTTGATTCGGAGTGGAAATACCTATTGAATTTCATCAAGCTGGTTTCTGTTGTTGACATATCTTGTTCAGGACATGATTCCGCACAATATATGTCAAATTCAGTGTAATCCAGCCACAAGTTCAAAAGATATAGCCATTCGTTCAATAAGTGCTTATGTCACTGGGTTGAAGCATAATTGATTCGGAGTGGAAATAACTAATGAATTTCATCAAGCTGGTTTCTGCTGTTGAAATAAGTTGTTTAGGACACGATTCTGCACAATATATTTCAAATTCAGTGTAATCCAGCCACAAGTTCAAAAGATATAGCCATTCGTTCAAAGAAGTGCTAATGTCACCGAGTTAAAGCGTTTTTGATACAGAGTGGAAATAACTAATGAATTTCATCAAGCTGGTTTCTGCTGTTGAAATATGTTGTTTAGGACTTGATTCTGCACAATATATGTCAAATTCAGCGTAATCCAGCCACAGGTTCAAAAGATATAGCCATTAGTTCAAAAAAGTGCTTATCTTACCGAGTTGAAGCATTTTTGATTCGGATTGGAAATAACAAATGAATTTCATCAAGTTGATTTCTACTGTTCAAATATGTTGTTTAGGACATGATTCTGCACAATATATGTCAAATTCAGTATAATCCAGCCACAGGTTCAAAAGATATAGCCATTCGTTCAAAAGTGCTTATCTTACTGAGTTGAAGCATTTTTGATTCGGAGTGGAAATAACTAATGAATATCATCAAGCTGATTTCTGCTGTTCAAATATGTTGTTAAGGACATGATTCTGCAAAATATATGTCAAATTCAGTGTAATCCAGCCTCAAGTTCAAAAGATATAGCCATTCGTTCAAAGAAGTGCTAATCTCACCGAGTTGAAGCGTTTTTGATACAGAGTGGAAATAACTGATGAATTTCATCAAGCTGGTTTCTGCTGTTGAAATATGTTGTTTAGGACATGAGTCTGCACAATATATGTCAAATTCAGTGTAATCCAGCCACAGGTTCAAAAGATATAGCCATTCGTTCAAAAAGTGCTTATCTGTCCGAGTTGAAGCTTTTTTGATTAGGAGTGGAAATAACTAATGAATTTCATCAAGCTGGTTTCTGCTGTTGAAATATGTTGTTTAGGACCTGATTCTGCACAATATATGTCAAATTCAGTGTAATCCAGCCACAGGTTCAAAAGATATTGCCGTTCGTTCAAAAAAGTGCTTATCTGTCCGAGTTGAAGCGTTTTTGATTCGGAGTGGAAATAACTAATGAATTTCATGAAACTCGTTTCGGCTGTTGAAATATGTTTTTTAGGACAAAATTCTGCACAATATATGTCAAATTCAGTGTAATCCAGCCACAGGTTCAAAAGATATAGCCATTCGTTCAAAAGTGCTTAACTCTCCGAGTTGAAACATTTTTGATTCGGAGTGGAAATACCTATTGAATTTCATCAAGCTGGTTTCTGTTGTTGACATATCTTGTTCAGGACATGATTCCGCACAATATATGTCAAATTCAGTGTAATCCAGCCACAAGTTCAAAAGATATAGCCATTCGTTCAATAAGTGCTTAAGTCACTGGGTTGAAGCATAATTGATTCGGAGTGGAAATAACTAATGAATTTCATCAAGCTGGTTTCTGCTGTTGAAATAAGTTGTTTAGGACACGATTCTGCACAATATATTTCAAATTCAGTGTAATCCAGCCACAAGTTCAAAAGATATAGTCATTCGTTCAAAGAAGTGCTAATGTCACCGAGTTAAAGCGTTTTTGATACAGAGTGGAAATAACTAATGAATTTCATCAAGCTGGTTTCTGCTGTTGAAATATGTTGTTTAGGACTTCATTCTGCACAATATATGTCAAATTCAGCGTAATCCAGCCACAGGTTCAAAAGATATAGCCATTCATTCAAAAAAGTGCTTATCTCACTGAGTTGAAGCGTTTTTGATACAGATTGGAAATAACTCATGAATTTCATGAAGCTAATTTCTGCTGTTGAAATATGTTGTTTAGGACATGATTCTGCACAATATATGTCAAATTCAGTGTAATCCAGCCACAAGTTCAAAAGATATAGCCATTCGTTCAAAGAAGTGCTAATCTCACCGAGTTGAAGCGTGTTTGATACAGAGTGGAAATAACTAATGAATTTCATCAAGCTGGTTTCTGCTGTTGAAATATGTTGTTTAGGACTTGATTCTGCACAAGATATGTCAAATTCAATGTAATCCAGCCACAGGTTCAAAAGATATTGCCATTCGTTCAAAAAAGTGCTTATCTGTCCGAGTTGAAGCGTTTTTGTTTCGGAGTGGAAATAACTAATGAATTTCATCAAGCTGGTTTCTGCTGTTGAAATAAGTTTTTAGGACATGATTCTGCACAATATATGTCAAAATTCAGTGTAATCCAGCCACAGGTTCAAAAGATATAGCCATTCGTTCAAAAAGTGCTTATCTGTCCGAGTTGAAGCGTTTTTGATTCGGAGTGGAAATAACTAATGAATTTCATGAAACTGGTTTCGGCTGTTGAAATATGTTGTTTAGGACATGATTCTGCACAATATATGTCAAATTCAGTGTAATCCAGCCACAAGTTCAAAAGATATAGCCATTCGTTCAAAGAAGTGCTAATCTCACCGAGTTGAAGCGTGTTTGATACAGAGTGGAAATAACTAATGAATTTCATCAAGCTGGTTTCTGCTGTTGAAATATGTTGTTTAGGACTTGATTCTGCACAAGATATGTCAAATTCAATGTAATCCAGCCACAGGTTCAAAAGATATTGCCATTCGTTCAAAAAAGTGCTTATCTGTCCGAGTTGTAGCGTTTTTGTTTCGGAGTGGAAATAACTAATGAATTTCATCAAGCTGGTTTCTGCTGTTGAAATAAGTTTTTAGGACATGATTCTGCACAATATATTTCAAATTCAGTGTAATCCAGCAACAAGTTCAAAAGATATAGCCATTCGTTCAAAGAAGTGCTAATCTCACCGAGTTAAAGCGTTTTTGATACAGATTGGAAATAACTAATGAATTTCATCAAGCTGGTTTCTGCTGTTGAAATATGTTGTTTAGGACTTGATTCTGCACAATATATGTCAAATTCAGCGTAATCCAGCCACAGGTTCAAAAGATATAGCCATTCATTCAAAAAAGTGCTTATCTCACTGAGTTGAAGCGTTTTTGATACAGATTGGAAATAACTCATGAATTTCATGAAGCTGATTTCTGCTGTTGAAATATGTTGTTTAGGACATGATTCTGCACAATATATGTCAAATTCAGTGTAATCCAGCCACAAGTTCAAAAGATATAGCCATTCGTTCAAAGAAGTGCTAATCTCACCGAGTTGAAGCGTGTTTTGATACAGAGTGGAAATAACTAATGAATTTCATCAAGCTGGTTTCTGCTGTTGAAATATGTTGTTTAGGACTTGATTCTGCACAATATATGTCAAATTCAATGTAATCCAGCCACAGGTTCAAATGATATTGCCATTCGTTCAAAAAAGTGCTTATCTGTCCGAGTTGAAGCGTTTTTGATTCGGAGTGGAAATAACTAATGAATTTCATGAAACTGGTTTTGGCTGTTGAAATATGTTGTTTAGGACAAGATTCTGCACAATATATGTCAAATTCAGTATAATCCAGCCACAGGATCAAAAGATATAGCCATTCGTTCAAAAGTGCTTATCTCACCGAGTTGAAGCATTTTTGATTCGGAGTGGAAACAACTAATGAATTTCATCAAGCTGGTTTCTGCTGTTTAAAATATGTCGTTTAGGACATGAGTCTGCACAATATATGTCAAATTCAGTGTAATCCAGCCACAGGGTCAAAAGATATTGCCATTTGTTCAAAGAAGTGGTTATCTGTCCGAGTTGAAGCGTTTTTGATTCGGAGTGGAATTAACTAATGCATTTCATGAAACTGGTTTCTGCTGTTGAAATATGTTGTTTAGGACATGATTCTGCACAACATATGTCAAATTGGGTGTAATCCAGCCACAGGTTCAAAAGATATAACCATTCGTTCAGAAGTGCTTATCTCACCGAGTCGAAGCGTTTTTGGTTTGGCGTGGAAATAACTAATGAATTTCATCAAGCTGATTTCTGCTGTTGAAATATGTTGTTTAGGACATGAGTCTGTTAAATATATGTCAAATTCAGTGTAATCCAGCCACAGGTTCAAAGGATATAGCCATTCGTTCAAAAAGTGCTTATCTCATCGAGTTAAAGCGTTTTTGATTTGGATGGGAAATAACTAATGAATTTCATCAAGCTGGTTTCTCCTGTTGAAATATGTTGTATAGGACTTGATTCTGCACAATATATGTCAAATTCAGCGTAATCCAGCCACAGGTTCAAAAGATATAGCCATTCATTCAAAAAAGTGCTTATCTCACCGAGTTGAAGCGTTTTTGATACAGATTGGAAATAACTCATGAATTTCATGAAGCTGATTTCTTCTGTTGAAATATGTTGTCTAGGACATGATTCTGCACAATATATGTCAAATTCAGTGTAATCCAGCCACAGGTTCAAAAGACATAGCCATTAGTTCAAAAAAGTGCTTATCTGTCCGAGTTGAAGCGTTTTTGATTCGGAGTGGAAATAACTATTGAATTTAATCAACCTGGTTTCTGTTGTTGACATATCTTGTTTAGGACATGATTCTGCACAATATGATTCTAATTCAGTGTAATCCAGCCACAAGTTCAAAAGATATAGCCATTCGTTCAAAAAGTGCTTATGTCACTGGGTTGAAACATAATTGATTCGGAGTGGAAAAAACTAATGAATTTCATCAAGCTGGTTTCTGCTGTTGAAATAAGTTGTTTAGGACATGATTCTGCACAATATATTTCAAATTCAGTGTAATCCAGCCACAAGTTCAAAAGATATAGCCATTCGTTCAAAGAACTGCTAATCTCACCGAGTTAAAGCGTTTTTGATACAGATTGGAAATAACTCATGAATTTCATGAAGCTGATTTCTTCTGTTGAAATATGTTGTTTAGGACATGATTCTGCACAATATATGTCAAATTCACTGTAATCCAGCCACAAGTTCAAAAGATATAGCCATTCGTTCAAAGAAGTGCTAATCTCACCGAGTTGAAGCGTGTTTGATACAGAGTGGAAATAACTAATGAATTTCATCAAGCTGGTTTCTGCTGTTGAAATATGTTGTTTAGGACTTGATTCTGCACAATATATGTCAAATTCAATGTAATCCAGCCACAGGTTCAAAAGATATAGCCATTCGTTCAAAAAGTTCTTATCTGTCCGAGTTGAAGCGTTTTTGATTAGGAGTGGAAATAACTAATGAATTTCATGAAACTGGTTTCGGCTGTTGAAATATGTTGTTTAGGACATGATTCTGCACAATATATGTCAAATTCAGTGTAATCCAGCCACAGGTTCAAAAGATATAGTCATTTGTTCAAAAGTGCTTATCTCTCCGAGTTGAAGCATTTTTGATTCGGAGTGGAAATATCTATTGAATTTCATCAAGCTGGTTTCTGTTGTTGACATATCTTGTTCAGGACATGATTCCGCACAACATATGTCAAATTCAGTGTAATCCAGCCACAAGTTCAAAAGATATAGCCATTCGTTCAATAAGTGCTTATGTCACTGGGTTGAAGCATAATTTATTCGGAGTGGAAATAACTAATGAATTTCATCAATCTGGTTTCTGCTGTTGAAATAAGTTGTTTAGGACATGATTCTGCACAATATATATCAAATTTAGTGTAATCCAGCCACAAGTTCAAAAGATATAGCCATTCGTTCAAAGAACTGCTAATCTCACCGAGTTGAAGCGTTTTTGATACAGATTGGAAATAACTAATGAATTTCATGAAACTGATTTCTGCTGTTGAAATATGTTGTTTAGGACCTGATTCTGCACAATATATATCAAATTCAGTGTAATCCAGCCACAGGTTCAAAAGACATAGCCATTCGTTCAAAAAAGTGCTTATCTGTCCGAGTTGAAGCGTTTTTGATTCGGAATAGAAATACCTATTGAATTTCATCAAGCTGGTTTCTTTTGTTGACATATCTTGTTTAGGACATGATTCTGCACAATATGATTCAAATTCAGTGTAATCCAGCCACAAGTTCAAAAGATATAGCCATTCGTTCAAAAAGTGCTTATGTCACTGGGTTTAAGCATAATTGATTCGGAGTGGAAATAACTAATGAATTTCATCAAGCTGGTTTCTGCTGTTGAAATATGTTGTTTAGGACTTGATTCGACACAATATATGTCAAATTCAGCGTAATCCAGCCACAGGTTCAAAAGATATAGCCATTCATTCAAAAAAGTGCTTATCTCACTGAGTTGAAGCGTTTTTTATACAGATTGGAAATAACTCATGAATTTCATGAAGCTAATTTCTGCTGTTGAAATATGTTGTTTAGGACATGATTCTGCACAATATATGTCAAATTCAGTGTAATCCAGCCACAAGTTCAAAAGATATAGCCATTCGTTCAAAGAAGTGCTATCTCACCGAGTTGAAGCGTGTTTGATACAGAATGGAAATAACTAATGAATTTCATCAAGCTGGTTTCTGCTGTTGAAATATGTTGTTTAGGACTTGATTCTGCACAATATATGTCAAATTCAATGTAATCCAGCCACAGGTTCAAAAGATATTGCCATTCGTTCAAAAAAGTGCTTATCTGTCCGAGTTGAAGCGTTTTTGATTCGGAGTGGAAATAACTAATGAATTTCATCAAGCTGGTTTCTGCTGTTGAAATAAGTTGTTTAGGACATGATTCTGCAAAATATATATCAAATTCAGTGTAATCCAGCCATAAGTTCAAAAGATATAGCCATTCGTTCAAAGAAGTGCTAATCTCACCGAGTTAAAGCGTTTTTGATACAGAGTGGAAATAACTAATGAATTTCATCAAGCTGGTTTCTGCTGTTGAAATATGTTGTTTAGGACATGATTCTGCACAATATATGTCAAATTCAGCGTAATCCAGCTACAGGTTCAAAAGATATAGCCATTCATTCAAAAAAGTGCTTATCCCACTGAGTTGAAGCGTTTTTGATACAGATTGGAAATAACTCATGAATTTCATGAAGCTGATTTCTGCTGTTGAAATATGTTGTTTAGGACATGATTCTGCACAATATATGTCAAATTCAGTGTAATCCAGCCACAAGTTCAAAAGATATAGCCATTCGTTCAAAGAAGTGCTAATCTCACCGAGTTGAAGCGTGTTTGATACAGAGTGGAAATAACTAATGAATTTCATGAAACTGGTTTCTGCTGTTGAAATAAGTTGTTTAGGACTTGATTCTGCACAATACATGTCAAATTCAATGTAATCCAGCCACAGGTTCAAAAGATATTGCCATTCGTTCAAAAAAGTGCTTATCTGTCCGAGTTGAAGCGTTTTTGATTCGGAGTGGAAATAACTAATGAATTTCATGAAACTGGTTTTGGCTGTTGAAATATGTTTTTTAGGACATGAGTCTGTTAAATATATGTCAAATTCAGTGTAATCCAGCCACAGGTTCAAAGGATATAGCCATTCGTTCAAAAAGTGCTTATCTCATCGAGTTAAAGCGTTTTTGATTTGGAGGGGAAATAACTAATGAATTTCATCAAGCTGGTTTCTCCTGTTGAAATATTTTGATAAGGACATGATTCTGCACAATATTTGTCAAATTCAGTGTAATCCAGCCACAGGTTCAAAAGATATAATCATTCTTTCAAAAAGTGCTTATCTCACCGAGTTCAAGCGTTTTTGATTCGGAGTGGAAATAGCTAAATGAATTTCATCAAGCTGGTTTCTGCTGTTGAAATATCATGTTTAGGACATGATTCTGCACAATATATCAAATTCAGTGTAATCCAGCCACAGGGTCAAAAGATATTGCCATTTTTTCAAAAAAGTGCTTATCTGTCCGAGTTGAAGCGTTTTTGATTCGGAGTGGAAATAACTAATGAATTTCATCAAACTGGTTTCTGCTGTTGAAATATGTTGTTTAGGACATGATTCTGCACAATATATGTCAAATTTAGTGTAATCCAGCCACAGGGTCAAAAGATATAGCCATTCGTTCAAAAAGTGCTTATCTGTAAGAGTTGAAGCGTTTTTGATTCGGAGTGGAAATAACTAATGAATTTCATGAAACTGGTTTTGGCTGTTGAAATATGTTGTTTAGGACAAGATTCTGCACAATATATGTCAAATTCAGTGTAATCCAGCCACAGGTTCAAAAGATATAGCCATTCGTTCAAAAGTGCTTATCTCACCGAGTTGAAGCATTTTTGATTCGGAGTGGAAATAACTGATGAATTTCATCAAGCTGGTTTCTGCTGTTTAAAATATGTTGTTTAGGACATGAGTCTGCACAATATATGTCAAATTCAGTGTAATCCAGCCACAGGGTCAAAAGATATTGCCATTTGTTCAAAGAAGTGCTTATCTGTCCGAGTTGGAGCGTTTTTGATTCGGAGTGGAATTAACTAATGCATTTCATGAAACTGGTTTCTGCTGTTGAAATATGTTGTTTAGGACATGATTCTGCACAACATATGTCAAATTGGGTGTAATCCAGCCACAGGTTCAAAAGATATAACCATTCGTTCAAAAGTGCTTATCTCACCGAGTTGAAGCGTTTTTGATTTGGCGTGGAAATAACTAATGAATTTCATCAAGCTGGTTTCTGCTGTTGAAATATGTTGTTTAGGACATGAGTCTGTTAAATATATGTCAAATTCAGTGTAATCCAGCCACAGGTTCAAAGGATATAGCCATTCGTTCAAAAAGTGCTTATCTCATCGAGTTAAAGCGTTTTTGATTTGGAGAGGAAATAACTAATGAATTTCATCAAGCTGGTTTCTCCTGTTGAAATATTTTGATAAGGACATGATTCTGCACAATATATGTCAGATTCAGTGTAATCCAGCCACAGGTTCAAAAGATATAGTCATTCTTTCAAAAAGTGCTTATCTCACCGAGTTGAAGCGTTTTTGATACAGATTGGAAATAACGCATGAATTTCATGAAGCTGATTTCTTCTGTTGAAATATGTTGTCTAGGACATGATTCTGCACAATATATGTCAAATTCAGTGTAATCCAGCCACAGGTTCAAAAGATATAGCCATTCGTTCAAAGAAGTGCTAATCTCACCGAGTTGAAGCGTGTTTGATACAGAGTGGAAATAACTAATGAATTTCATCAAGCTGGTTTCTGCTGTTGAAATATGTTGTTTAGGACTTGATTCTGCACAATATGATTCAAATTCAGTGTAATCCAGCCACAAGTTCAAAAGATATAGCCATTAGTTCAAAAAAGTGCTTATCTGTCCGAGTTGAAGCGTTTTTGATTCGGAGTGGAAATAACTATTGAATTTAATCAACCTGGTTTCTGTTGTTGACATATCTTGTTTAGGACATGATTCTGCACAATATGATTCAAATTCAGTGTAATCCAGCCACAAGTTCAAAAGATATAGCCATTCGTTCAAAAAGTGCTTATGTCACTGGGTTGAAGCATAATTGATTCGGAGTGGAAATAACTAATGAATTTCATCAAGCTGGTTTCTGCTGTTGAAATAAGTTGTTTAGGACATGATTCTGCACAATATATTTCAAATTCAGTGTAATCCAGCCACAAATTCAAAAGATATAGCCATTCGTTCAAAGAACTGCTAATCTCACCGAGTTAAAGCGTTTTTGATACAGATTGGAAATAACTCATGAATTTCATGAAGCTGATTTCTTCTGTTGAAATATGTTGTTTAGGACATGATTCTGCACAATATATGTCAAATTCACTGTAATCCAGCCACAAGTTCAAAAGATATAGCCATTCGTTCAAAGAAGTGCTAATCTCACCGAGTTGAAGCGTGTTTGATACAGAGTGGAAATAACTAATCAATTTCATCAAGCTGGTTTCTGCTGTTGAAATATGTTGTTTAGGACTTGATTCTGCACAATATATGTCAAATTCAATGTAATCCAGCCACAGGTTCAAAAGATATAGCCATTCGTTCAAAAAGTTCTTATCTGTCCGAGTTGAAGCGTTTTTGATTAGGAGTGGAAATAACTAATGAATTTTCTTCAAACTGGTTTCTGCTGTTGAAATATGTTGTTTAGGACATGATTCTGCAAAATATATGTCAAATTCAGTGTAATCCAGCCACAGGGTCAAAAGATATTGCCATTTGTTCAAAAAAGTGCTTATCTGTCCGAGTTGAAGCGTTTTTGATTCGGAGTGGAATTAAGTAATGAATTTCATGAAACTGGTTTCTGCTGTTGAAATATGTTGTTTAGGACATGATTCTGCACAACATATGTGAAATTCGGTGTAATCCAGCCACAGGTTCAAAAGATATAACCATTCGTTCAAAAGTGCTTATCTCACCGAGTTGAAGCGTTTTTGATTTGTCGTGGAAATAACTAATGAATTTCATCAAGCTGGTTTCTGCTGTTGAAATATGTTGTTTAGGACATGAGTCTGTTAAATATATGTCAAATTCAGTGTAATCCAGCCACAGGTTCAAAAGATATAGCCATTCGTTCAAAAAATGCTTATCTCACCGAGTTAAAGCGTTTTTGATTTGGAGTGGAAATAACTATTGAATTTCATCAAGCTGGTTTCTCCTGTTGAAAAATTTATATAAGGACATGATTCTGCACAATATATGTCAAATTCAGTGTAATCCAGCCACATGTTCAAAAGATATTGCCATTCGTTCAAAAAAGTGCTTATCTGTCCGAGTTGAAGCGTTTTTGATTCGGAGTGGAAATAACTAATGAATTTCATGAAACTGGTTTCGGCTGTTGAAATATGTTGTTTAGGACATGATTCTGCACAATATATGTCAAATTCAGTGTAATCCAGCCACAGGTTCAAAAGATATAGTCATTCGTTCAAAAGTGCTTATCTCACCGAGTTGAAGCATTTTTGATTCGGAGTGGAAATATCTATTGAATTTCATCAAGCTGGTTTCTGTTGTTGACATATCTTGTTCAGGACATGATTCCGCACAACATATGTCAAATTCAGTGTAATCCAGCCACAAGTTCAAAAGATATAGCCATTCGTTCAATAAGTGCTTATGTCACTGGGTTGAAGCATAATTGATTCGGAGTGGAAATAACTAATGAATTTCATGAAACTGATTTCTGCTGTTGAAATATGTTGTTTAGGACCTGATTCTGCACAATATATGTCAAATTCAGTGTAATCCAGCCACAGGTTCAAAAGACATAGCCATTCGTTCAAAAAAGTGCTTATCTGTCCGAGTTGAAGCGTTTTTGATTCGGAGTAGAAATACCTATTGAATTTCATCAAGCTGGTTTCTTTTGTTGACATATCTTGTTTAGGACATGATTCTGCACAATATGAGTCAAATTCAGTGTAATCCAGCCACAAGTTCAAAAGATATAGCCATTCGTTCAAAAAGTGCTTATGTCACTGGGTTGAAGCATAATTGATTCGGAGTGGAAATAACTAATGAATTTCATCAAGCTGGTTTCTGCTGTTGAAATAAGTTGTTTAGGACATGATTCTGCACAATATATTTCAAATTCAGTGTAATCCAGCCACAAGTTCAAAAGATATAGCCATTCGTTCAAAGAAGTGCTAATCTCACCGAGTTAAAGCGTTTTTGATACAGAGTGGAAATAACTAATGAATTTCATCAAGCTGGTTTCTGCTGTTGAAATATGTTGTTTAGGACTTGATTCTGCACAATATATGTCAAATTCAGCGTAATCCAGCCACAGGTTCAAAAGATATAGCCATTCATTCAAAAAAGTGCTTATCTCACTGAGTTGAAGCGTTTTTTATACAGATTGGAAATAACTCATGAATTTCATGAAGCTAATTTCTGCTGTTGAAATATGTTGTTTAGGACATTATTCTGCACAATATATGTCAAATTCAGTGTAATCCAGCCACAAGTTCAAAAGATATAGCCATTCGTTCAAAGAAGTGCTATCTCACCGAGTTGAAGCGTGTTTGATACAGAGTGGAAATAACTAATGAATTTCATCAAGCTGGTTTCTGCTGTTGAAATATGTTGTTTAGGACTTGATTCTGCACAATATATGTCAAATTCAATGTAATCCAGCCACAGGTTCAAAAGATATTGCCATTCGTTCAAAAAAGTGCTTATCTGTCCCAGTTGAAGCGTTTTTGATTCGGAGTGGAAATAACTAATGAATTTCATCAAGCTGGTTTCTGCTGTTGAAATATGTTGTTTAGGACATGAGTCTGTTAAATATATGTCAAATTCAGTGTAATCCAGCCACAGGTTCAAAGGATATAGCCATTCGTTCAAAAAGTGCTTATCTCATCGAGTTAAAGCGTTTTTGATTTGGACGGGAAATAACTAATGAATTTCATCAAGCTGGTTTCTCCTGTTGAAATATTTTGATAAGGACATGATTCTGCACAATATATGTCAAATTCAGTGTAATCCAGCCACAGGTTCAAAAGATATAGTCATTCTTTCAAAAAGTGCTTATCTCACCGAGTTCAAGCGTTTTTGATTCGGAGTGGAAATAACTAATGAATTTCATCAAACTGGTTTCTGCTGTTGAAATATGTTGTTTAGGACATGATTCTGCACAATATATGTCAAATTTAGTGTAATCCAGCCAAAGGGTCAAAAGATATAGCCATTCGTTCAAAAAGTGCTTATCTGTAAGAGTTGAAGCGTTTTTGATTCGGAGTGGAAATAACTAATGAATTTCATGAAACTGGTTTTGGCTGTTGAAATATGTTGTTTAGGACAAGATTCTGCACAATATATGTCAAATTCAGTATAATCCAGCCACAGGTTCAAAAGATATAGCCATTCGTTCAAAAGTGCTTATCTCACCGAGTTGAAGCATTTTTGATTCGGAGTGGAAATAACTGATGAATTTCATCAAGCTGGTTTCTGTTGTTTAAAATATGTTGTTTAGGACATGATTCTGCAAAATATATGTCAAATTCAGTGTAATCCAGCCACAGGGTCAAAAGATATTGCCATTTGTTCAAAGAAGTGCTTATCTGTCCGAGTTGAAGCGTTTTGATTCGGAGTGGAATTAACTAAT